>NW_027457633.1:0-314026 GCF_050624435.1 Tenrec ecaudatus | reverse complement strand
CTGCCTGCCTGCGACAATGCCTGCCTGCCTGCCTGCCTTCCTGCCTGCGACAAAGCCTGTCTTCCTGCCTGCCTGCCTGCCTACCTGCCTGACTGCCTACCTGCCTACCTACCTGCCTGCTACCTGCCTGCTACCTCCCTGCTACCTGCATGCTACCTGCCTGCGAGAATGCCTGCCTGCCTGCATTCCTGCTAGAATGCCTGCCTGCCTGAGTGCCTCCCTGCCTGCCTGCCTGCCTGCCTGTCTTCCTGCGAGAATGCCTGCCTGCGAGAATGCCTGCCTGCCTGCCTGCCTGCCAGTCTGCGAGAATGCCTGCGTGCCTGCCTGCCTGCCTGCCTACCTGCGACAATGCCTGCCTGCCTGCGACAATGCCTGCCTGCCTGCGACAATGCCTGCCTGCCTGCCTGCCTGCCTGCCTGCCTGCGGCAATGCCTGCCTGGCTGCCTGCCTGCCTGCGACAAAGCCTGCCTTCCTGCCTGCCTGCCTACCTGCCTGCCTCTCTACCTGCCTGCCTGCCTACCTGCCTACCTACCTGCCTGCTACCTGCCTGCTACCTGCCTGCTACCTGCCTGCTACCTGCCTGCTACCTGCCTGCTACCTGCCTGCGAGAATGCCTGCCTGCCTGCATTCCTGCTAGAATGCCTGCCTGCCTGCCTGCCTCCCTGCCTGCCTGTCTGCCTGCCTGCCTGTCTTCCTGCGAGAATGCCTGCCTGCGAGAATGCCTGCCTGCCTGCCTGCCAGTCTGCGAGAATGCCTGCGTGCCTGCCTGCCTGCCTGCCTGCGACAATTCCTGCCTGCCTGCCTGCGACAATGCCTGCCTGCCTGCCTGCCTGCCTGCCTGCCTGCGACAATGCCTGCCTGCCTGCGACAATGCCTGCCTGCCTGCCTGCCTGCCTGCGACAAAGCCTGCCTTCCTGCCTGCCTGCCTGCCTGCGACAATGCCTGCGACAATGCCTGCCTGCCTTCCTGCGACAATGCCTGCGACAATAACTGCCTGCCTGCCTGCGACAATGACTGCCTATGAGAATGCCTGCCTGCGTGCCTGGGAGATTGCCTGCCTGCGAGAATGCCTGCCAGCCTGCCTGCCTGCCTACCTGCCTGCCTACCTGCCTGCGAGAATTCCTGCCTGCCTACCTGCCTGCGAGAATACCTACCTGCCTGCCTTCCTGCGAGAATGCCTGCCACCTGCGAGAATGCCTGCTGCCTGCCTGCCTGCCTGCCTGTGAGAATGCTTGCCTGCCTACCTGCCTGCCTACCTGCCTGCCTACCTGCCTGCCTACCTGCTGCGTGCCTACCTTCCTGCCTGCCTACCTGCCTGCCTGCCTGCCTACCTGCCTGCCTGCCTACCTGCCTGCTACCTGCCTGCTACCTGCCTGCTACCTGCCTGCTACCTGCCTGCTACCTGCCTGCGAGAATGCCTGCCTGCCTGCCTGCCTGCCTGCCTGCCTGCCTGCCTGCCTGCCTGCGAGAATGCCTGCCTGCTTGCCTGCCTGCCTGCGACAATGCCTGCCTGCCTGCCTGCCTGCCTGCCTGCCTGCCTGCGACAATGCCTGCCTGCCTGCCTGCCTTCCTGCCTGCCTGCGACAATGCCTGCCTGCCTGCCTGCCTGCCTGCCTGCCTGCGACAATGCCTGCCTGCCTGCCTGCCTGCCTGCCTGCCTGCCTGCCTGCCTGCGACAATGCCTGCCTGCCTGCCTGCCTGCCATCCTGCCTGCCTGCGAGAATGCCTGCGAGAATGACTGCCTGCCTGCCTGCCTGCGACAATGCCTGCGACAATGCCTGCCTGCCTGCCTGCGACAATGCCTGCGACAATGCCTGGCTGCCTGCCTGCGACAATGCCTGCGACAATGCCTGCCTGCCTGCCTGCGACAATGCCTGCCTACGAGAATGCCTGCCTGCGTGCCTGGGAGATTGCCTGCCTGCGAGAATGCCTGCCTGCCTGCCTGCCTGCCTACCTGCCTGCCTACCTGCCTGCGAGAATTCCTGTCTGCCTACCTGCCTGCGAGAATACCTACCTGCCTGCCTTCCTGCGAGAATGCCTGCCTACCTGCGAGAACGCCTGCTGCCTGCCTGCCTGCCTGCCTGCGAGAATGCTTGCCTGCCTACCTGCCTGCCTACCTGCCTGCCTACCTGCCTGCCTACCTGCCTGCCTACCTGCCTGCCTGCCTGCCTACCTGCCTGCCTGCCTACCTGCCTACCTACCTGCCTGCTACCTGCCTGCCACCTGCCTGCTAACTGCCTGCTACCTGCCGGCTACCTGCCTGCGAGAATGCCTGCCTGCGAGAATGCCTGCCTGCCTGCATTCCTGCTAGAATGCCTGCCTGCCTGCCTGCCTCCCTGCCTGCCTGCCTGCCTGCCTACCTGTCTTCCTTCGAGAATGCCTGCCTGCGAGAATGCCTGCCTGCCTGCCTGCCTGCCAGCCTGCGAGAATGCCTGCGTGCGTGCCTGCCTGCCTGCCTGCCTGCCTGCGACAATGCCTGCCTGCCTGCCTGCCTGCCTGCCTGCCTGCCTGCGACAATGCCTGCCTGCCTGCCTGCCTGCGACAATGCCTGCCTGCCTGCCTGCCTGCCTTCCTGCCTGCGACAAAGCCTGCCTTCCTGCCTGCCTGCCTACCTGCCTGCCTGCCTACCTGCCTGCCTGCCTACCTGCCTACCTACCTGCCTGCTACCTGCCTGCTATCTGCCTGCTACCTGCCTGCTACCTGCCTGCGAGAATGCCTGCCTGCCTGCATTCCTGCTAGAATGCCTGCCTGCCTGCCTCCCTGCCTGCCTGCCTGTCTTCTTGCGAGAATGCCTGCCTGCGAGAATGCCTGCCTGCCTGCCTGCCTGCCAGTCTGCGAGAATGCCTGCGTGCCTGCCTGCCTGCCTGCCTGCGACAATGCCTGCCTGCCTGCCTGCCTGCCTGCCTGCCTGCCTGCCTGCCTGCGACAATGCCTGCCTGCCTGCCTGCCTGCCTGCCTGCGACAATGCCTGCCTGCCTGCCTGCTACAATGCCTGCCTGCCTGCCTTCCTGCCTGCCTGCCTGCCTGCGACAAAGCCGGCCTTCCTGCCTGCCTGCCTGCCTGCCTGCCTGCCTGCGACAATGCCTGCCTGCCTGCCTGCCTGCCTGCCTGCGACAATGCCTGCCTGCCTGCCTGCCTGCCTGCCTGCCTGATACAATGCCTGCCTGCCTGCCTGATACAGTGCCTGCCTGCCTGCCTGCCTGCCTGCCTGCCTGCCTGCCTGCGAGAATGCCTGCCTGCCTGCCTGCCTGCCTGCCTGCCTGCCTGCCTGCCTGCCTGCCTGCCTGCGAGAATGCCTGCCTGCCTGCCTGCCTGCGACAATGCCTGCCTGCCTGCCTGCCTGCCTGCCTGCCTGCGACAATGCCTGCCTGCCTGCCTGCCTGCCTGCGAGAATGCCTGCCTGCCTGCCTGCCTGCGAGAATGCCTGCCTGCGAGAATGCCTGCCTGCGAGAATGCCTGCCTGCCTCCCTGCCTGCGAGAATGCCTGCCTGCCTGCCTGCCTGCCTGCGAGAATGCCTGTCTGCCTGACTGCCAGCCTGCGAGAATGCCTGCCTGCCTTCCTGCCTGCCTGCGAGAATGCCTGCCTGCCTGCCTGCCTGCCAGTCTGCGAGAATGCCTGCGTGCGTGCCTGCCTGCCTGCCTGCCGGCCTGCGACAATGCCTGCCTGCCTGCCTGCCTGTCTGCCTGCCTGCCTACCTGCCTGCCTGCCTGCCTGCGACAATGCCTGCCTGCCTGCCTGCCTGCCTGCCTGCCTGCCTGCCTGCCTGCCTGCGACAAAGCCTGCCTTCCTGCCTGCCAGCCTACCTGCCTGCCTGCCTACCTGCCTGCCTGCCTACCTGCCTACCTACCTGCCTGCTACCTGCCTGCTACCTGCCTGCTACCTGCCTGCTACCTGCCTGCGAGAATGCCTGCCTGCCTGCATTCCTGCTAGAATGCCTGCCTGCCTGCCTCCCTGCCTGCCTGCCTGCCTGCCTGTCTTCCTGCGAGAATGCCTGCCTGCGAGAATGCCTGCCTGCCTGCCTGCCTGCCAGTCTGCGAGAATGCCTGCCTGCCTGCCTGCGAGAATGCCTGCCTGCCTGCCTGCCTGCCTGCCTTCCTGCCTGCGAGAATGCCTGCCGCCTGCCTGCCTGCCTGCCTGCCTGCCTGCGAGAATGCCTGCCTGCCTGCCTGCCTGCCTGCGAGAATGCCTGCCTGCCTGCCTGCCTGCCTGCCTGCGACAATGCCTGCCTGCCTGCCTGCCTGCCTGCCTGTCTGCCTGCCTGCCTGCGAAAATGCCTGCCTGCCTGCCTGCCTGCCTGCCTGCCTGCCTGCCTGCCTGCCTGCCTGCCTGCGAGAATGCCTGCCTGCCTGCCTGCCTGCCTGCCTGCCTGCCTGCCTGCCTGCGAGAATGCCTGCCTGCCTGCCTGCCTGCCTGCCTGCCTGCCTGCGAGAATGCCTGCCTGCCTGCCTGTCTGCCTGTGAGAATGCCTGCCTGCCTGCCTGTCTGCCTGCCTGCGAGAATGCCTGCCTGCCTGCCTGCGACAATGCCTGCCTGCCTGCCTGCCTGCCTGCCTGCCTACCTGCGAGAATGCCTGCGAGAATGGCTGCCTGCCTGCCTGCCTGCCTGCCTGCGACAATGCCTGCGACAATGCCTGCCTGCCTGCCTGCGACAATGCCTGCGACAATGCCTGCCTGCCTGCCTGCGACAATGCCTGCCTACGAGAATGCCTGCCTGCGTGCCTGGGAGATTGCCTGCCTGCGAGAATGCCTGCCTGCCTGCCTGCCTTCCTACCTGCCTGCCTACCTGCCTGCGAGAATTCCTGCCTGCCTACCTGCCTGCGAGAATACCTACCTGCCTGCCTTCCTGCGAGAATGCCTGCCTACCTGCGAGAATGCCTGCTGCCTGCCTGCCGGCCTATCTGCCTGCAAGAATGCTTGCCTGCCTACCTGCCTGCCTACCTGCCTTCCTGCCTTCCTGCCTACCTGCCTGCCTGCTTACCTGCCTGCCTGCCTACCTGCCTGCCTGCCTACCTGCCTACCTACCTGCCTGCTACCTGCCTGCTACCTGCCTGCTACATGCCTGCTACCTGCCTGCTACCTGCCTGCTACCTGCCGGCTACCTGCCTGCTACCTGCCTGCGAGAATGCCTGCCTGCCTGCATTCCTGCTAGAATGCCTGCCTGCCTGAGTGCCTCCCTGCCTGCCTGCCTGCCTGCCTGCCTGTCTTCCTGCGAGAATGCCTGCCTGCGAGAATGCCTGCCTGCCTGCCTGCCTGCCAGTCTGCGAGAATGCCTGCGTGCCTGCGTGCCTGCCTCCCTGCCTGCCTGCGACAATGCCTGCCTGCCTGCCTGCCTGCCTGCCTGCGACAATGCCTGCCTGCCTGCCTGCCTGCCTGTCTGCGACAATGCCTGCCTGCCTGCCTGCCTGCGACAATGCCTGCCTGCCTGCCTGCCTGCCTGCCTTCCTGCCTGCGACAAAGCCTGCCTTCCTGCCTGCCTGCCTACGTGCCTGCCTGCCTACCTGCCTACCTGCCTACCTACCTGCCTGCTATCTGCCTGCTACCTGCCTGCGAGAATGCCTGCCTGCCTGCATTCCTGCTAGAATGCCTGCGTGCCTGAGTGCCTCCCTGCCTGCCTGCCTGCCTGCCTGTCTTCCTGCGAGAATGCCTGCCTGCGAGAATGCCTGCCTGCCTGCCAGTCTGCGAGAATGCCTGCGTGCCTGCCTGCCTGCCTGCCTGCCTGCGACAATGCCTGCCTGCCTGCCTGCCTGCCTGCCTGCGACAATGCCTGCCTGCCTGCCTGCCTGCCTGCCTGCCTGCCTGCCTGCCTGCGACAATGCCTGCCTGCCTGCCTGCCTGCCTGCGACAAAGCCTGCCTTCCTGCCTGCCTGCCTACCTACCTGCCTGCTACCTGCCTGCTACCTGCCTGCTACCTGCCTGCTACCTGCCTGCGAGAATGCCTGCCTGCCTGCATTCCTGCTAGAATGCCTGCCTGCCTGCCTGCCTCCCTGCCTGCCTGTCTGCCTGCCTGCCTGTCTTCCTGCGAGAATGCCTGTCTGCGAGAATGCCTGCCTGCCTGCCTGCCAGTCTGCGAGAATGCCTGCGTGCCTGCCTGCCTGCCTGCCTGCCTGCCTGCGACAATGCCTGCCTGCCTGCCTGCCTGCCTGCCTGCGACAAAGCCTGCCTTCCTGCCTGCCTGCCTGCCTGCCTGCGACAATGCCTGCGACAATGCCTGCCTGCCTTCCTGCGACAATGCCTGCGACAATACCTGCCTGCCTGCCTGCGACAATGCCTGCCTACGAGAATGCCTGCCTGCGTGCCTGGCAGATTGCCTGCCTGTGAGAATGCCTGCCTGCCTGCCTACCTGCCTGCCTACCTGCCTGCCTACCTGCCTGCGAGAATTCCTGCCTGCCTACCTGCCTGCGAGAATACCTACCTGCCTGCCTTCCTGCGAGAATGCCTGCCTACCTGCGAGAATGCCTGCTGCCTGCCTGCCTGCCTGCCTGCTTGTGAGAATGCTTGCCTGCCTACCTGCCTGACTACCTGCCTGCCTACCTGCCTGCCTACCTGCCTGCGTGCCTACCTTCCTGCCTGCCTACCTGCCTGCCTGCCTACCTGCCTGCCTGCCTACCTGCCTACCTACCTGCCTGCTACCTGCCTGCTACCTGCCTGCTACCTGCCTGCTACCTGCCTGCTACCTGCCTGCTACCTGCCTGCTACCTGCCTGCTACCTGCCTGTGAGAATGCCTGCCTGCCTGCCTGCCTGCCTGCCTGCGAGAATGCCTGCCTGCCTGCCTGCCTGCCTGCGAGAATGCCTGCCTGCCTGCCTGCCCGCCTGCCTGCCTGCCTGCGACAATGCCTGCCTTCCTGCCTGCCTTCCTGCCTGCCTGCGACAATGCCTGCCTGCCTGCCTGCCTGCCTGCCTGCCTGCCTGCGACAATGCCTGCCTGCCTGCCTGCCTGCCTGCCTGCCTGCCTGCGACAATGCCTGCCTGCCTGCCTGCCTGCCTGCCTGCCTGCCTGCCTGCGAGAATGCCTGCGAGAATGCCTGCCTGCCTGCCTGCCTGCCTGCGACAATGCCTGCGACAATGCCTGCCTGCTTGCCTGCGACAATGCCTGCGACAATGCCTGGCTGCCTGCCTGCGACAATGCCTGCGACAATGCCTGCCTGCCTGCCTGCGACAATGCCTGCCTATGAGAATGCCTGCCTGCGTGCCTGGGAGATTGCCTGTCTGCGAGAATGCCTGCCTGCCTGCCTGCCTGCCTACCTGCCTGCCTACCTGCCTGCGAGAATTCCTGCCTGCCTACCTGCCTGCGAGAATACCTACCTGCCTGCCTTCCTGCGAGAATGCCTGCCTACCTGCGAGAATGCCTGCTTCCTGCCTGCCTGCCTGCCTGCCTGTCAGAATGCTTGCCTGCCTACCTGCCTGCCTACCTGCCTGCCTACCTGCCTGCCTACCTGCCTGCCTGCCTACCTGCCTGCCTGCCTACCTGCCTGCCTGCCTACCTGCCTGCCTGCCTACCTGCCTAGCTACCTGCCTGCTACCTGCCTGCTACCTGCCTGCTACCTGCCTGCTACCTGCCTGCTACCTGCCGGCTACCTGCCTGCGAGAATGCCTGCCTGCCTGCATTCCTGCTAGAATGCCTGCCTGCCTGCCTGCCTACCTTCCTGCCTGCCTGCCTGCCTACCTGTCTTCCTGCGAGAATGCCTGCCTGCGAGAATGCCTGCCTGCCTGCCTGCCAGTCTGCGAGAATGCCTGCGTGCGTGCCTACCTGCCTGCCTGCCTGCCTGCGACAATGCCTGACTGCCTGCCTGCCTGCCTGCCTGCAACAATGCCTGCCTGCCTGCCTGCGACAATGCCTGCCTGCCTGCCTGCCTGCCTGCCTGCCTTCCTGCTTGCGACAAAGCCTGCCTTCCTGCCTACCTACCTGCCTGCTACCTGCCTGCTACCTGCCTGCTACCTGCCTGCTACCTGCCTGCGAGAATGCCTGCCTGCCTGCATTCCTGCTAGAATGCCTGCCTGCCTGAGTGCCTCCCTGCCTGCCTGCCTGCCTGCCTGTCTTCCTGAAAGAATGCCTGCCTGCGAGAATGCCTGCCTGCCTGCCTACCTGCCAGTCTGCGAGAATGCCTGCGTGCCTGCCTGCCTGCCTGCCTGCCTGCGACAATGCCTGCCTGCCTGCCTGCCTGCCTGCCTCCCTGCGACAAAGCCGGCCTTCCTGCCTGCCTGCCTGCCTGCGACAATGCCTGCCTGCCTGCCTGCCTGCGACAATGCCTGCCTGCCTGCCTGCCTGCCAGCCTTCCTGCCTGCGACAAAGCCTGCCTTCCTGCCTGCCTGCCTACGTGCCTGCCTGCCTACCTGCCTGCCTGCCTACCTGCCTACCTACCTGCCTGCTACCTGCCTGCTACCTGCCTGCTACCTGCCTGCGAGAATGCCTGCCTGCCTGCATTCCTGCTAGAATGCCTGCCTGCCTGAGTGCCTCCCTGCCTGCCTGCCTGCCTGCCTGTCTTCCTGCAAGAATGCCTGCCTGCGAGAATGCCTGCCTGCCTGCCTACCTGCCAGTCTGCGAGAATGCCTGCGTGCCTGCCTGCCTGCCTGCCTGCCTGCCTGCGACAATGCCTGCCTGCCTGCCTGCCTGCCTGCCTGCGACAATGCCTGCCTACGAGAATGCCTGCCTGCGTGCCTGGGAGATTGCCTGCCTGCGAGAATGCCTGCCTGCCTGCCTGCCTGCCTACCTGCCTGCCTACCTGCCTGCGAGAATTCCTGCCTGCCTACCTGCCTGCGAGAATACCTACCTGCCTGCCTTCCTGCGAGAATGCCTGCCTACCTGCGAGAATGCCTGCTGCCTGCCTGCCGGCCTGTCTGCCTGCGAGAATGCTTGCCTGCCTACCTGCCTGCCTACCTGCCTTCCTGCCTTCCTGCCTACCTGCCTGCCTGCTTACCTGCCTGCCTGCCTACCTGCCTGCCTGCCTACCTGCCTACCTACCTGCCTGCTACCTGCCTGCTACCTGCCTGCTACCTGCCTGCTACCTGCCTGCTACCTGCCGGCTACCTGCCTGCTACCTGCCTGCTACCTGCCTGCGAGAATGCCTGCCTGCCTGCATTCCTGCTAGAATGCCTGCCTGCCTGAGTGCCTCCCTGCCTGCCTGCCTGCCTGTCTTCCTGCGAGAATGCCTGCCTGCGAGAATGCCTGCCTGCCTGCCAGTCTGCGAGAATGCCTGCGTGCCTGCGTGCCTGCCTCCCTGCCTGCCTGCGACAATGCCTGCCTGCCTGCCTGCCTGCCTGCCTGCGACAATGCCTGCCTGCCTGCCTGCCTGCCTGTCTGCGACAATGCCTGCCTGCCTGCCTGCCTGCGACAATGCCTGCCTGCCTGCCTGCCTGCCTGCCTGCCTGCCTGCCTGCCTGCCTGCCTGCCTGCGACAATGCCTGCCTGCCTGCCTGCCTGCCTGCCTGCGACAAAGCCTGCCTTCCTGCCTGCCTGCCTACCTACCTGCCTGCTACCTGCCTGCTACCTGCCTGCTACCTGCCTGCTACCTGCCTGCGAGAATGCCTGCGTGCCTGCATTCCTGCTAGAATGCCTGCCTGCTTGCCTGCCTCCCTGCCTGCCTGTCTGCCAGCCTGCCTGTCTTCCTGCGAGAATGCCTGTCTGCGAGAATGCCTGCCTGCCTGCCTGCCAGTCTGCGAGAATGCCTGCGTGCGTGCCTGCCTGCCTGCGTGCCTGCCTGCGACAAAGCCTGCCTTCCTGCCTGCCTGCCTACCTGCCTGCCTGCCTACCTGCCTGCCTGCCTACCTGCCTACCTACCTGCCTGCTACCTGCCTGCTACCTGCCTGCTACCTGCCTGCTACCTGCCTGCTACCTGCCTGCTACCTGCCTGCGAGAATGCCTGCCTGCCTGCATTCCTCCTAGAATGCCTGCCTGCCTGCCTGCCTCCCTGCCTGCCTGCCTGCCTGCCGGTCTTCCTGCGAGAATGCCTGCCTGCGAGAATGCCTGCCTGCCTGCCTGCCTGCCAGTCTGCGAGAATGCCTGCGTGCCTGCGTGCCTGCCTGCCTGCCTGCGACAATGCCTGCCTGCCTGCCTGCCTGCCTGCCTGCCTGCCTGCGACAATGCCTGCCTGCCTGCCTGCCTGCGAGAATGCCTGCGAGAATGCCTGCCTGCCTGCCTGCCTGCCTGCGAGAATGCCTGCCTGCCTGCCTGCCTGCCTGCCTGCCTGCCTGCCTGCGAGAATGCCTGCCTGCCTGCCTGTCTGCCTGTGAGAATGCCTGCCTGCATGCCTGCCTGCCTGCCTGCCTGCGAGAATGCCTGCCTGCCTGCCTGCGACAATGCCTGCCTGCCTGCCTGCCTGCCTGCCTGCCTACCTGCGAGAATGCCTGCGAGAATGGCTGCCTGCCTGCCTGCCTGCCTGCCTGCGACAATGCCTGCGACAATGCCTGCCTGCCTGCCTGCGACAATGCCTGCGACAATGCCTGCCTGCCTGCCTGCGACAATGCCTGCCTAAGAGAATGCCTGCCTGCGTGCCTGGGAGATTGCCTGCCTGCGAGAATGCCTGCCTGCCTGCCTGCCTGCCTACCTGCCTGCCTACCTGCCTGCGAGAATTCCTGCCTGCCTACCTGCTTGCGAGAATACCTACCTGCCTGCCTTCCTGCGAGAATGCCTGCCTACCTGCGAGAATGCCTGCTGCCTGCCTGCTGGCCTGCCTGCCTGTGAGAATGCTTACCTGCCTACCTGCCTGCCTACCTGCCTTCCTGCCTTCCTGCCTACCTGCCTGCCTGCTTACCTGCCTGCCTGCCTACCTGCCTGCCTGCCTACCTGCCTACCTACCTGTCTGCTACCTGCCTGCTACCTGCCTGCTACCTGCCTGCTACCTGCCGGCTACCTGCCTGCTACCTGCCTGCTACCTGCCTGCTACCTGCCTGCGAGAATGCCTGCCTGCCTGCATTCCTGCTAGAATGCCTGCCTGCCTGAGTGCCTCCCTGCCTGCCTGCCTGCCTGCCTGCCTGTCTTCCTGCGAGAATGCCTGCCTGCGAGAATGCCTGCCTGCCTGCCTGCCTGCCAGTCTGCGAGAATGCCTGCGTGCCTGCCTGCCTGCCTACCTGCCTGCGACAATGCCTGCCTGCCTGCCTGCCTGCCTGCCTGCCTACGACAATGCCTGCCTGCCTGCCTGCCTGCCTGCCTGCCTGCGACAATGCCTGCCTGCCTGCCTGCCTGCGACAATGCCTGCCTGCCTGCCTGCCTGCCTGCGACAAAGCCTGCCTTCCTGCCTGCCTGCCTACCTTCCTGCCTCTCTACCTGCCTGCCTGCCTACCTGCCTACATACCTGCCTGCTACCTTCCTGCTACCTGCCTGCTACCTGCCTGCGAGAATGCCTGCCTGCCTGCATTCCTGCTAGAATGCCTGCCTGCCTGCCTGACTCCATGCCTGCCTGCCTGCCTGCCTGCCTGTCTTCCTGCGAGAATGCCTGCCTGCGAGAATGCCTGCCTGCCTGCCTGCCTGCCAGTCTGCGAGAATGCCTGCGTGCCTGCCTGTCTGCCTGCCTGCCTGCCTGCGACAATGCCTGCCTGCCTGCCTGCCTGCCTGCGACAATGCCTGCCTGCCTGCCTGCCTGCCTGCGACAATGCCTGCCTGCCTGCCTGCCTGCGACAATGTCTGCCTGCCTGCCTGCCTGCCTGCGACAAAGCCTGCCTTCCTGCCTGCCTGCCTGCCTGCCTGCGACAATGCCTGCGACAATGCCTGCATGCCTTCCTGCGACAATGCCTGCGACAATACCTGCCTGCCTGCCTGCGACAATGCCTGCCTACGAGAATGCCTGCCTGCGTGCCTGGGAGATTGCCTGCCTGTGAGAATGCCTGCCTGCCTGCCTGCCTGCCTACCTGCCAGCCTACCTGCCTGCGAGAATTCCTGCCTGCCTACCTGCCTGCGAGAATACCTACCTGCCTGCCTTCCTGCGAGAATGCCTGCCTACCTGCGAGAATGCCTGCTGCCTGCCTGCCTGCCTGCCTGCTTCTGAGAATGCTTGCCTGCCTACCTGCCTGCCTACCTGCCTGCCTACGTGCCTGCCTACCTGCCTGCGTGCCTACCTTCCTGCCTGCCTACCTGCCTGCCTGCCTACCTGCCTGCCTGCCTACCTGCCTACCTACCTGCCTGCTACCTGCCTGCTACCTGCCTGCTACCTGCCTGCTACCTGCCTGCTACCTGCCTGCTACCTGCAAGCTACCTGCCTGCGAGAATGCCTGCCTGCCTGCCTGCCTGCCTGCCTGCGAGAATGCCTGCCTGCCTGCCTGCCTGCCTGCGAGAATGCCTGCCTGCCTGCCTGCCTGCCTGCGACAATGCCTGCCTGCCTGCCTGCCTGCCTGCCTGCCTGCGACAATGCCTGCCTGCCTGCCTGCCTTCCTGCCTGCCTGCGACAATGCCTGCCTGCCTGCCTGCCTGCCTGCCTGCGACAATGCCTGCCTGCCTGCCTGCCTGCCTGCCTGCCTGCCTGCGACAATGCCTGCCTGCCTGACTGCCTGCCTGCCTGCCTTCCTGCCTGCCTGCGAGAATGCCTGCGAGAATGCCTGCCTGCCTGCCTGCCTGCCTGCGACAATGCCTGCGACAATGCCTGCCTGCCTGCCTGCGACAATGCCTGCGACAATGCCTGGCTGCCTGCCTGCGACAATGCCTGCGACAATGCCTGCCTGCCTGCCTGCCTGCGACAATGCCTGCCTACGAGAATGCCTGCCTGCGTGCCTGGGAGATTGCTTGCCTGCGAGAATGCCTGCCTGCCTGACTGCCTGCCTACCTGCCTGGCTACCTGCCTGCGAGAATTCCTGCCTGCCTACCTGCCTGCGAGAATACCTACCTGCCTGCCTTCCTGCGAGAATGCCTACCTACCTGCGAGAATGCCTGCTGCCTGCCTGCCTGCCTGCCTGCCTGCGAGAATGCTTGCCTGCCTACCTGCCTGCCTACCTGCCTGCCTACCTGCCTGCCTACCTGCCTGCCTGCCTACCTGCCTGCCTGCCTACCTGCCTGCCTGCCTACCTGCCTGCCTGCCTACCTGCCTACCTACCTGCCTGCTACCTGCCTGCTACCTGCCTGCTAACTGCCTGCTACCTGCCGGCTACCTGCCTGCGAGAATGCCTGCCTGCCTGCATTCCTGCTAGAATGCCTGCCTGCCTGCCTGCCTAACTTCCTGCCTGCCTGCCTGCCTACCTGTCTTCCTGCGAGAATGCCTGACTGCGAGAATGCCTGCCTGCCTGCCTGCCTGCCAGTCTGCGCGAATGCCTGCGTGCGTGCCTACCTGCCTGCCTGCCTGCTTGCGACAATGCCTGCCTGCCTGCCTGCCTGCCTGCCTGCGACAATGCCTGCCTGCCTGCCTGCCTGCGACAATGCCTGCCTGCCTGCCTGCCTGCCTGCCTGCCTTCCTGCCTGCGACAAAGCCTGTCTTCCTGCCTGCCTGCCTACGTGCCTGCCTGCCTACCTGCCTGACTGCCTACCTGCCTACCTACCTGCCTGCTACCTGCCTGCTACCTCCCTGCTACCTGCATGCTACCTGCCTGCGAGAATGCCTGCCTGCCTGCATTCCTGCTAGAATGCCTGCCTGCCTGAGTGCCTCCCTGCCTGCCTGCCTGCCTGCCTGTCTTCCTGCGAGAATGCCTGCCTGCGAGAATGCCTGCCTGCCTGCCTGCCTGCCAGTCTGCGAGAATGCCTGCGTGCCTGCCTGCCTGCCTGCCTACCTGCGACAATGCCTGCCTGCCTGCGACAATGCCTGCCTGCCTGCGACAATGCCTGCCTGCCTGCCTGCCTGCCTGCCTGCCTGCCTGCGGCAATGCCTGCCTGCCTGCCTGCCTGCCTGCCTGCGACAAAGCCTGCCTTCCTGCCTGCCTGCCTACCTGCCTGCCTCTCTACCTGCCTGCCTGCCTACCTGCCTACCTACCTGCCTGCTACCTGCCTGCTACCTGCCTGCTACCTGCCTGCTACCTGCCTGCTACCTGCCTGCTACCTGCCTGCTACCTGCCTGCGAGAATGCCTGCCTGCCTGCATTCCTGCTAGAATGCCTGCCTGCCTGCCTGCCTCCCTGCCTGCCTGTCTGCCTGCCTGCCTGTCTTCCTGCGAGAATGCCTGCCTGCGAGAATGCCTGCCTGCCTGCCTGCCAGTCTGCGAGAATGCCTGCGTGCCTGCCTGCCTGCCTGCCTGCGACAATTCCTGCCTGCCTGCCTGCGACAATGCCTGCCTGCCTGCCTGCCTGCCTGCCTGCGACAATGCCTGCCTGCCTGCGACAATGCCTGCCTGCCTGCCTGCCTGCCTGCGACAAAGCCTGCCTTCCTGCCTGCCTGCCTGCCTGCGACAATGCCTGCGACAATGCCTGCCTGCCTTCCTGCGACAATGCCTGCGACAATAACTGCCTGCCTGCCTGCGACAATGACTGCCTATGAGAATGCCTGCCTGCGTGCCTGGGAGATTGTCTGCCTGCGAGAATGCCTGCCAGCCTGCCTGCCTGCCTACCTGCCTGCCTACCTGCCTGCGAGAATTCCTGCCTGCCTACCTGCCTGCGAGAATACCTACCTGCCTGCCTTCCTGCGAGAATGCCTGCCACCTGCGAGAATGCCTGCTGCCTGCCTGCCTGCCTGCCTGCCTGTGAGAATGCTTGCCTGCCTACCTGCCTGCCTACCTGCCTGCCTACCTGCCTGCCTACCTGCTGCGTGCCTACCTTCCTGCCTGCCTACCTGCCTGCCTGCCTGCCTACCTGCCTGCCTGCCTACCTGCCTGCTACCTGCCTGCTACCTGCCTGCTACCTGCCTGCTACCTGCCTGCTACCTGCCTGCGAGAATGCCTGCCTGCCTGCCTGCCTGCCTGCCTGCCTGCCTGCCTGCCTGCCTGCCTGCCTGCGAGAATGCCTGCCTGCTTGCCTGCCTGCCTGCGACAATGCCTGCCTGCCTGCCTGCCTGCCTGCCTGCCTGCCTGCCTGCCTGCCTGCGACAATGCCTGCCTGCCTGCCTGCCTTCCTGCCTGCCTGCGACAATGCCTGCCTGCCTGCCTGCCTGCCTGCCTGCCTGCGACAATGCCTGCCTGCCTGCCTGCCTGCCTGCCTGCCTGCCTGCCTGCGACAATGCCTGCCTGCCTGCCTGCCTGCCTGCCTGCCATCCTGCCTGCCTGCGAGAATGCCTGCGAGAATGACTGCCTGCCTGCCTGCCTGCGACAATGCCTGCGACAATGCCTGCCTGCCTGCCTGCGACAATGCCTGCGACAATGCCTGGCTGCCTGCCTGCGACAATGCCTGCGACAATGCCTGCCTGCCTGCCTGCGACAATGCCTGCCTACGAGAATGCCTGCCTGCGTGCCTGGGAGATTGCCTGCCTGCGAGAATGCCTGCCTGCCTGCCTGCCTGCCTACCTGCCTGCCTACCTGCCTGCGAGAATTCCTGTCTGCCTACCTGCCTGCGAGAATACCTACCTGCCTGCCTTCCTGCGAGAATGCCTGCCTACCTGCGAGAATGCCTGCTGCCTGCCTGCCTGCCTGCCTGCGAGAATGCTTGCCTGCCTACCTGCCTGCCTACCTGCCTGCCTACCTGCCTGCCTACCTGCCTGCCTACCTGCCTGCCTGCCTGCCTACCTGCCTGCCTGCCTACCTGCCTACCTACCTGCCTGCTACCTGCCTGCCACCTGCCTGCTAACTGCCTGCTACCTGCCGGCTACCTGCCTGCGAGAATGCCTGCCTGCGAGAATGCCTGCCTGCCTGCATTCCTGCTAGAATGCCTGCCTGCCTGCCTGCCTCCCTGCCTGCCTGCCTGCCTACCTGTCTTCCTTCGAGAATGCCTGCCTGCGAGAATGCCTGCCTGCCTGCCTGCCTGCCAGTCTGCGAGAATGCCTGCGTGCGTGCCTGCCTGCCTGCCTGCCTGCGACAATGCCTGCCTGCCTGCCTGCCTGCCTGCCTGCCTGCGACAATGCCTGCCTGCCTGCCTGCCTGCGACAATGCCTGCCTGCCTGCCTGCCTGCCTTCCTGCCTGCGACAAAGCCTGCCTTCCTGCCTGCCTGCCTACCTGCCTGCCTGCCTACCTGCCTGCCTGCCTACCTGCCTACCTACCTGCCTGCTACCTGCCTGCTATCTGCCTGCTACCTGCCTGCTACCTGCCTGCGAGAATGCCTGCCTGCCTGCATTCCTGCTAGAATGCCTGCCTGCCTGCCTCCCTGCCTGCCTGCCTGTCTTCTTGCGAGAATGCCTGCCTGCGAGAATGCCTGCCTGCCTGCCTGCCTGCCAGTCTGCGAGAATGCCTGCGTGCCTGCCTGCCTGCCTGCCTGCGACAATGCCTGCCTGCCTGCCTGCCTGCCTGCCTGCCTGCCTGCGACAATGCCTGCCTGCCTGCCTGCCTGCCTGCGACAATGCCTGCCTGCCTGCCTGCTACAATGCCTGCCTGCCTGCCTTCCTGCCTGCCTGCCTGCCTGCGACAAAGCCGGCCTTCCTGCCTGCCTGCCTGCCTGCCTCCCTGCCTGCCTGCCTGCCTGCCTGCCTGTCTTCCTGCGAGAATGCCTGCCTGCGAGAATGCCTGCCTGCCTGCCTGCCTGCCAGTCTGCGAGAGTACCTGCGTGCCTGCCTGCCTGCCTGCCTGCGACAATGCCTGCCTGCCTGCCTGCCTGCCTGCCTGCCTGCCTGCCTGATACAATGCCTGCCTGCCTGCCTGCGAGAATGCCTGCCTGCCTGCCTGCCTGCCTGCCTGCCTGCCTGCCTGCGAGAATGCCTGCCTGCCTGCCTGCCTGCCTGCCTGCCTGCCTGCCTGCCTGCCTGCCTGCCTGCCTGCGAGAATGCCTGCCTGCCTGCCTGCCTGCGACAATGCCTGCCTGCCTGCCTGCCTGCCTGCCTGCGACAATGCCTGCCTGCCTGCCTGCCTGCCTGCCTGCCTGCGACAATGACTGCCTGCCTGCCTGCCTGCCTGCCTGCGAGAATGCTTGCCTGCCTACCTGCCTGCCTACTTGCCTGCCTACCTGCCTGCCTACCTGCCTGCCTGCCTACCTGCCTGCCTGCCTACCTGCCTGCCTGCCTACCTGCCTGCCTGCCTACCTGCCTACCTACCTGCCTGCTACCTGCCTGCTACCTGCCTGCTAACTGCCTGCTACCTGCCTGCTAACTACCTGCTACCTGCCTGCTACCTGCCTGCTACCTGCCTCCTACCTGCCTGCGAGAATGCCTGCCTGCCTGCATTCCTGCTAGAATGCCTGCCTGCCTGCCTGCCTCCCTGCCTGCATGCCTGCCTGCCTGCCTGCCTGTCTTCCTGCGAGAATGCCTGCCTGTGAGAATGCTTGCCTGCCTGGCTGCCTTCCAGTCTGCGAGAATGCCTGCGTGCCTGCCTGCCTGCCTGCCTGCCTGCCTGCCTGCGACAATGCCTGCCTGCCTGCCTGCCTGCCTGCCTGCCTGCCTGCGACAAAGCCTGCCTTCCTGCCTGCCTGCCTACCTGCCTGCCTGCCTACCTGCCTGCCTGCCTACCTGCCTACCTACCTGCCTGCTACCTGCCTGCTATCTGCCTGCTACCTGCCTGCTACCTGCCTGCGAGAATGCCTGCCTGCCTGCATTCCTGCTAGAATGCCTGCCTGCCTGCCTCCCTGCCTGCCTGCCTGTCTTCTTGCGAGAATGCCTGCCTGCGAGAATGCCTGCCTGCCTGCCTGCCTGCCAGTCTGCGAGAATGCCTGCGTGCCTGCCTGCCTGCCTGCCTGCGACAATGCCTGCCTGCCTGCCTGCCTGCCTGCCTGCCTGCCTGCGACAATGCCTGCCTGCCTGCCTGCCTGCCTGCGACAATGCCTGCCTGCCTGCCTGCTACAATGCCTGCCTGCCTGCCTTCCTGCCTGCCTGCCTGCCTGCGACAAAGCCGGCCTTCCTGCCTGCCTGCCTGCCTGCCTGCCTGCCTGCGACAATGCCTGCCTGCCTGCCTGCCTGCCTGCGACAATGCCTGCCTGCCTGCCTGCCTGCCTGCCTGCCTGATACAATGCCTGCCTGCCTGCCTGGGAGAATGCCTGCCTGCCTGCCTGCCTGCCTGCCTGCGAGAATGCCTGCCTGCCTGCCTGCGAGAATGCCTGCCTGCCTGCCTGCCTGCCTGCCTGCCTGCCTGCCTGCCTGCGAGAATGCCTGCCTGCCTGCCTGCCTGCGAGAATGCCTGCCTGCCTGCCTGCCTGCCTGCGAGAATGCCTGCCTGCCTGCCTGCCTGCGACAATGCCTGCCTGCCTGCCTGCCTGCCTGCGACAATGCCTGCCTGCCTGCCTCCCTGCCTGCCTGCCTGCCTGCGACAATGCCTGCCTGCCTGCCTGCCTGCCTGCGACAATGACTGCCTGCCTGCCTGCCTGCCTGCCTGCGAGAATGCTTGCCTGCCTACCTGCCTGCCTACTTGCCTGCCTACCTGCCTGCCTACCTGCCTGCCTGCCTACCTGCCTGCCTGCCTACCTGCCTGCCTGCCTACCTGCCTGCCTGCCTACCTGCCTACCTACCTGCCTGCTACCTGCCTGCTACCTGCCTGCTAACTGCCTGCTACCTGCCTGCTAACTACCTGCTACCTGCCTGCTACCTGCCTGCTACCTGCCTGCTACCTGCCTGCGAGAATGCCTGCCTGCCTGCATTCCTGCTAGAATGCCTGCCTGCCTGCCTGCCTCCCTGCCTGCCTGCCTGCCTGCCTGCCTGTCTTCCTGCGAGAATGCCTGCCTGTGAGAATGCCTGCCTGCCTGGCTGCCTTCCAGTCTGCGAGAATGCCTGCGTGCCTGCCTGCCTGCCTGCCTGCCTGCCTGCCTGCGACAATGCCTGCCTGCCTGCCTGCCTGCCTGCCTGCCTGCCTGCCTGCGACAATGCCTGCCTGCCTGCCTGCCTGCCTGCCTGCCTGCCTGCGACAATGCCTGCCTGCCTGCGACAATGCCTTCCTGCCTGCCAGCCTGCCTGCCTGCCTGCCTGCCTGCCTGCCTGCCTGCCTGCGACAAAGCCTGCCTTCCTGCCTGCCTGCCTACCTGCCTGCCTGCCTACCTGCCTGCCTGCCTACCTACCTACCTACCTGCCTGCTACCTGCCTGCTACCTGCCTGCTACCTGCCTGCTACCTGCCTGCTACCTGCCTGCTACCTGCCTGCGAGAATGCCTACCTGCCTGCATTCCTGCTAGAATGCCTGCCTGCCTGCCTGCCTCCCTGCCTGCCTGCCTGCCTGCCTGCCTGTCTTCCTGCGAGAATGCCTGCCTGTGAGATGCCTGCCTGCCTGCCTGCCTGCCAGTCTGCGAGAATGCCTGCGTGCCTGCCTGCCTGCCTGCCTGCCTGCCTGCGACAATGCCTGCCTTCCTGCCTGCGTGCCTGCGACAATGCCTGCCTGCCTGCCTGCCTGCCTGCCTGCCTGCGACAATGCCTGCCTGCCTGCCTGCCTGCCTACCTGCCTGCCTGCCTACCTGCCTGCCTGCCTGCCTACCTACCTACCTGCCTGCTACCTGCCTGCTACCTGCCTGCTACCTGCCTGCTACCTGCCTGCTACCTGCCTGCGAGAATGCCTACCTGCCTGCATTCCTGCTAGAATGCCTGCCTGCCTGCCTGCCTGCCTGTCTTCCTGCGAGAATGCCTGCCTGCGAGAATGCCTGCCTGCCTGCCTGCCTGCCAGTCTGCGAGAATGTCTGCGTGCATGACTGCCTGCCTGCCTGCCTGCCTGCCTGCGACAATGCCTGCCTGCCTGCCTGCCTGCGACAATGCCTGCCTGCCTGCCTGCCTGCCTGCGAAAAAGCCTGCCTTCCTGCCTGCCTGCCTGCCTGCCTGCCTGCCTGCCTGCCTGCCTGCCTGCCTGGGACAATGCCTGCCTGCCTGCCAGCCTGCCTGCCTGCCTGCCTGCCTGCCTGCGACAATGCCTGCCTGCCTGCCTGCCTGCGACAATGCCTGCCTACCTGCCTGCCTGCCTGCGACAATGCCTGCAGGCCTTCCAGCGGGAATGCCTGCCTGCCTGCCTGCCTGCCTGCCTGCCTGTGAGAATGCCTGCCTGCCTGCCTGCCTGCCTGCCTGCCTGCCTGCCTGCCTGCCTGCCTGCCTGCGAGAATGCCTGCCTGCCTGCCTGCCTGCGAGAATGCCTGCCTGCCTGCCTGCCTGCCTGCCTGCCTGCCTGCCTGCCTGCCTGCGAGAATGCCTGCCTGCCTGCCTGCCTGCCTGCCTGTCTGCCTGCGAGAATGCCTGCCTGCCTGCCTGCCTGCCTGCCTGCCTGCCTGCGAGAATGCCTGCCTGCCTGCCTGCCTGCCTGCGACAATGCCTGCCTGCCTGCCTGCCTGCCTGCGACAATGCCTGCCTGCCTGCCTGCGTGCCTGCCTGCCTGCGACAATGCCTGCCTGCCTGCCTGCCTGCGACAATGCCTGCCTATCTGCCTGCCTGCCTGCGACAATGCCTGCCTGCCTGCCTGCCTGCCTGCCTGCCTGCGAGAATGCCTGCGAGAATGCCTGCCTGCCTGCCTGCCTGCCTGCGACAATGCCTGCGACAATGCCTGCCTGCCTGCCTGCGACAATGCCTGCGACAATGCCTGCCTGCCTGCCTGCGACAATGCCTGCGACAATGCCTGCCTGCCTGCCTGCGACAATGCCTGCCTACGAGAATGCCTGCCTGCGTGCCTGGGAGATTGCCTGCCTGCGAGAATGCCTGCCTGCCTGCCTGCCTGCCTACCTGCCTGCCTACCTCCCTGCGAGAATTCCTGCCTGCTTACCTGCCTGCGAGAATACCTACCTGCCTGCCTTCCTGCGAGAATGCCTGCCTACCTGCGAGAATGCCTGCTGCCTGCCTGACGGCCTGCCTGCCTGCGAGAATGCTTGCCTGCCTACCTGCCTGCCTACCTGCTGCCTACCTGCCTTCCTGCCTACCTGCCTGCCTGCTTACCTGCCTGCCTGCCTACCTGCCTGCCTGCCTACCTGCCTACCTACCTGCCTGCTACCTGCCTGCTACCTGCCTGCTACCTGCCTGCTACCTGCCTGCTACCTGCCTGCTACCTGCCGGCTACCTGCCGGCTACCTGCCTGCTACCTGCCTGCGAGAATGCCTGCCTGCCTACATTCCTGCTAGAATGCCTGCCTGCCTCCCTGCCTGCCTGCCTGCCTGCCTGCCTGTCTTCCTTCTAGAATGCCTGCCTGCGACAATGCCTGCCTGCCTGCCTGCCTGCCTGCGACAATGCCTGCCTGCCTGCCTTCCTGCCTGCCTGCCTGCGACAATGCCTGCCTGCCTGCCTGCCTACCTGCGACAATGCATGCCTGCCTGCCTGCCTGCCTGCCTGCGACAAAGCCTGCCTTCCTGCCTGCCTGCCTACCTGCCTGCCTGCCTACATGCCTGCCTGCCTACCTGCCTACCTACCTGCCTGCTACCTGCCTGCTACCTGCCTGCTACCTGCCTGCTACCTGCCTGCGAGAATGCCTACCTGCCTGTCTTCCTGCGAGAATGCCTGCCAGCGAGAATGCCTGCCTGCCTGCCTGGCTGCCAGTCTGCGAGAATGCCTGCGTGCCTGCCTGCCTGCCTGCCTGCCTGCCTGCGACAATGCCTGCCTGCCTGCCTGCCTGCCTGCCTGCGACAATGCCTGCCTGCCTGCCTGCCTGCCTGCCTGCCTGCGACAATGCCTGCCTGCCTGCCTGCCTGCCACAATGCCTGCCTGCCTGCCTGCCTGCCTGACTGCCTGCCTGCCTGCCTGCCTGCGACAAAGCCTGCCTTCCTGCCTGCCTGCCTGCCTGCCTGCCTGCCTGCCTGCCTGCGACAATGCCTGCCTGCCTGCCAGCCTGCCTGCCTGCCTGCCTGCCTGCCAGCCTTCCTGCGACAATGCCTGCCTGCCTGCCAGCCTGCCTGCGACAATGCCTGCCTGCCTGCCTGCCTGCCTGCCTGCGACAATGCCTGCCTACCTGCCTGGGAGAATACCTGCCTGCCTGCCTGCCTGCCTGCCTGCCTGCCTGCCTGCCTGCCTGCCTGCCTGCCTGCCTGCCTGCCTGCGAGAATGCCTGCCTGCCTGCCTGCCTGCCTGCCTGCCTGCCTGCCTGCGACAATGCCTGCCTGACTGCCTGCCTGCCTGCCTGCCTGCCTGCGACAATGCCTGCCTGCCTGCCTGCCTGCCTGCGACAATGCCTGCCTGACTGCCTGCCTGCCTGCCTGCCTGCCTGCCTGCGACAATGCCTGCCTGCCTGCCTGCCTGCGACAATGCCTGCCTGCCTGCCTGCCTGCCTGCCTGCCTGCCTGCGACAATGCCTGCCTGCTACCTGCCTGCTACCTGCCTGCGAGAATGCCTACCTGCCTGTCTTCCTGCGAGAATGCCTGCCAGCGAGAATGCCTGCCTGCCTGCCTGGCTGCCAGTCTGCGAGAATGCCTGCGTGCCTGCCTGCCTGCCTGCCTGCCTGCCTGCGACAATGCCTGCCTGCCTGCCTGCCTGCCTGCCTGCGACAATGCCTGCCTGCCTGCCTGCCTGCCTGCCTGCGACAATGCCTGCCTGCCTGCCTGCCTGCCACAATGCCTGCCTGCCTGCCTGCCTGCCTGACTGCCTGCCTGCCTGCCTGCCTGCGACAAAGCCTGCCTTCCTGCCTGCCTGCCTGCCTGCCTGCCTGCCTGCCTGCGACAATGCCTGCCTGCCTGCCAGCCTGCCTGCCTGCCTGCCTGCCTGCCAGCCTTCCTGCGACAATGCCTGCCTGCCTGCCAGCCTGCCTGCGACAATGCCTGCCTGCCTGCCTGGGAGAATACCTGCCTGCCTGCCTGCCTGCCTGCCTGCCTGCCTGCCTGCCTGCCTGCCTGCCTGCCTGCCTGCCTGCGACAATGCCTGCCTGCCTGCCTGCCTGCCTGCCTGCCTGCCTGCCTGCGACAATGCCTGCCTGACTGCCTGCCTGCCTGCCTGCCTGCCTGCGACAATGCCTGCCTGCCTGCCTGCCTGCCTGCGACAATGCCTGCCTGACTGCCTGCCTGCCTGCCTGCCTGCCTGCCTGCGACAATGCCTGCCTGCCTGCCTGCCTGCGACAATGCCTGCCTGCCTGCCTGCCTGCCTGCCTGCCTGCGACAATGCCTGCCTGCCTGCCTGCCTGCCTGCCTGCGAGAATGCTTGCCTGCCTACCTGCCTGCCTACCTGCCTGCCTACCTGCCTGCCTACCTGCCTGCCTGCCTACCTGCCTGCCTGCCTACCTGCCTGCCTGCCTACCTGCCTGCCTGCCTACCTGCCTACCTACCTGCCTGCTACCTGCCTGCTACCTGCCTGCTACCTGCCTGCTCCCTGCCTGCTCCTTGCCTGCAACCTGCCTGCTACCTGCCTGCGAGAATGCCTGCCTGCCTGCATTCCTGCTAGAATGCCTGCCTGCCTGCCTGCCTCCCTGCCTGCCTGCCTGCCTGCCTGCCTGCCTGTCTTCCTGCGAGAATGCCTGCCTGCGAGAATGCCTGCCTGCCTGCCTGTCTGCCAGTCTGCGAGAATGCCTGCCTGCCTGCATTCCTGCTAGAATGCCTGCCTGCCTGCCTGCCTCCCTGCCTGCCTGCCTGCCTGCCTGCCTGCCTGCCTGTCTTCCTGCGAGAATTCCTGCCTGCGAGAATGCCTGCCTGCCTGCCTGCCTGCCTGCCTGCCTTCCTGCCTGCGACAAAGCCTGCCTTCCTGCCTGCCTGCCTACCTGCCTGCCTGCCTACCTGCCTGCCTGCCTACCTGCCTACCTACCTGCCTGCTACCTGCCTGCTATCTGCCTGCTACCTGCCTGCTACCTGCCTGCGAGAATGCCTGCCTGCCTGCATTCCTGCTAGAATGCCTGCCTGCCTGCCTCCCTGCCTGCCTGCCTGCCTGCCTGCCTGTCTTCTTGCGAGAATGCCTGCCTGCGAGAATGCCTGCCTGCCTGCCTGCCTGCCAGTCTGCGAGAATGCCTGCGTGCCTGCCTGCCTGCCTGCCTGCGACAATGCCTGCCTGCCTGCCTGCCTGCCTGCCTGCCTGCCTGCCTGCCTGCGACAATGCCTGCCTGCCTGCCTGCCTGCCTGCGACAATGCCTGCCTGCCTGCCTGCTACAATGCCTGCCTGCCTGCCTTCCTGCCTGCCTGCCTGCCTGCGACAAAGCCGGCCTTCCTGCCTGCCTGCCTGCCTGCCTGCCTGCCTGCCTGCCTGCCTGCCTGCGACAATGCCTGCCTGCCTGCCTGCCTGCCTGCCTGCGACAATGCCTGCCTGCCTGCCTGCCTGCCTGCCTGCCTGCCTGCGACAATGCCTGCCTGCCTGCCTGGGAGAATGCCTGCCTGCCTGCCTGCCTGCCTGCCTGCGAGAATGCCTGCCTGCCTGCCTGCGAGAATGCCTGCCTGCCTGCCTGCCTGCCTGCCTGCCTGCCTGCCTGCCTGCCTGCGAGAATGCCTGCCTGCCTGCCTGCCTGCCTGCCTGCCTGCCTGCCTGCCTGCCTGCGAGAATGCCTGCCTGCCTGCCTGCGACAATGCCTGCCTGCCTGCCTGCCTGCCTGCGACAATGCCTGCCTGCCTGCCTGCCTGCCTGCCTGCCTGCCTGCGACAATGCCTGCCTGCCTGCCTGCCTGCCTGCGACAATGACTGCCTGCCTGCCTGCCTGCCTGCCTGCGAGAATGCTTGCCTGCCTACCTGCCTGCCTACTTGCCTGCCTACCTGCCTGCCTACCTGCCTGCCTGCCTACCTGCCTGCCTGCCTACCCGCCTGCCTGCCTACCTGCCTGCCTGCCTACCTGCCTACCTACCTGCCTGCTACCTGCCTGCTACCTGCCTGCTAACTGACGGCTACCTGCCTGCTACCTACCTGCTACCTGCCTGCTACCTGCCTGCTACCTGCCTGCGAGAATGCCTGCCTGCCTGCATTCCTGCTAGAATGCCTGCCTGCCTGCCTGCCTCCCTGCCTGCCTGCCTGCCTGCCTGCCTGTCTTCCTGCGAGAATGCCTGCCTGTGAGAATGCCTGCCTGCCTGGCTGCCTGCCAGTCTGCGAGAATGCCTGCGTGCCTGCCTGCCTGCCTGCCTGCCTGCCTGCCTGCCTGCGACAATGCCTGCCTGCCTGCCTGCCTGCCTGCCTGCCTGCGACAATGCCTGCCTGCCTGCCTGCCTGCCTGCCTGCCTGCCTGCCTGCGACAATGCCTGCCTGCCTGCGACAATGCCTTCCTGCCTGCCAGCCTGCCTGCCTGCCTGCCTGCCTGCCTGCCTGCCTGCCTGCCTGCCTGCCTGCCTGCGACAAAGCCTGCCTTCCTGCCTGCCTGCCTACCTGCCTGCCTGCCTACCTGCCTGCCTGCCTACCTACCGACCTACCGGCCTGCGACCTGCCTGCTACCTGCCTGCTACCTGCCTGCTACCTGCCTGCTACCTGCCTGCGAGAATGCCTACCTGCCTGCATTCCTGCTAGAATGCCTGCCTGCCTGCCTGCCTCCCTGCCTGCCTGCCTGCCTGCCTGCCTGTCTTCCTGCGAGAATGCCTGCCTGTGAGAATGCCTGCCTGCCTGCCTGCCTGCCAGTCTGCGAGAATGCCTGCGTGCCTGCCTGCCTGCCTGCCTGCCTGCCTGCGAAAATGCCTGCCTGCCTGCCTGCCTGCCTGCGTGCCTGCGACAATGCCTGCCTGCCTGCCTGCCTGCCTGCCTGCCTGCGACAATGCCTGCCTGCCTGCCTGCCTGCGACAATGCCTGCCTGCCTGCCTGACTGCCTGCCTGCCTGCCTGCCTGCGACAAAGCCTGCCTTCCTGCCTGCCTGCCTACCTACCTGCCTGCTACCTGCCTGCTACCTGCCTGCTACCTGCCTGCTACCTGCCTGCGAGAATGCCTACCTGCCTGCATTCCTGCTAGAATGCCTGCCTGCCTGCCTGCCTGCCTGCGAGAATGCTTGCCTGCCTACCTGCCTGCCTACCTGCCTGCCTACCTGCCTGCCTACCTGCCTGCCTGCCTACCTGCCTGCCTGCCTACCTGCCTGCCTGCCTACCTGCCTGCCTGCCTACCTGCCTACCTACCTGCCTGCTACCTGCCTGCTACCTGCCTGCTCCCTGCCTGCTCCCTGCCTGCAACCTGCCTGCTACCTGCCTGCGAGAATGCCTGCCTCCCTGCATTCCTGCTAGAATGCCTGCCTGCCTGCCTGCCTCCCTGCCTGCCTGCCTGCCTGCCTGCCTGCCTGTCTTCCTGCGAGAATGCCTGCCTGCGAGAATGCCTGCCTGCCTGCCTGTCTGCCAGTCTGCGAGAATGCCTGCCTGCCTGCATTCCTGCTAGAATGCCTGCCTGCCTGCCTGCCTGCCTGCCTGCTGCCTGCCTGCCTGCCTGCCTGCCTGTCTTCCTGCGAGAATTCCTGCCTGCGAGAATGCCTGCCTGCCTGCCTGCCTGCCTGCCTGCCTTGCTGCCTGCGACAAAGCCTGCCTTCCTGCCTGCCTGCCTACCTGCCTGCCTGCCTACCTGCCTGCCTGCCTACCTGCCTACCTACCTGCCTGCTACCTGCCTGCTATCTGCCTGCTACCTGCCTGCTACCTGCCTGCGAGAATGCCTGCCTGCCTGCATTCCTGCTAGAATGCCTGCCTGCCTGCCTCCCTGCCTGCCTGCCTTCCTGCCTGCCTGTCTTCTTGCGAGAATGCCTGCCTGCGAGAATGCCTGCCTGCCTGCCTGCCAGTCTGCGAGAATGCCTGCGTGCCTGCCTGCCTGCCTGCCTGCGACAATGCCTGCCTGCCTGCCTGCCTGCCTGCCTGCCTGCCTGCGACAATGCCTGCCTGCCTGCCTGCCTGCCTGCGACAATGCCTGCCTGCCTGCCTGCTACAATGCCTGCCTGCCTGCCTTCCTGCCTGCCTGCCTGCCTGCGACAAAGCCGGCCTTCCTGCCTGCCTGCCTGCCTGCCTGCCTGCCTGCCTGCCTGCGACAATGCCTGCCTGCCTGCCTGCCTGCCTGCCTGCGACAATGCCTGCCTGCCTGCCTGCCTGCCTGCCTGCGACAATGCCTGCCTGCCTGCCTGGGAGAATGCCTGCCTGCCTGCCTGCCTGCCTGCCTGCGAGAATGCCTGCCTGCCTGCCTGCGAGAATGCCTGCCTGCCTGCCTGCCTGCCTGCCTGCCTGCCTGCCTGCGAGAATGCCTGCCTGCCTGCCTGCCTGCCTGCCTGCCTGCCTGCCTGCCTGCGAGAATGCCTGCCTGCCTGCCTGCGACAATGCCTGCCTGCCTGCCTGCCTGCCTGCCTGCGACAATGCCTGCCTGCCTGCCTGCCTGCCTGCCTGCCTGCCTGCGACAATGCCTGCCTGCCTGCCTGCCTGCCTGCGACAATGACTGCCTGCCTGCCTGCCTGCCTGCCTGCGAGAATGCTTGCCTGCCTACCTGCCTGCCTACTTGCCTGCCTACCTGCCTGCCTACCTGCCTGCCTGCCTACCTGCCTGCCTGCCTACCTGCCTGCCTGCCTACCTGCCTGCCTGCCTACCTGCCTACCTACCTGCCTGCTACCTGCCTGCTACCTGCCTGCTAACTGCCTGCTACCTGCCTGCTACCTACCTGCTACCTGCCTGCTACCTGCCTGCTACCTGCCTGCGAGAATGCCTGCCTGCCTGCATTCCTGCTAGAATGCCTGCCTGCCTGCCTGCCTCCCTGCCTGCCTGCCTGCCTGCCTGCCTGTCTTCCTGCGAGAATGCCTGCCTGTGAGAATGCCTGCCTGCCTGGCTGCCTGCCAGTCTGCGAGAATGCCTGCGTGCCTGCCTGCCTGCCTGCCTGCCTGCCTGCCTGCCTGCGACAATGCCTGCCTGCCTGCCTGCCTGCCTGCCTGCCTGCCTGCCTGCCTGCGACAATGCCTGCCTGCCTGCCTGCCTGCCTGCCTGCCTGCCTGCCTGCGACAATGCCTGCCTGCCTGCGACAATGCCTTCCTGCCTGCCAGCCTGCCTGCCTGCCTGCCTGCCTGCCTGCCTGCGACAAAGCCTGCCTTCCTGCCTGCCTGCCTACCTGCCTGCCTGCCTACCTGCCTGCCTGCCTACCTACCTACCTACCTGCCTGCTACCTGCCTGCTACCTGCCTGCTACCTGCCTGCTACCTGCCTGCTACCTGCCTGCGAGAATGCCTACCTGCCTGCATTCCTGCTAGAATGCCTGCCTGCCTGCCTGCCTCCCTGCCTGCCTGCCTGCCTGCCTGCCTGTCTTCCTGCGAGAATGCCTGCCTGTGAGAATGCCTGCCTGCCTGCCTGCCTGCCAGTCTGCGAGAATGCCTGCGTGCCTGCCTGCCTGCCTGCCTGCCTGCCTGCCTGCCTGCCTGCCTGCCTGCGACAATTCCTGCCTGCCTGCCTGCCTGCCTGCGTGCCTGCGACAATGCCTGCCTGCCTGCCTGCCTGCCTGCCTGCCTGCGACAATGCCTGCCTGCCTGCCTGCCTGCGACAATGCCTGCCTGCCTGCCTGACTGCCTGCCTGCCTGCCTGCCTGCGACAAAGCCTGCCTTCCTGCCTGCCTGCCTACCTGCCTGACTGCCTGCCTGCCTGCCTGCCTGCGACAAAGCCTGCCTTCCTGCCTGCCTGCCTACCTACCTGCCTGCTACCTGCCTGCTACCTGCCTGCTACCTGCCTGCTACCTGCCTGCGAGAATGCCTACCTGCCTGCATTCCTGCTAGAATGCCTGCCTGCCTGCCTGCCTGCCTGTCTTCCTGCGAGAATGCCTGCCTGCGAGAATGCCTGCCTGCCTGCCTGCCTGCCAGTCTGCGAGAATGTCTGCGTGCCTGACTGCCTGCCTGCCTGCCTGCCTGCCTGCGACAATGCCTGCCTGCCTGCCTGCCTGCGACAATGCCTGCCTGCCTGCCTGCCTGCCTGCGACAAAGCCTGCCTTCCTGCCTGCCTGCCTGCCTGCCTGCCTGCCTGCCTGCCTGCCTGGGAAAATGCCTGCCTGCCTGCCAGCCTGCCTGCCTGCCTGCCTGCCTGCCTGCGACAATGCCTGCCTGCCTGCCTGCCTGCGACAATGCCTGCCTACCTGCCTGCCTGCCTGCGACAATGCCTGCCGGCCTGCCAGCGGGAATGCCTGCCTGCCTGCCTGCCTGCCTGCCTGCCTGTGAGAATGCCTGCCTGCCTGCCTGCCTGCCTGCCTGCCTGCGAGAATGCCTGCCTGCCTGCCTGCCTGCGAGAATGCCTGCCTGCCTGCCTGCCTGCCTGCCTGCCTGCGAGAATGCCTGCCTGCCTGCCTGCCTGCCTGCGAGAATGCCTGCCTGCCTGCCTGCCTGCCTGCCTGCCTGCCTGCCTGCCTGCCTGCCTGCCTGCGAGAATGCCTGCCTGCCTGCCTGCCTGCCTGCGACAATGCCTGCCTGCCTGCCTGCCTGCCTGCGACAATGCCTGCCTGCCTGCCTGCCTGCCTGCCTGCCTGCGACAATGCCTGCCTGCCTGCCTGCCTGCGTGCCTGCCTGCCTGCGACAATGCCTGGTTGCCTGCCTGCCTGCCTGCGACAATGCCTGCCTATCTGCCTGCCTGCCTGCGACAATGCCTGCCTGCCTGCCTGCCTGCCTGCCTGCCTGCGAGAATGCCTGCGAGAATGCCTGCCTGCCTGCCTGCCTGCCTGCGACAATGCCTGCGACAATGCCTGCCTGCCTGCCTGCGACAATGCCTGCGACAATGCCTGCCTGCCTGCCTGCGACAATGCCTGCGACAATGCCTGCCTGCCTGCCTGCGACAATGCCTGCCTACGAGAATGCCTGCCTGCGTGCCTGGGAGATTGCCTGCCTGCGAGAATGCCTGCCTGCCTGCCTGCCTGCCTACCTGCCTGCCTACCTGCCTGCGAGAATTCCTGCCTGCCTACCTGCCTGCGAGAATACCTACCTGCCTGCCTTCCTGCGAGAATGCCTGCCTACCTGCGAGAATGCCTGCTGCCTGCCTGACGGCCTGCCTGCCTGCGAGAATGCTTGCCTGCCTACCTGCCTGCCTACCTGCTGCCTACCTGCCTTCCTGCCTACCTGCCTGCCTGCTTACCTGCCTGCCTGCCTACCTGCCTGCCTGCCTACCTGCCTACATACCTGCCTGCTACCTGCCTGCTACCTGCCTGCTACATGCATGCTACCTGCCTGCTACCTGCCTGCTACCTGCCGGCTACCTGCCTGCTACCTGCCTGCGAGAATGCCTGCCTGCCTACATTCCTGCTAGAATGCCTGCCTGCCTCCCTGCCTGCCTGCCTGCCTGCCTGTCTTCCTTCTAGAATGCCTGCCTGCGACAATGCCTGCCTGCCTGCCTGCCTGCCTGCGACAATGCCTGCCTGCCTGCCTTCCTGCCTGCCTGCCTGCGACAATGCCTGCCTGCCTGCCTGCCTACCTGCGACAATGCATGCCTGCCTGCCTGCCTGCCTACCTGCGACAAAGCCTGCCTTCCTGCCTGCCTGCCTACCTGCCTGCCTGCCTACATGCCTGCCTGCCTACCTGCCTACCTACCTGCCTGCTACCTGCCTGCTACCTGCCTGCTACCTGCCTGCTACCTGCCTGCGAGAATGCCTACCTGCCTGTCTTCCTGCGAGAATGCCTGCCTGCGAGAATGCCTGCCTGCCTGCCTGGCTGCCAGTCTGCGAGAATGCCTGCGTGCCTGCCTGCCTGCCTGCCTGCGACAATGCCTGCCTGCCTGCCTGCCTGCCTGCCTGCGACAATGCCTGCCTGCCTGCCTGCCTGCCTGCCTGCGACAATGCCTGCCTGCCTGCCTGCCTGCCACAATGCCTGCCTGCCTGCCTGCCTGCCTGCGACAAAGCCTGCCTTCCTGCCTGCCTGCCTGCCTGCCTGCCTGCCTGCCTGCCTGCCTGCCTGCCTGCCTGCCTGCGACAATGCCTGCCTGCCTGCCAGCCTGCCTGCCTGCCTGCCTGCCTGCCTGCCAGCCTTCCTGCGACAATGCCTGCCTGCCTGCCTGCCTGCCTGCGACAATGCCTGCCTGCCTGCCTGACTGCCTGCCTGCGACAATGCCTGCCTACCTGCCTGGGAGAATACCTGCCTGCCTGCCTGCCTGCCTGCCTGCCTGCCTGCCTGCCTGCCTGCCTGCCTGCCTGCCTGCGAGAATGCCTGCCTGCCTGCCTGCCTGCCTGCCTGCCTGCCTGCCTGCCTGCGAGAATGCCTGCCTGCCTGCCTGCCTGCCTGCGACAATGCCTGCCTGACTGCCTGCCTGCCTGCCTGCCTGCCTGCGACAATGCCTGCCTGCCTGCCTGCCTGCGACAATGCCTTCCTGACTGCCTGCCTGCCTGCCTGCCTGCGACAATGCCTGCCTGCCTGCCTGCCTGCGACAATGCCTGCCTGCCTGCCTGCCTGCCTGCCTGCGACAATTCCTGCCTGCCTGCCTGCCTGCCTGCGAGAATGCTTGCCTGCCTACCTGCCTGCCTACCTGCCTGCCTACCTGCCTGCCTACCTGCCTGCCTGCCTACCTGCCTGCCTGCCTACCTGCCTGCCTGCCTACCTGCCTGCCTGCCTACCTGCCTACCTACCTGCCTGCTACCTGCCTGCTACCTGCCTGCTACCTGCCTGCTCCCTGCCTGCTCCCTGCCTGCAACCTGCCTGCTACCTGCCTGCGAGAATGCCTGCCTGCCTGCATTCCTGCTAGAATGCCTGCCTGCCTGCCTGCCTCCCTGCCTGCCTGCCTGCCTGCCTGCCTGCCTGCCTGTCTTCCTGCGAGAATGCCTGCCTGCGAGAATGCCTGCCTGCCTGCCTGTCTGCCAGTCTGCGAGAATGCCTGCGTGCCTGCCTGCCTGCCTGCGACAATGCCTGCCTGCCTGCCTGCCTGCCTGCGACAATGCCTGCCTGCCTGCCTGCCTGCGACAATGCCTGCCTGCCTGCCTGCCTGCCTGCTTGCCTGCGACAAAGCCTGCCTTCCTGCCTGCCTGCCTACCTGCCTGCCTCCCTACCTGCCTGCCTGCCTACCTGCCTACTTACCTGCCTGCTACCTGCCTGCTACCTGCCTGCTACCTGCCTGCTACCTGCCTGCTACCTGCCTGCGAGAATGCCTGCCTGCCTGCATTCCTGCTAGAATGCCTGCCTGCCTGCCTCCCTGCTTGCCTGCCTGCCTGCCTGCCTGTCTTCCTGCAAGAATGCCTGCCTGCGAGAATGCCTGCCTGCTTGCCTCCCTGGCAGTCTGCGAGAATGCCTGCGTGCCTGCCTGCCTGCCTGCCTGCAACAATGCCTGCCTGCCTGCCTGCCTGCCTGCCTGCGACAATGCCTGCCTGCCTGCCTGCCTGCCTGCCTGCGACAATGCCTGCCTGCCTGCCTGCCTGCCTGCGACAATGCCTGACTGCCTGCCTGCCTGCGACAATGCTTGCCTGCCTACCTGCCTGCCTACCTGCCTGCCTACCTGCTTGCCTACCTGCCTGCCTGCCTACTTGCCTGCCTGCCTACCTGCCTGCCTGCCTACCTGCCTGCCTGCCTACCTGCCTACCTACCTGCCTGCTACCAGCCTGCTACCTGCCTGCTACCTGCCTGCTACCTGCCTGCGAGAATGCCTGCCTGCGAGAATGCCTGCCTGCCTGCATTCCTGCTAGAATGCCTGCCTGCCTGCCTGCCTCCCTGCCTGCCTGCCTGCCTGCCTGTCTTCCTGCGAGAATTCCTGCCTGCGAGAATGCCTGCCTGCCTGCCTGCCTGCCAGTCTGCGAGAATGCCTGCGTGCCTGCCTGCCTGCCTGCCTGCCTGTCTGCCTGCCTGCCTGCGACAATGCCTGCCTGCCTGCCTGCCTGCGACAATGCCTGCCTGCCTGCCTGCCTGCGACAATTTCCTGCCTGCCTGCCTGCCTGCCTGCCTGCCTGCCTGCCTGCGACAAAGCCTGCCTTCCTGCCTGCCTGCCAACCTGCCTGCCTGCCTACCTGCCTGCCTGCCTACCTGCCTACCTACCTGCCTGCTACCTGCCTGCTACCTGCCTGCTACCTGCCTGCTACCTGCCTGCTACCTGCCTGCGAGAATGCCTGCCTGCCTGCATTCCTGCTAGAATGCCTGCCTGCCTGCCTGCCTCCCTGCCTGCCTGCCTGCCTGCCTGCCTGTCTTCCTGCGAGAATGCCTGCCTGCCTGCCTGCCTGCCAGTCTGCGAGAATGCCTGCGTGCCTGCGTGCCTGCCTGCCTGCGACAATGCCTGCCTGCCTGCCTGACTGCCTGCCTGCCTCCGAAAATGCCTGCCTGCCTGCCTGCCTGCGACAATGCCTGCCTGCCTGCCTGCCTGCGACAATGCCTGCCTGCCTGCCTTCCTGCCTGCCTGCCTGCCTGCGACAAAGCCTGCCTTCCTGCCTGCCTGCCTGCCTGCCTACCTGCCTGGCTGCCTACTGCCTGCCTGCCTACCTGCCTGCCTGCCTACCTGCCTGCCTGCTACCTGCCTGCGAGAATGCCTGCCTGCCTGCATTCCTGCTAGAATGCCTGCCTGCCTGAGTGCCTCCCTGCCTGCCTGCCTGCCTGCCTGCCTGTCTTTCTGCGAGAATGCCTGCCTGCGAGAATGCCTCTCTGCCTGCCTGCCTGCCAGTCTGCGAGAATGCCTGCGTGCCTGCCTGCCTGCCTGCCTGCCTGCGACAATGCCTGCCTGCCTGCCTGCCTGCCTGCCTGCCTGCGACAATGCCTGCCTGCCTGCCTGCGACAATGCCTGCGACAATGCCTGCCTGCCTGCCTGCGACAATGGCTGTGACAATGCCTGCCTGCCTGCCTGCGACAATGCCTGCCTACGAGAATGCCTGCCTGCGTGCCTGGGAGATTGCCTGCCTGCGAGAATGCCTGCCTGCCTGCCTGCCTGCCTACCTGCCTGCCTACCTGCCTGCGAGAATTCCTGCCTGCCTACCTGCCTGCGAGAATACCTACCTGCCTGCCTTCCTGCGAGAATGCCTGCCTACCTGCGAGAATGCCTGCTGCCTGCCTGCCTGCCTGCGAGAATGCTTGCCTGCCTACCTGCCTGCCTACCTGCCTGCCTACCTGCCTGCCTACTTGCCTGCCTGCCTACCTGCCTGCCTGCTTACCTGCCTGCCTGCCTACCTGCCTGCCTGCCTACCTGCCTACTTACCTGCCTGCTACCTGCCGGCTACCTGCCTGCTACCTGCCTGCTACCTGCCTGCTACCTGCCTGCTACCTGCCGGCTACCTGCCTGCTACCTGCCTGCGAGAATGCCTGCCTGCCTTCATTCCTGCTAGAATGCCTGCCTGCCTCCCTGCCTGCCTGCCTGCCTGCCTGCCTGCCTGCCTGTCTGCCTGTCTTCCTGCGAGAATGCCTGCCTGCGAGAATGCCTGCCTGCCTGCCTGCCTGCCAGTCTGCGAGAATGCCTGCGTGCCTGCCTGCCTGCCTGCCTGCCTGCCTGCCTGCGACAATGCCTGCCTGCTTGCCTGCGACAATGCCTGCCTGCCTGCCTGCCTGCCTGCATGCCTTCGACACTGCCTGCCTGCCTGCCTGCCTGCCTGCGACAATGCCTGCCTGCCTGCCTGCCTGCCTGCCTGCCTGCCTGCGACAAAGCCTGCCTTCCTGCCTGCCTGCCTACCTGCCTGCCTGCCTACCTGCCTGCCTGCCTACCTGCCTACCTACCTGCCTGCTACCTGCCTGCTACCTGCCTGCTACCTGCCTGTTACCTGCCTGCTACCTGCCTGCGAGAATGCCTGCCTGCCTGTCTTCCTGCGAGAATGCCTGCCTGCCTGCCTGCCTGCCAGTCTGCGAGAATGCCTGTGTGCCTGCCTGCCTGCCTGTCTGCCTGCCTGCGACAATGCCTGCCTGCCTGCCTGCCTGCCTGCCTGCCTGCCTGTCTGCCTGCCTGCCTGCCTGCCTGCGACAATGCCTGCCTGCCTGCCTGCCTGCCACAATGCCTGCCTGCCTGCCTTCCTGCCTGCCTGCCTGCCTGCCTGCCTGCCTGCCTGCCTGCCTGCCTGCCTGCCTGCCTGCCTGCCTGCCTGCCTGCCTGCGACAATGCCTGCCTGCCTGCCAGCCTGCCTGCCTGCCTGCCTGCCTGCCTGCCTGCCTGCCTGCCTGCGACAATGCCTGCCTGCCTGCCTGCCTGCCTGCGACAATGCCTGCCTGCCTGCCTGGGAGAATGCCTGCCTGCCTGCCTGCCTGCCTGCCTGCCTGCCTGCCTGCCTGCCTGCCTGCTTGCCTGCGAGAATGCCTGCCTGCCTGCCTGCCTGCCTGCCTGCCTGCCTGCCTGCCTGCGAGAATGCCTGCCTGCCTGCCTGCCTGCCTGCCTGCCTGCGAGAATGCCTGCCTGCCTGCCTGCCTGCCTGCGAGAATGCCTGCCTGCCTGCCTGCCTACCTGCCTGCCTGCCTACCTGCCTGCCTGCCTACCTGCCTGCCTGCCTACCTGCCTGCCTGCTACCTGCCTGTGAGAATGCCTGCCTGCCTGCATTCCTGCTAGAATGCCTGCCTGCCTGAGTGCCTCCCTGCCTGCCTGCCTTCCTGCCTGTCTTCCTGTGAGAATGCCTGCCTGCGAGAATGCCTGCTGCCTGCCTGCCTGCCTGCATGTCTGCGAGAATGCTTGCCTGCCTACCTGCCTGTCTACCTGCCTGCCTACCTGCCTGCCTACCTGCCTGCCTGCCTACCTGCCTGCCTGCCTACCTGCCTGCCTGCCTACCTGCCTACCTACCTGCCTGCTACCTGCCTGCTACCTGCCTGCTACCTGCCTGCTACCTGCCTGCTACCTGCCTGCTACCTGCCTGCTACCTGCCTGCGAGAATGCCTGCCTGCCTGCATTCCTGCTAGAATGCCTGCCTGCCTGAGTGCCTCCCTGCCTGCCTGCCTGCCTGCCTGCCTGTCTTCCTGCGAGAATGCCTGCCGGCCTGCCTGCCTGCCAGTCTGCGAGAATGCCTGCGTGCCTGCCTGCCTGCCTGCCTGCCTGCGACAATGCCTGCCTGCCTGCGACAATGCCTGCCTGCCTACCTGCCTGCGACAATGCCTGCCTGCCTGCCTGCCTGCGACAATGCCTGCCTGCCTGCCTGCCTGCCTGCCTGCCTGCCTGCGACAAAGCCTGCTTTCCTAACTGCCTGCCTACCTGCCTGCCTCCCTACCTGCCTGCCTGCCTACCTGCCTACCTACCTGCCTGCTACCTGCCTGCTACCTGCCTGCTACCTGCCTGTTACCTGCCTGCTACCTGCCTGCGAGAATGCCTGCCTGCCTGTCTTCCTGCGAGAATGCCTGCCTGCGAGAATGCCTGCCTGCCTGCCTGCCAGTCTGCGAGAATGCCTGCGTGCCTGCCTGCCTGCCTGTCTGCCTGCCTGCGACAATGCCTGCCTGCCTGCCTGCCTGCCTGTCTGCCTGCCTGCTTGCGACAATGCCTGCCTGCCTGCCTGCCTGCCACAATGCCTGCCTGCCTGCCTGCCTGACTGCCTGCCTGCCTGCCTGCCTGCGATAAAACCTGCCTTCCTGCCTGCCTGCCTGCCTGCCTGTCTGCCTGCCTGCCTGCCTGCCTGCCTGCGACAATGCCTGCCTGCCTGCCAGCCTGCCTGCCTGCCTGCCTGCCTGCATGCCTGCCTGCCTGCCTGCCTGCGACAATGCCTGCCTGCCTGCCTGCCTGCCTGCCTGCCTGCCTGCCTGCCTGCCTGCCTGCGACAATGCCTGCCTGCCTGCCTGGGAGAATGCCTGCCTGCCTGCCTGCCTGCCTGCCTGCCTGCCTGCCTGCCTGCCTGCGAGAATGCCTGCCTGCCTGCCTGCCTGCCTGCCTGCCTGCCTGCCTGCCTGCCTACCTGCCTGCGAGAATGCCTGCCTGCCTGCCTGCCTGCCTGCGAGAATGCCTGCCTGCCTGCCTGCCTCCCTGCCTGCCTGCCTGCCTGCCTGCGAGAATGCCTGCCTCCCTGCCTGCCTGCCTCCCTGCCTGCGAGAATGCCTGCCTGCCTGCGAGAATGCCTGCCTGCCTACCTGCCTGCCTGCCTACCTGCCTGCCTGCTACCTGCCTGCCTGCGAGAACGCCTGCCTGCCTGCATTCCTGCTAGAATTCCTGCCTGCCTGAGTGCCTCCCTGCCTGCCTGCCTTCCTGCCTGTCTTCCTGTGAGAATGCCTGCCTGCGAGAATGCCTGCTGCCTGCCTGACTGCCTGCCTGCATGCCTGCGAGAATGCTTGCCTGCCTACCTGCCTGCCTACCTGCCTGCCTACCTGCCTGCCTACCTGCCTGCCTGCCTACCTGCCTGCCTGCCTGCCTGCCTGCCTGCCTACCTGCCTACCTACCTGCCTGCTACCTGCCTGCTACCTGCCTGCTACCTGCCTGCTACCTGCCTGCTACCTGCCTGCGAGAATGCCTGCCTGCCTGCATTCCTGCTAGAATGCCTGCCTGCCTGAGTGCCTCCCTGCCTGCCTGCCTGCCTGCCTGCCAGTCAGCGAGAATGCCTGCGTGCCTGCCTGCCTGCCAGTCTGCGAGAATGCCTGCGTGCCTGCCTGCCTGCGTGCCTGCGTGCCTGCCTGCCTGCCTGCGACAATGTCTGCCTGCCTGCCTGCCTGCCTGCGACAATGCCTGCCTGCCTGCCTGCCTGCCTGCGACAATGCCTGCCTGCCTGCCTGCCTGCGACAATGCCTGCCTGCCTGCCTGCCTGCCTGCCTGCGACAAAGCCTGCTTCCCTAACTGCCTGCCTACCTGCCTGCCTCCCTACCTGCCTGCCTGCCTACCTGCCTACCTCCCTGCCTACTACCTGCCTGCTACCTGCCTGCTACCTGCCTCCTACCTGCCTGCTACCTGCCTACTACCTGCCTGCTACCTGCCTGCGAGAATGCCTGCCTACCTGCATTCCTGCTAGAATACCTGCCTGCCTGCCTGCCTCCCTGCCTGCCTGCCTGCCTGCCTGCCTGTCTTCCTGCAAGAATGCCTGCCTGCGAGAATGCCTGCCTGCCTGCCTGCCTGCCAGTCTGCGAGAATGCCTGCGTGCCTGCCTGCCTGCCTGCCTGCCTGCCTGCGACAATGCCTGCCTGCCTGCCTGCCTGCCTGCGACAATGCCTGCCTGCCTTCCTGCCTGCCTGCCTGCCTGCCTGCGACAATGCCTGCCTGCCTGCCTGCCTGCCTGCCTGCGACAAAGCCTGCCTTCCTGCCTGCATGCCTGCCTGCCTGCGACAATGCCTGCCGGCCTGCCTGCGACAATGCCTGCGACAATACCTGCCTGCCTGCCTGCGACAATGCCTGCCTACGAGAATGCCTGCCTGCGTGCCTGGGAGATTGCCTGCCTGCGAGAATGCCTGCCTGCCTGCCTGCCTACCTGCCTACCTGCCTGCCTACCTGCCTGCGAGAATTCCTGCCTGCCAACCTGCCTGCGAGAATACCTACCTACCTGCCTTCCTGCGAGAATGCCTGCCTACCTGCGAGAATGCCTGCTGCCTGCCTGCCTGCCTGCCTGCCTGTGAGAATGCTTGCCTGCCTACCTGCCTGCCTACCTGCCTGCCTACCTGCCTGCCTGCCTACCTGCCTGCCTGCCTACCTGCCTCCCTCCCTACCTGCCTGCCTGCCTACCTGCCTACCTACCTGCCTGCTACCTGCCTGCTACCTGCCTGCTACCTGCCTGCTACCTGCCTGCTACCTGCCTGCGAGAATGCCTGCCTGCCTGAGTGCCTCCCCGCCTGCCTGCCTGCCTTCCTGCTTGCCTGTCTTCCTGCGAGAATGCCTGCCTGCGAGAATGCCTGCCTGCCTGCCTGCCTGTCAGTCTGCGAGAATGCCTGCATGCCTGCCTGCCTGCCTGCCAGCCTGCGACAATGCCTTCCTGCCTGCCTGCCTGCCTGCCTGCCTGCCTGCCTGCCTGCCTGCCTGCGACAATGCCTGCCTGCCTGCCTGCCTGCCTGCCTGCGACAATGCCTGCCTGCCTGCCTGCCTGCCTGCCTGCCTGCGACAAAGCCTGCCTTCCTGCCTGCCTGCCTACCTGCCTGCCTGCCTGCCTGCCTGCCTCTGAGAATGCCTGCCTGCCTGCCTGCCTGCCTGCCTGCTTGCCTGCCTGCGAGAATGCCTGCCTGGCTGCCTGCCTGCCTGCCTGCCTGCGAGAATGCCTGCCTGCCTGCCTGCCTGCCTGCCTGCCTGCCTGCCTGCCTGCCTGCCTGCGACAATGCCTGCCTGCCTGCGAGAATGCCTGCCTGCCTGTCTTCCTGCGAGAATGCCTGCCTGCGAGAATGCCTGCCTGCCTGCCTGCCAGTCTGCGAGAATGCCTGCGTGCCTGCCTGCCTGCCTGTCTGCCTGCCTGCGACAATGCCTGCCAGCCTGCCTGCCTGCCTGCCTGTCTGCCTGCCTGCCTGCGACAATGCCTGCCTGCCTGCCTGCCTGCCACAATGCCTGCCTGCCTGCCTGCCTGACTGCCTGCCTGCCTGCCTGCCTGCGATAAAACCTGCCTTCCTGCCTGCCTGCCTGCCTGCCTGTCTGCCTGCCTGCCTGCCTGCCTGCCTGCCTGCCTGCCTGCCTGCCTGCCTGCGACAATGCCTGCCTGCCTGCCAGCCTGCCTGCCTGCCTGCCTGCCTGCATGCCTGCCTGCCTGCCTGCCTGCGACAATGCCTGCCTGCCTGCCTGCCTGCCTGCCTGCCTGCGACAATGCCTGCCTGCCTGCCTGGGAGAATGCCTGCCTGCCTGCCTGCCTGCCTGCCTGCCTGCCGGCCTGCCTGCCTGCCTGCCTGCGAGAATGCCTGCCTGCCTGCCTGCCTGCCTGCCTGCCTGCCTGCCTGCCTGCCTGCCTGCCTGCCTGCGAGAATGCCTGCCTGCCTGCCTGCCTGCCTGCGAGAATGCCTGCCTGCCTGCCTGCCTGCCTGCCTGCCTGCCTGCCTGCCTGCGAGAATGCCTGCCTGCCTGCCTGCCTACCTGCCTGCCTGCCTACCTGCCTGCCTGCCTACCTGCCTGCCTGCCTACCTGCCTGCCTGCTACCTGCCTGCGAGAATGCCTGCCTGCCTGCATTCCTGCTAGAATGCCTGCCTGCCTGAGTGCCTCCCTGCCTGCCTGCCTTCCTGCCTGTCTTCCTGTGAGAATGCCTGCCTGCGAGAATGCCTGCTGCCTGCCTGCCTGCCTGCCTGCATGCCTGCGAGAATGCTTGCCTGCCTACCTGCCTGCCTACCTGCCTGCCTACCTGCCTACCTACCTGCCTGCCTGCCTACCTGCCTGCCTGCCTACCTGCCTGCCTGCCTACCTGCCTACCTACCTGCCTGCTACCTGCCTGCTACCTGCCTGCTACCTGCCTGCTACCTGCCTGCTACCTGCCTGCGAGAATGCCTGCCTGCCTGCATTCCTGCTAGAATGCCTGCCTGCCTGAGTGCCTCCCTGCCTGCCTGCCTGCCTGCCTGCCTGTCTTCCTGCGAGAATGCCTGCCGGCCTGCCTGCCTGCCAGTCTGCGAGAATGCTGCGTGCCTGCCTGCCTGCGTGCCTGCGTGCCTGCCTGCCTGCCTGCGACAATGCCTGCCTGCCTGCCTGCCTGCCTGCGACAATGCCTGCCTGCCTGCCTGCCTGCCTGCGACAATGCCTGCCTGCCTGCCTGCCTGCGACAATGCCTGCCTGCCTGCCTGCCTGCCTGCCTGCCTGCGACAAAGCCTGCTTCCCTAACTGCCTGCCTACCTGCCTGCCTCCCTACCTGCCTGCCTGCCTACCTGCCTACCTACCTGCCTACTACCTGCCTGCTACCTGCCTGCTACCTGCCTGCTACCTGCCTGCTACCTGCCTGCTACCTGCCTGCGAGAATGCCTGCCTACCTGCATTCCTGCTAGAATACCTGCCTGCCTGCCTGCCTCCCTGACTGCCTGCCTGCCTGTCTTCCTGCAAGAATGCCTGCCTGCGAGAATGCCTGCCTGCCTGCCTGCCTGCCAGTCTGCGAGAATGCCTGCGTGCCTGCCTGCCTGCCTGCCTGCCTGCCTGCGACAATGCCTGCCTGCCTGCCTGCCTGCCTGCGACAATGCCTGCCTGCCTTCCTGCCTGCCTGCCTGCCTGCCTGCCTGCGACAATGCCTGCCTGCCTGCCTGCCTGCCTGCCTGCCTGCGACAAAGCCTGCCTTCCTGCCTGCATGCCTGCCTGCCTGCGACAATTCCTGCCGGCCTGCCTGCGACAATGCCTGCGACAATACCTGCCTGCCTGCCTGCGACAATGCCTGCCTACGAGAATGCCTGCCTGCGTGCCTGGGAGATTGCCTGCCTGCGAGAATGCCTGCCTGCCTGCCTACCTGCCTACCTGCCTGCCTACCTGCCTGCGAGAATTCCTGCCTGCCTACCTGCCTGCGAGAATACCTACCTACCTGCCTTCCTGCGAGAATGCCTGCCTACCTGCGAGAATGCCTGCTGCCTGCCTGCCTGCCTGCCTGCCTGTGAGAATGCTTGCCTGCCTACCTGCCTGCCTACCTGCCTGCCTACCTGCCTGCCTGCCTACCTGCCTGCCTGCCTACCTGCCTCCCTCCCTACCTGCCTGCCTGCCTACCTGCCTACCTACCTGCCTGCTACCTGCCTGCTACCTGCCTGCTACCTGCCTGCTACCTGCCTGCTACCTGCCTGCTACCTGCCTGCTACCTGCCTGCGAGAATGCCTGCCTGCCTGAGTGCCTCCCCGCCTGCCTGCCTGCCTTCCTGCTTGCCTGTCTTCCTGCGAGAATGCCTGCCTGCGAGAATGCCTGCCTGCCTGCCTGCCTGTCAGTCTGCGAGAATGCCTGCATGCCTGCCTACCTGCCTGCCTGCCTGCGACAATGCCTTCCTGCCTGCCTGCCTGCCTGCCTGCCTGGGTGTGACAATGCCTGCCTGCCTGCCTGCCTGCCTGCCTGCGACAATGCCTGCCTGCCTGCCTGCCTGCCTGCGACAAAGCCTGCCTTCCTGCCTGCCTGCCTACCTGCCTGCCTGCCTGCCTGCCTGCCTCTGAGAATGCCTGCCTGCCTGCCTGCCTGCCTGCCTGCCTGCCTGCTTGCCTGCCTGCGAGAATGCCTGCCTGGCTGCCTGCCTGCCTGCCTGCGAGAATGCCTGCCTGCCTGCCTGCCTGCCTGCCTGCCTGCCTGCCTGCCTGCGACAATGCCTGCGACAATGCCTGCCTGCCTGCCTGCGAAAATGCCTGCGACAATGCCTGCCTGCCTGCCTGCGACAATGCCTGCGACAATGCCTGCCTGCCTGCCTGCGACAATGCCTGCCTACGAGAATGCCTGCCTGCGTGCCTGGGAGATTGCCTGCCTGCGAGAATGCCTGCCTGCCTGCCTGCCTGCCTGCCTACCTGCCTGCGAGAATTCCTGCCTGCCTACCTGCCTGCGAGAATACCTACCTGCCTGCCTTCCTGCGAGAATGCCTGCCTACCTGCGAGAATGCCTGCTGCCTGCCTGCCTGCCTGCCTGTGAGAATGCTTGCCTGCCTACCTGCCTGCCTACCTGCCTGCCTACTTGCCTGCCTACTTGCCTGCCTGCCTACCTGCCTGCCTGCTTACCTGCCTGCCTGCCTACCTGCCTGCCTGCCTACCTGCCTACTTACCTGCCTGCTACCTGCCTGCTACCTGCCTGCTACCTGCCTGCTACCTGCCTGCTACCTGCCTGCTACCTGCCTGCTACCTGCCTGCTACCTGCCTGCTACCTGCCTGCGAGAATGCCTACCTGCCTGCGTGCCTGCCTGCCTGCCTGTCTTCCTGCGAGAATGCCTGCCTGCGAGAATGCCTGCCTGCCTGCCTGCCTGCCTGCCTGCGACAATGCCTGCCTGCCTGCCTGCCAGTCTGCGAGAATGCCTGCGTGCCTGCCTGCCTGCCTGTCTGCCTGCCTGCGACAATGCCTGCCTGCCTGCCTGCCTGCCTGCCTGTCTGCCTGCCTGCCTGCGACAATGCCTGCCTGCCTGCCTGCCTGCCACAATGCCTGCCTGCCTGCCTGCCTGACTGCCTGCCTGCCTGCCTGCCTGCGATAAAACCTGCCTTCCTGCCTGCCTGCCTGCCTGCCTGTCTGCCTGCCTGCCTGCCTGCCTGCCTGCGACAATGCCTGCCTGCCTGCCAGCCTGCCTGCCTGCCTGCCTGCCTGCATGCCTGCCTGCCTGCCTGCCTGCGACAATGCCTGCCTGCCTGCCTGCCTGCCTGCCTGCCTGCCTGCCTGCCTGCCTGCCTGCGACAATGCCTGCCTGCCTGCCTGGGAGAATGCCTGCCTGCCTGCCTGCCTGCCTGCCTGCCGGCCTGCCTGCCTGCCTGCCTGCCTGCCTGCCTGCGAGAATGCCTGCCTGCCTGCCTGCCTGCCTGCCTGCCTGCCTGCCTGCCTGCCTGCCTGCCTGCCTGCCTGCCTGCCTGCCTGCCTGCCTGCCTGCCTGCGAGAATGCCTGCCTGCCTGCCTGCCTACCTGCCTGCCTGCCTACCTGCCTGCCTGCCTACCTGCCTGCCTGCCTACCTGCCTGCCTGCTACCTGCCTGCGAGAATGCCTGCCTGCCTGCATTCCTGCTAGAATGCCTGCCTGCCTGAGTGCCTCCCTGCCTGCCTGCCTTCCTGCCTGTCTTCCTGTGAGAATGCCTGCCTGCGAGAATGCCTGCTGCCTGCCTGCCTGCCTGCCTGCATGCCTGCGAGAATGCTTGCCTGCCTACCTGCCTGCCTACCTGCCTGCCTACCTGACTACCTACCTGCCTGCCTGCCTACCTGCCTGCCTGCCTACCTGCCTGCCTGCCTACCTGCCTACCTACCTGCCTGCTACCTCCCTGCTACCTGCCTGCTACCTGCCTGCTACCTGCCTGCTACCTGCCTGCGAGAATGCCTGCCTGCCTGCATTCCTGCTAGAATGCCTGCCTGCCTGAGTGCCTCCCTGCCTGCCTGCCTGCCTGCCTGCCTGTCTTCCTGCGAGAATGCCTGCCGGCCTGCCTGCCTGCCAGTCTGCGAGAATGCTGCGTGCCTGCCTGCCTGCGTGCCTGCGTGCCTGCCTGCCTGCCTGCGACAATGCCTGCCTGCCTGCCTGCCTGCCTGCGACAATGCCTGCCTGCCTGCCTGCGACAAAGCCTGCTTCCCTAACTGCCTGCCTACCTGCCTGCCTCCCTACCTGCCTGCCTGCCTACCTGCCTACCTACCTGCCTACTACCTGCCTGCTACCTGCCTGCTACCTGCCTGCTACCTGCCTGCTACCTGCCTGCTACCTGCCTGCTACCTGCCTGCGAGAATGCCTGCCTACCTGCATTCCTGCTAGAATACCTGCCTGCCTGCCTGCCTCCCTGCCTGCCTGCCTGCCTGCCTGCCTGTCTTCCTGCAAGAATGCCTGCCTGCGAGAATGCCTGCCTGCCTGCCTGCCTGCCAGTCTGCGAGAATGCCTGCGTGCCTGCCTGCCTGCCTGCCTGCCTGCCTGCGACAATGCCTGCCTGCCTGCCTGCCTGCCTGCGACAATGCCTGCCTGCCTGCCTGCCTGCCTGCCTGCCTGCCTGCGACAATGCCTGCCTGCCTGCCTGCCTGCCTGCCTGCGACAAAGCCTGCCTTCCTGCCTGCATGCCTGCCTGCCTGCGACAATGCCTGCCGGCCTGCCTGCGACAATGCCTGCGACAATACCTGCCTGCCTGCCTGCGACAATGCCTGCCTACGAGAATGCCTGCCTGCGTGCCTGGGAGATTGCCTGCCTGCGAGAATGCCTGCCTGCCTGCCTACCTGCCTACCTGCCTGCCTACCTGCCTGCGAGAATTCCTGCCTGCCTACCTGCCTGCGAGAATACCTACCTACCTGCCTTCCTGCGAGAATGCCTGCCTACCTGCGAGAATGCCTGCTGCCTGCCTGCCTGCCTGCCTGCCTGTGAGAATGCTTGCCTGCCTACCTGCCTGCCTACCTGCCTGCCTACCTGCCTGCCTGCCTACCTGCCTGCCTGCCTACCTGCCTCCCTCCCTACCTGCCTGCCTGCCTACCTGCCTACCTACCTGCCTGCTACCTGCCTGCTACCTGCCTGCTACCTGCCTGCTACCTGCCTGCTACCTGCCTGCTACCTGCCTGCTACCTGCCTGCTACCTGCCTGCGTAATGCCTGCCTGCCTGAGTGCCTCCCCGCCTGCCTGCCTGCCTTCCTGCTTGCCTGTCTTCCTGCGAGAATGCCTGCCTGCCTGCCTGCCTGTCAGTCTGCGAGAATGCCTGCATGCCTGCCTACCTGCCTGCCTGCCTGCGACAATGCCTTCCTGCCTGCCTGCCTGCCTGCCTGCCTGGGTGTGACAATGCCTGCCTGCCTGCCTGCCTGCCTGCCTGCCTGCGATAATGCCTGCCTGCCTGCCTGCCTGCGACAATGCCTGCCTGCCTGCCTGCCTGCCTGCGACAAAGCCTGCCTTCCTGCCTGCCTGCCTACCTGCCTGCCTGCCTGCCTGCCTGCCTCTGAGAATGCCTGCCTGCCTGCCTGCCTGCCTGCCTGCTTGCCTGCCTGCGAGAATGCCTGCCTGGCTGCCTGCCTGCCTGCCTGCGAGAATGCCTGCCTGCCTGCCTGCCTGCCTGCCTACCTGCCTGCGAGAATTCCTGCCTGCCTACCTGCCTGCGAGAATACCTACCTGCCTGCCTTCCTGCGAGAATGCCTGCCTACCTGCGAGAATGCCTGCTGCCTGCCTGCCTGCCTGCCTGCCTGTGAGAATGCTTGCCTGCCTACCTGCCTGCCTACCTGCCTGCCTACTTGCCTGCCTACTTGCCTGCCTGCCTACCTGCCTGCCTGCTTACCTGCCTGCCTGCCTACCTGCCTGCCTGCCTACCTGCCTACTTACCTGCCTGCTACCTGCCTGCTACCTGCCTGCTACCTGCCTGCTACCTGCCTGCTACCTGCCTGCTACCTGCCGGCTACCTGCCGGCTACCTGCCTGCGAGAATGCCTGCCTGCCTGCATTCCTGCTAGAATGCCTGCCTGCCTCCCTGCCTGCCTGCCTGCCTGCCTGCCTGTCTGCCTGTCTTCCTGCGAGAATGCCTGCCTGCGAGAATGCCTGCCTGCCTGCCTGCCTGCCAGTCTGCGAGAATGCCTGCGTGCCTGCCTGCCTGCCTGCCTGCCTGCCTGCGACAATGCCTGCCTGCCTGCCTGCCTGCCTGCCTGCCTGCCTGCGACAATGCCTGCCTGCCTGCCTGCCTGCCTGCATGCCTGCGACACTGCCTGCCTGCCTGCCTGCCTGCGACAATGCCTGCCTGCCTGCCTGCCTGCCTGCCTGCCTGCCTGCCTGCGACAAAGCCTGCCTTCCTGCCTGCCTGCCTACCTGCCTGCCTGCCTACCTGCCTGCCTGCCTACCTGCCTACCTACCTGCCTGCTACCTGCCTGCTACCTGCCTGCTACCTGCCTGTTACCTGCCTGCTACCTGCCTGCGAGAATGCCTGCCTGCCTGTCTAGCTGCGAGAATGCCTGCCTGCGAGAATGCCTGCCTGCCTGCCTGCCAGTCTGCGAGAATGCCTGCGTGCCTGCATGCCTGCCTGCCTGCCTGCCTGCGACAATGCCTGCCTGCCTGCCTGCCTGCCTGCCTGCCTGTCTGCCTGCCTGCCTGAGACAATGCCTGCCTGCCTGCCTGCCACAATGCCTGCCTGCCTGACTGCCTGACTGCCTGCCTGCCTGCCTGCCTGCCTGCGACAAAACCTGCCTTCCTGCCTGCCTGCCTGCCTGCCTGTCTGCCTGCCTGCCTGCCTGCCTGCCTGCCTGCCTGCGACAATGCCTGCCTGCCTGCCTGCCTGCCTGCCTGCCTGCGACAATGCCTGCCTGCCTGCCTGCCTGCCTGCCTGCCTGCCTGCGACAATGCCTGCCTGCCTGCCTGCCTGCCTGCCTGCCTGCCTGCCTGCCTGCGACAATGCCTGCCTGCCTGCGACAATGCCTGCCTGCCTGCGACAATGCCTGCCTGCCTGCCTGCCTGCCTGCGACAATGCCTGCCTGCCTGCCTGGGAGAATGCCTGCCTGCCGGCTAGCCTGCCTGCTTTCCTGCCTGCCTGCCTGTCTACCTGCCTGCCTGCCTGCCTGCCTGCCTGCCTGCATGCCTGTCTGCATGCCTGTCTGCGAGCCTGCCTGCCTGCGAGCCTGCCTGCCTGCGAGCCTGCCTGCGAGCCTGCCTGCTAGCCTGCTAGCTTTCTTGCCTGCTTGTCTGCCTGCCTGACTGCCTGCCTGCGAGCCTGCCTGCCTGTGCGAGCCTCTGAGCTTGCTTGCCTGCCTGCCTGCCACCGAGCGAGCATGTGAGCTTCCTTGCCTGCCTGCCTGCCTTCAAGCCTGCCTGCCTGCTAGACTTCCTGCTTGCCTGCCTTCCTGCCTGCCTGCCTGTCTACCTACCTGTCTGCCTGCCTGCCTGCCTGCAAGCCTTCCTGCCTGCCTGCCTGCCTGGCTGCCTGCATGCATTCCTGCCTACCTGACTGTGAGCCTGCCTGCCTGCGAGCCTGCCTGCCGGCCTGCCTGCCTGCAAGCCTGTGCCTGTGAGCCTGCTTGCCTGCCTGCCTGCCTGCGAGCCTGCCTGCCTGCCTGCCTGCCTGCCTGCGAGCCTGCCTGCCTGCCTGCCTGCCTTCCTGCCTGCCTGCCTGCCTGCCTGCCTGCCTGCCTGCCTGCATGCCTGCGAGCTTGCTTGCCTGCTTGCCTGCCTGCCTGCCTGCGGCCTGCCTGCCTGCCTGAGAGCCTGTGAGCTTGCTTGCCTGCCTGCATGTATGCGAGCCTGCCTGCCTGCGAGCCTGCCTGCCTGCCTGCCTGCATGCATGCCTGCCTGCCTGCCTGCCTGTCTGCCTGCGAGCCTGCCTGCCTGCCTGCTACCCTGGCTGCCTGCCTGCCTGGCTGCCTGCCTGCGAGCCTGCGAGCTTGCTTGCCTGCCTGCCTGCCTGCCTGCCTGCCTGCCTGCCTGCCTGCCTGCCTACCTGCTTGCGAGCCTGCCTGCCTGTCTGTCTGCATGCCTGCCTGCCTGCCTGCCTGCCTGCCTGCCTGGAAGCCTGCCTGCCTGCCTGCCTGCCTGCTAGCCTGGCTGCCATGGCTGCGTACCTGCCTGCCTGCCTGTGGTCTGCCTGCCTGCCTGTGGTCTGCCTGCCTGCCTGCCTGCGAGCCTGCGAGATTGCTAGCCTGCCTGCCTGCCTGCCTGCCTGTGAACTTCCTGCCTACCTCCTGCGAGTCTGCCTGCCTGCTTGCCAGCGAGCCTGCCTGGTGCGAGCCTGCCTGGTGCGAGCCTGCCTGCCTGCCTGCCTGCCTCCCTGCGAGCCTGCGAGCCTGCGAGCCTGCGAGCCTGCGAGCCTGCCTGCCTGCCAGTTACAGAAAGGGACTAACATTGTCCCTTTTCCCTATAGGGCACAGTCTAAAATGTCTGGTCTTTTCACAACAGACTCCATTTTGAGTCCTGCACCTCCATCTTAGCTCTCAAGGCTCTCCCCTAAGCGACCCCCTCCCCTGCTCAACCCCAAATTCCTGGAACCAGCTCGTCCCAAAGCCCGAATGTTTTCTGAAGATATGGTCACTCCACGCGTCCCTGACATATAAGTAAGATTAACGACCTTCTCCCTTCTGAAGCACCTGTGTGCGCAGACGCTCCCCAGCTTTGATCCTCCCCAGCTGTGCCTGCCAGCAGTGGGCATAAAAACGCGGCCAGGATTTTTCCCCCCTGCGCGGCTTCAATAGCTCAATACCCTGAGTTGCTGAACCCGCCCACAAGCTTCTCAATAAAGCCTGCTTCTAAAACTTCGTTAATTGCATCTTTGATTCTGTTTTCGCGTCCAAATAAACCTTATACACCGAGCCTCGAGAAGGCTTTGGGAGTCAAAATCCTCCCAGCCTCCAGGCAGCAGCGTCCCAGCACCCTCACAAATGCAGCCCGGGAAGGCAGGCGAGTTCCCAGGAAAGCAGGCACAGAGAGGCACGTCAAGTCCCGCACACCAGCAAGAAACGGCGCAAAGACGGACACCAGCAAGAAACGGCGCAAAGACGGACACCAGCAAGAAACGGCGCAAAGACGGACACCAGCAAGAAACGGCGCAAAGACGGACAACGTGAATTCAACCCAACAATTCTCGCGAGGGTGGTGAGGTCAAAGGAGCCCAGAGGGGCCCCAAACCCGTGAGACCAACATGGGAGGGCCCACTCCTGGGGCCGGCTTACCTCATAGCTCAGAGTCACACAGCACTGCTTTCTGTTCAACCTCTCCGGGGACGGGTGTGCCTCGGTCCTCGGCTCCACGCGAGAAACAACTCACGCTGAGGCTTGGTTTGGGAACCCCGTGAGTTTTATGAGCGGTTAGGAAGGCGTGGTCAATGACGTGGGTCGACCCCATTGGCTGAATTGTTGAATGGAATTCACCTGGCCTAGGTGAGCCAATGCAGGTACAGCGCCCACCCAGGCATAGCTCCCCCTCCTGGCTGGAAACCTGAACTTCTGAGCATGCAGTGAGCCACTGCTTCATGAGCCGGTAGCTCGGACCTCTGAGCATGTGTAATGGGCCTGCCAGTCCCTATGCTAGCTCCCTAACAGGTTTTCCAGCCAAAGGTCTGCCTTCTGGAGCTGTTCTACAGAAAGCACTTTGTTCCCGACCCCTACGCATTCGGGCTAATGGCTGCCCTCGCTTCCGTGCTTGCTTCTATGTCACTCTGGAATGGTCCTTGTTTCACAAGGTCGGCGAGGTCAGGAATTCTGGGCTGGTTGGCTACCAAGCACAAAATAAATAGCCAACAGATTGAAATCTCAACCCCTATATTGGTTTGTTATCAACCTCACAAACTTGTCTTCTGGAACTTCCCTCCTAAATTTCTGAACCCTTAAACTCCTTGACACATGTACTTGGAAAGCAAGGATTCCAAACTCTGATCACCATATCTGACTGCTCCCCCAGTCCCTCTGCACTGTCAACCAGCAAAGTCGGGCCTCCCCATTTCTCAGAAGCTGCAGATTGTTACATGACATCACCCTGTGTTTAAATGCTAGTGATCATGCCATTTAAAAAACAAATGTGTGAGCCAACTGGAGGCAAACAAGACTCGTTTCAAACACCAGCTCTGTCTCCTCTAAGGGCCTGTGTACAACTGAGACAACACAACAGCGGGTCCTGCTGGGTCCCCATTAGCATCTGGGAGGAAGGCTATTTATGACAGGGAATCCTACCTTTGTCCCTTGGTGTTAATTGCAGACTCACTGGGTGACGGATTGTATCTGACACGCACCACGTTTGCCGCAGCAAACACCAACACTTTGTCAAACTCCGTTTGCTATTGCTCCATCCCTCCATTATTCTCCCTAATGACAAAAATAATTAACACATTCATATAAAAGCACAGGATGAGGAAAGCTTTAATTTATGCATCTAGTTCAGGGTCATCCCTCTTATCAATATATGACAATCTCATGAGGCTTAATTAAAAAGTAGCAGTGAAGAAATTTAGGAAACTGAGGGATTGTCACGAGTCCTGGTTGTGACAGCATGTTTTGTGCACCATGGAAGATAACAGATTTGTCTTCTGTGGTATCTCATATCCATCATCCCCAAACTACCTGCTCTTAGGGGTAGAGAGAGCGAGCTTGTCTTTGAAAACAGTGCCTGGGTTTGGTAGCTGCTCACAGGACGGCAGGTGTAATGTATTATGAGAACTTAACAAGGCTCTGAGAAGATGGCTATTGGAAGGTCTGGCTGGAGGGCAAGGTCATGGCCCTGAAGGATTCAGGATCCAGAAGTCAAGTCAGAACTGGATGCCAGAGACTTTCTCAATCCAGCCCTCTTTGCCCCTCCCCTAAGGCCAATACATTTCTAAGGGTTATGGATTCTACTTCAGAATCTTTCTCAAACCCAAGGCCCTCTTCACCATTATTGTCTAGACCTGGTCACCTCTTGCCTTATAAATAAAAATATGGGTTTATTGTAAGTCTGGGTCTGTTAGGTTTCTCGGGTGGGAAATGTCTCGGTCCTTGGCTACACACTGGAAAGAAATTCACACCAAAGCCTGGTTGGTAATCCGAGTGGGTTTATATACATGAGAGAAGAAGGTTCCGGCGTTACACTAAACTGAACACGGGCACCCTCATGACACTGCACACCCAGCCCTGCTGAGTGGAAGGCAGAGAAGCAGCTGAAGGGAAGGGGCGGTGGTCTCCAGATTCCAGCCTTTTAAGGGCTTTCAGCTGGGAGGCGTCAATTAAGCTCTCCTGGCTTGGGCTTAGCCCGCATTGGCTTCCAACCTCCCGTAGGGGGCCCCCTAAGCATGGAGAGGAACAACCCCTTGTCTTGCTACCTAACCGGTCTACATTCCTGCATGGCTACATTGAGATGGAACTAGCCCCTTTAGACAGCCTGTGTGGTTCACCAGGAGACACGGGCCCCAGTGTTCCCTGTGACCACCTTAACCCTTAAACTACTGTTGCAGTTTATAGTACCTGTGTGGGTCTGTGGGCATGGGACGTTTCCATGCCAGAGACCTGAAGTTGCACAAATAGGCATCCAGAACAGAACTCATACAGGCTCTAATAAGATGCTCAGATGCTTCTCGCTAGGATGAGAATTTAACGAAGTGTGTGAGCAGTTGAGATCTTGTAAGGGAGAACAGGTCGGTAGGGTATCCAGAGAAGAGAGCAAAGGTCAGGGGAAAGAGAGGGGGCCCACAGACATCTGTGCTCTGTGTTTGGCCACAAGACAAGAAACCGGGTCTCCTTGCAAAAGAAAGCAGAACAGCAAGTCCCTCAGAACTAGGACACTTTTAAACATGACCTATACAACACTCGGCTCAAGGAGGCGCCTTGGAAAACCATAAAAGCCCTAAAAGAGGGGCAAGGAGGAAGCCCAAGTCTTTGATTTTCCCTGCTGTGCTTTCAGTGTTGAAATGTCTGTGTACGGAGCCTTTGAAATTTCAGAATCAGAGAGTGGATTCACAAGCTCCTGCTTTATTCTTCAATGCATTTTGGCCCAGCTTCTCCTTGGTGAGACATGTGACAGAAATTCTGGACTTAGGAGCCACTTGGTCCTTGGACACGAGGATATTTCAGTGGAATCTAAAACAGGACTCTAAACGCCAGCTGGACTGGCCTAGGAAGCCCAAGTGTTCAGTCTCCCAAACACCAACCTCCAGTTGCTCGTCATCTGCCTCCACCTTGTTCAGCTTTAGTTGTCCGTGGAAGCGTTTGGCACCCATCTGATGCTTCGGAACCCAGAAAGGAGGAAAGTTAAAATTGGGATTCAAATGAAACAGACTTAAGCAGGACCATAGCCAAGATGTGCCCAGGGCTCCTCGTGGCATTTGTCACCTTCATTTCCCTCTTCGGACTCAGACGTGGCAAGGTTCAGAATCAAGCTTTACCAGAAAGAACAGCTGTGAACCCAGCCTGCTTCCAAGTGAGAAAAAGCCCTTTACACATGAGTTCCTGAGGTCAGCCCAGCCCTGTGCACCTCCACCCCTCCCAGAGTCCCCGGCTCTCTGGCGAAGCATTAAAGCAAGTGGAACCAGAGATTTGCTCAGAATAAAAAATCATTTTTCACAATAGCACGGCACGTTCTGGATGGCAATCACGGCTGCACAAACCATATCCGTCCTCCAGCCATAACGCTGGCGCCTCAGTGACCACGCACATACATTGTGTGTCGAGACTCAGAGCCTATTCCATTTGTGATCAATTGTTTCCTCCCTCTCCATACTTTGCACTTAGGAGACATGCTCTCTGGAGGTGGTTGAGGCTTGTCTTGTCACCAATAATCATCTCCTACGCCTTCCTTTACAGTCACTAATTTGATGTGTTCACTCAGAGAAATGCCAATAATATGAGGTTTCAGAGGAGAGCCCCTAGAGCTCCCCCAGACAACAAGGAGGCCGAGTGTCACCATCATTATCCTGAGCTGGGAGGGGGCACTAGTGTTCCACAAGCTGGGAATCCGTCACTGCCTGCCCACTGCACAGACAGAGCAGGTGCTGGTTATATTTGCTTCTAGACGTCCTGCCATGCTGAGTTGAAAGTCAAACCCGTAAACGCTGCCCGACTACAATAAAACTGGAGTACACAGACATTTCTGCATCATTGCTGGGTGAAAATATACTGAGTGGAGTTGGATGAGATGGCAGCAAGTGCCTAAGGAGGGGATGCTGTGGGAATACCAACAAGATGACTGTCAGTCGCCGTTTCCTCCTCTCGTTTGCTTTTTTCCCCCTTTCTTTCAGGACCAAAAGACATGACAAATATGTAAGGAAACAAATTTGTTCATTTTTAGAGTAGTCTCCCACCCCACCCCACCCCACCCCCATCCACCTCTGGCCTCCTTTGAGCAAGTCAGTAGAGCTTTTTTTTTTTTTTTTTAAACCTGGCTTCTACTATGGAAATTTCCGGAGTTGCTATGTGGCTGTGTTTAAAAGTCGCCTTTGGGATCCAGAGCACAATCCTTGTCACAAAGGCATTCTCCCACTCCCAAATAGCAATGGGACCTCATTTCAGAAGGTTGTTCTTGTTTCTGTAGACCCAGAAAGAAGTTCAAGCTGTTGATCTTTTCCGTGGTTGTCGAGTCAGCCTCTCATGGGCACCTCATGGGAAGCGGAGCAAACTATGCCAGTCTGTGCTATCACCAGGTCTGGGTGGGGAAGCCAACCATGGCGGCCCAGAGGTCGATGTGTGGATGGAGATGATCAGGTCTTTCGTCCTTATTCTATTTCAGTCTGGAAACATCACATTTGTGAGTGGTGATACTGAGAGGGTTGTGGGAGGGTGGATTGGAAAGAGGGAACTGATTACAAGTATCTACATGTGACCTCCTCCCTGGGGGACGGACAACAGAAAAGTGGGTGAAGGGAGACATCGGAGCGGTCAAGATCCTGCCTTTTCAATTCCTCCATAGGGAGGCATGGTTGACGGTCATGGTCAACACCAATGGCTGGATTGAATTCACCTGGCCCAGATGGGCCAATCCAGGTGTAATGCCCACCTAGGTGTACCACCCCTTCCTGGCCGGAAGTTTGAACCTGAGCATATGTAATGGATGACCCAGTCCCTATGCTAAACCACCTAATAGTATTTGCAAGATGCCAAGCACCGTTCTAAGCTTTTTGTGTATAATAATTCAATTATTCCACTTAACAAGCCTATGTGTGGACTCTATTCTGGCCTCATTTTACAGATGAAAAATCAGTGGCACAGGATGATAAAGTCATGAGCCTAGGACCACACAGTGAAGAAGTGGGAAGGAGAGATTTGGACCCAGGCTGCAGAGCCCATGCCTTGGGTGCCTACAGCTGCCATGCAGGACACAGAAAAGCATGGAGCAGACTCGGCGTAAGACATTAGGGAGTTGGGAGGACTGTAGCATGAATGTATGTGCTATGACTTCATGACAGTAGCTGCTACTCAGATCCAGAAGAAAATACAAGCCTTTTGCAAAAATTATTTTTGCCAAGACAGGGTGGAAATCTGCATCTTGTGCAAAATCCCCCCAACCTGCACATATGCATAGCTATTTCAGAAGGTGCCACACAATGTGTGCTGTGCGGCAAACCAAACTGAGCTCAGGGGGAGCTGGTCTGTGGGTTATGTTAGCCAGAAGGTGAGCAGTTTGAACTCACCAGCCACCACTCCAAGGGAGAAAGAGGAGGCTTTCTGCGCCCATGGACTTACAGTCTTCAAAGTGGCAGGGAGCATTTCCATGCGTCCTATGATTAGGATCTCGGAGGGTGAGGGTGGAGTTGGTTGAGACCTGTCTTCAGGGCATTTCCCAGAAGGGCTTCCTGCAGTGGCTCTGCCTTCAGGAATGTCTGATGACCTTGAGGGCAGCAAAGTCCTAAACACTCTGGGGCAGTGGTTCTCAACCTTCCTAATACAGGTCCTCTTGTTGTGGTGATGCCCCCCTCCCCCAACCATTAAATGATTTTCTTGCTACTTCATCACTGTAATTTTGCTACAGTTATGAATTGGGTGAGCCCTGTGAAAGGGTCATATGACTCCCAAAGGGGTCGCAACCCACAGGTTGAGAACCACTGCACTAAGGGTTCCCCACCCAGGCAGCCCTACCAGTGTCTCAGTGTCTGGTGTGCATAGTTCTGTGAGGTGAGAGAAATGGACTTAGTGTCTGCTTCTGGGGACAGTTGATGTGGGTGGGCTTTCTCCCTATGTCAAATCCCTCTCAAGCCATTTGTCACCACAACAGAGGGAGCCATGCACAAAAAGCAAGAAGAGGATGCAGCACAGCAGGACAGCAAGCAGAACAAAGATTGAATAAGCACAATCCACTTCAATCATGAATCCGGTGCCCTTGAGATGTGAGGAAGACCCCAGTCTAGTGACATTAGATCAGGTTTAGGGATTGAGTGAAGGGACCCCTCTTGGCTCCCCTCAGCCCCTATTTTGCTTTCCCATTGACCCTGACCCTTGCATCGTGATTGGTCCTTATTCCAGCATGATGGTTGGTTTCATAACCACGGCATTTGGGAATGTGTTAGTCGATAGGTTATACAGGCACAGCCTCTGGAATGGGTAAGTGAGGAGGCGATTTGGGCTCACTCATGCAGACCTCTAGTTGTCCTTGACATGACTGGTAGAATGGATCATGTGAAGTGATTTGAGATCGGCGTTGAGATCTGATAGGTCATGCAGACTTCTAGCTGATCCTGGCAGTACCCTATTTTAAGGAAACAGAATGTTTGGCGTTTAAGTCGTATTTGAGCTTAAATTTTGAGCAATAGGCTGTGGCTCACAGTGAGAGTCTATGTGGAGACCCTACATCCATTTTGAGGGGCCACAGATTCAGCCGCCATTGAGTTCTTTCCTACTGCTGACTGGCAGTGGAAAGCTTGTCCCTCAGGCAGTGTGCTTGCGTCCACTCCCCGGGCCAGACTCAACGATATACGGTAGTGTGCACATCCCAATGAAGATCCCGCTCATGCTCTCACAGGCCCTCCTGAAACTCCATGAATTGATCTGTCTTCAGTCACAATTTTGTGACAAAGTTGTTTGTTTTCTATGTCTTATTTAAGTTTTCAGGAGCCCAGGTGGTAATGCTGGATAGTGTTGGACTATTAAGAGCAAGGTCGCTGGTTCAAAGCCACTAGTCATTCCACAGGAGAAAGATGAGGCTATTGCTTCCTGTAAAGGTAACCACTTCAGGATCCCTACACAGAGTCACTATGAGTCAGAGTCAGCAGGACAGAATGGGTGTCATTTTATTTAAGTAACTGTGGCTGTGGGTCCTTCCGACACCATTGGGGCCTCATGCGGATGCTCTCCTTCATCCAGAACAGCAGTTTGTGCCTTTTTCTTGTGTAAAACTTAGCAAAGGAGTTCCTAATAAAATATAGTTGAATTGGGAGTCTTTTCCCCCTAAAAACGAAGTAAATACATAAATAGAAATGAGACTATGGTGCTAATAACCAGTTGGAGAGTTGAGAGAGCTGAACTCTCAGTGCTGATAGAAACCCATTGTGACTGAGCACCTGATCAAGGTCATCCACAGCCTATGAGGTTGAGCCTATGTGTTGGGGAGTAATTGTGTACATAAAGTTAACAATTTATCTTTCTAAAGATTCTGTCTAAAACTTACTTTAAATAATAAGTTTTCCCCTGGGCTAGGTAAAGTTCAGGGAGTTTAACCCCCTAGTATCCACCCCCTCTCAGCATTCATCATGTTAGACCAGAGGAGGCAAATCACACCCACTACCCAGGGAGCACTGCTTCCAAAAGTACATTGCCTGTGCCGGGGCAGAGGGGAGGTACCCGGACCAGAAATGCTGACAGAGTGGAACCAGAGAGCTCAGCCCCCAGCTTCCCGAGGGAGCAGCTGTGATGGTTCACTTCTGGATGAATATGTTTAAGCAAAGGCCAAGGGCATGACTTGGGCAGCACGAAAAGCAGATGTGCAGAGGTTGTTCACTGCATTTCAGAAGTTCACACACTCTCCGGAGGCTCCTTGGCTCAATGGCAGGAAGTCATTGGTGGCTTCCACCTTCAATCCCAAAAGGTCACTGCCGTCCAGTGGATTCCAACCGCAGTGACCCTATATGGAGTTTTCAAGACTGTAAATCTTCATGGGAGCCAGCAGTCTCATTGTCCCCCTTGGGACAGGGAGCTAGCAGCCCGTTTTGCCACCAGGGCTCCTTCCTCTCTAATTCTGGATCCAGTCCCTCCGAATATCCTGCCCTGCCCTTGTCTAGGCTTCTTAAATGCGTTCCACGCTGCTTATGTTAGTCTGGGTGCATTCGAGAAACAAATCCACAGAAACACGAATGTATAAGAGAGTTGTATGTAAAGGGTGAGTGCACATCAAGAAAACATGCTCGCATGTGCTTATGCACCCACTTTGTCTTCAGCGATCATGTCGGGGTAGGCTGGTGTGCTTTTTCCATGGGGGCTTTGTTGTTTCTTAGCTAGATGGCCCCCTGTTTATCTTCCAGCCTTTAAGATCCCAGACGCTATATCCTTTGATAGCCGGACACCATGGTGCTTAACTACTACACCACCAGGGTTCATTAGCATGTGACTTATCTCCTGTCATTCACACTAGATGCTCAAAATAGCAGGAAACCAGGTTTCTCCTTTGTGGCCACACCAGGTACTGACAGAACCAAGAACAGAGACACAGTAATATATCTTGACTATCATTTGCATATTAAATGCCAGGCAATCTGTTAGCCTTTGCTCCCCTAACCTCTCACAGCCTCGGTAAAATGAAGTTAATAAAAGTAGTGATCTCACAAACTTAGTAAGAGATTAAACAACTCACGTAAGGCTACACAACCCATCCACCAGGAGGCGAGATGAGGCAGTGTGTGGCTGCTGAACCCACACCCTTCACAACACCGCCATTAAAATGAGTGAGGGCTATGGGGAATCAGACAGAAGCAGGTTCACACCCCAGATTTAGTCAGTTAAACTGTCTATTGTGCCTGACCCTTCTATCTCCGATCTTAGAAATGGGGTTCACAACAACAAAACACTATAGAAGAAATGTCCAGCAGGTGCCAGGCACATGATTAAAAAACAAAAAATAAATCACTTAAGTTGAAATTCTAACTCCTGGAAACCCCTCACATGCGTGCAGAGAAGGATTGAGCCCATATGGTGTTTCCAGTGGCCCCGCCCTTCCCCTCTAAAATGAGCAGTTGAGAAGGTAATGCCTGGATTGTTCCAAGCCCCAGACTGTGGAGAACTAAAGGAAAGCCCAGCATTATGAATCTTTGAGCACAGCCCTGCTGGGAAACCGCCCTGCAGCCACTTACTGTTGATGACTGGAGGAGGGACGGGAGTAGGCAGAAGAACGGGGACTGAATGTGGCACATAAGCAGGGGTGGCCTACATTCCATAAAGGGAAACACTCAAGGTCTGCTTTTCTGGTGCCAGAAAGTTAGAACCCATCCGGTGCAGTTGAAAAGGTGTGTGTGTGTAGTGGGGGAGGGAGGTAGGGGGGCGGGGCGATGAGTCCAAAGGATGAACTTCATCTGCAATTGTGTCCTCAACGGCTTTCCCCTGCTAGCCACACGATATCTGTGGCTGGCCTGCCCTGCTTTTGTTATCAAGCCCAGAGAGGGCAAGAGACTAAGTCACACTGTAAGTTGGCAGCAGAGTCAGCCTTAGAACTCGGGATGCTTAGAAAGCTTCGCACAGACCTGAGAAAGTACCAAGGGAAGACCTGTTCGCTAACTGGGCAGCACTCACTGCATGCCAGCACTGTTCCAGTGCCCCAGCCAGGGCACTGCTCCCTCTGTCCGTGTGTCTTCAGTGATGCACACAGGTGATGAATTGGCTTTTAATAGCATGCTTGGAAGGTTGAGTCCACCCAGCAGCACCTCAAAAGAAAGGCCTGCCAATCTACTTCAGACCAAGCAGCCTTTCAAGATCTTGGGGAGCACAGTTCTGCTTGGACACACAAGGGGGCCAGGAGTTGAAGTTGATTCCATGCTGTATTTGATTCCATGGTTACTGGTTGTAGCTATACCTAGAGTCACATCCACATTCATGTTTACATCTCTTCACTCCCTGGGGTGTTCATGGCTCCAGCTCTTCTGAAGCAGACCACCAGGATTTTTTTAAGGGGCCTCAGGATAGGTTTGAACTGCCAACCTTTTGGTTTGCAGCTGAGTGCTAAACAAGCTGTGCCATGCAGGGTGCTAAGCTCAGAAACTCAGTCGGTGCTTGATGATCTCAGTTGGAATTACAGAGAGGGTCAGTGATGACCCATTGACTGCTGGGTAATTGTTGATGTAGTCTCCCTGTGCAGACATGTAAAGTACCTGAAAACTTAAAATCCAGCTCATCGAGTGCATCATCCTGCCGTGCTCCAGCCCAGCAGTGTGCTCTGCAGGGGACATTTGGCCATGCCTGGAGACATTCTGCAGAAGGGAGTCCCACTGCCATCTAGTGAGCTGAGACCAGGGATGCTCGCTTAGCATCCGGGTGCAGGGAAAAAGACGCCCCCACAGCAATGATGTTGCCCAAAATGTCAGCAGTGCTGCCTCTGGGAAAATGGTCTAGTCCAAGCCCTGACCTTCGTAGAGGAAGAAAGCCAATCCAGAGCAGCTAAGTGACCTGCTGTGGGTTGGACAGTCTGATTCCAAGCCCAGTACTCCACCCAAAGCTGTGACCACGTCCAAAATTACACAGCAATGCCTCACCAAAGGCCTCTTCATTTGAGGACCGAGTAAGACATTAATGAGAAAGCCCTTTGACAAATATGGCATGCTGCACAAACATGAGATGTTATTACCCAGGATCTTTTGATATATGTAAATAGATCTTGTACTAGGTCAGTTAATTTTCTAACTACTCTATCTGAGCTTCAAGATGGCAGCACCTCTGTCCAATCCAGGAAAGGTCTCCTGTGCAGGCTGAGCCGCCCTGGAAAGCCTCATGCCTGGCTTCTTGACCCCTCAGCTAATCTCCCAGTGATTAATAAGGGCTCTGACTCTGTTGTGCCTCCCAGCTGACAGATGCTAGGCTATCAGTGCACTCATGTCACCTCCTTGATGCCTGAGGAGGAATATAGTCTAATGTGTGAGAGAAGCCACGAATATCTCCCTTCTCACAAGTGTGCAGCAAACGAGATCTCCCGATCTGATTTTCTGCCCTCCTGTCTTTCCAAGTGAAGTGGATGGTCCATTTCACGTTGTCTCAAGTCTCTGCACATTGCATACCAACATTGCCATACAGGGTGTGGCTGTGGGTCTTAGTAGACAAAGCCCCACCCCCTGGACCCCTTCCCCCAAAGCTACTTGGTCACCTGCACAATGCAGGTCCAGGCCGGGCTCCACACTGCAAGGCGATCAACCCTAACCCCCCAGTTTGGCCGTCCTCACACCCTTCCACAACCACCTAGAAGGACTGGAGATGAGAGATTTTGGAAGCTCTCTGCCTCATCTGCCTCCCTTCCCAGAGTGACAGAGCAACTGTAACTGACGAGGCAGGATGCAGCCTCGTTCCCAGTCCCCACCCTCTCTGGGAGAGCAGGGCTGTCTGGCCCCTCATCCAAGGCCTTTCCCCTGTGATCTCATTTACTGAGGAGCTGCTTCTCTCCCGCCCACCTCCGTGCCCTCATCTACATATGGGGGAGATGACTGTGTCTTACTTGCTGCTCCTTCCCTGAGTCCATCTCAGGAGCTCCCTGAACAGATCAATTACTTCAAGTTACACCTGCAGATACTGCTGAAGAGAGCCAGGCGCCTCCCCTGCTGCTGCCAGGCTCCAGTGCACATGTGCACACACACGTGCACACACACTGTACAGATACACTCACATGTACACACATGCATGCGCACAATGTGCACAAACTGTCAACAGGTGGGAATTCTGCCCATTTTTGCCTCTAATATTGCAATTAGAGAGTGATATAATAGTGAAGGTGCAGGTGGATGAAGAAAGATCTGTTTATTCCCTTACTCGTTACATAAACCATTCAGGGCTCTTTTTTTTTTTTGTATGAAAACCCCACCACCACCATCAACAATAACACAGTAGCTGTCATGTATGTAGCGCTGCCCTATTCAAGGCGGTGCTGAGTATGTTCGGAGGATTCTCTAAAGCACAGCTCTGAGGAAGTCTGTCTCCTTCGCCCTTTTACACAGGCAGGGAGAAGAGCCTGCAGGAGGCTCCGTGAGTTGGGTGAAGCCACAAGATGAGTGAGAAGACCGAGGGTGAAGCCAGGGGAGTGAGAGCCCCGAGGTCACCACTTCACCACCATGCTGGTGTGCCAGCAACCTGGTAGTTAACAAGTACTTCCCTTGTACCTGCAATACCTGTATAAAATTTATGAAATATGAACTACTCCTGGTGTGTGATTTCAAATTGAATTATTGTGCCTGGAACTTTTTTAATAGCTAAGAATGGTGAAGTCAGACTCCTTTAGAAGTTATGATAAGAATACACACTGCACAGGGCTTGGACCCAACCCATTTGAATTCAAAGGAAGGCAGATTTATTTTCTTCTGCTTCCCAGAAGGTTCCTCAGCAGAACGTGTGTTAAAGAAAATTGTTTAGATATGGAAAAGAGCAATCTCTTCTTGGGAAGGTTTTGTTAGAAAGGGGTTTGGGTTATATATCCAGCTCAACCCAGCCCCTGAGGCCTCATCATGTTTTATTTTGTTTTGCTCTTGACACTGATTGTCTTGGGAACTGTGACCCCCGTGCAATGGCCAAGAAGTCAGGTCTTCTTGATGTATATCCACTAATATCCCCTACTATGATTTTCAGTGCCAATGGTAAGCCCCACCCAGTGGCTGCAACATGCCCCTGAGCAGACACGTCAGAGCAGATGAGAGCATGAGACAGCATTTAAGAGAATGGTAGGCTGGTCCTTGACTTAGCTGTTTGGCCTCTCCTCAGAATTCATTTGTGACACTGACTGGCTGCGCTCATGGATTTCATTAAGAACAAGTCTATCTTTACCAAAGGAAGCTGCAAGGTAAGAAGACTTTCAGCTCCAGCTACATATGGCCCCAAACTTACGTACCTATTGTCCTGCTTTCAGAAGAAAAAAAAATTACTCAGTGCCTCCCTGGCAAATAAAAACTTTGGTACTACAACCTACAATCCCAGATAAAGTGTAGGTATCTGCTTTGGCAGCTCCCCTGGATCATGCTGCTCCAGAAGCTCTTCACAACCACCCTGTGAAGAGATGATCAGTCACGATATGCTAGTCTGTTCTGCAGAAAGAAGTTACCCCTGAAACCTCAGTGGCTTAAAATCTAGAAGTTTCTTTCTTGTTCATGCAAATTCTGATGCCGGAAGGGCATTTCTACAGGGTATTTGTCCTGCACACAGTCACTCAGTGATTCGGGCTGCTTCACATATATGGTGCCACCAGATCAAACGGTGGATTCCAGGTCATCACAGCAGAGGAAGAGAGAAGTGGGGGTCGTCAATCAGCCTTTACATGCTTTGACACGTTAGTTGACATAGGTCACTGGATAGTGTTGCTTATATAAAGGTTATTAGTTCAAACCCACCTCGCTGTACCACAAAAAGAAGGGGTCATCTGCTTTCATAAAGGGTACAGTCTAGACAACCTAATGCAGCAATTGTACTCTGCATCACAAGGGGCGAGCACGAGTCAGAATTCACTTGAAGGCAACAGGCTTTTTGTTTGTTTGCATGGTTTGGTTTGGTGGGTGGGAGGTCGTTCTACCTACAGCGTATTAATCTGAACTATTCACTTTAGTTTTTTGTTTGTTTTTTGAGAGATGTGGAAAAGCTCATTGGCTTTAATGGAGAGTTAACTCTGCCACAGACGGCCTCCTCAAAATTTCCCTCCCCCTTCAGAAACTAGCAGAGATTTTCAGTGAAGGAGCCCTGCTGGCACCCACTGGACATCTCCCTGCAAGTTCAGTCCTTTGGAGCCACTGGGAAGGAGAAAAAAAGATACTTTCTATTCCTGTAAAGAATTCCAGGCTCAGAAACCCTCCGGGGGCAATTCTACCCTGTCTTCTCGGGTCGCTAAGAGTCAGAATTGAATTTATGGCTATGAGTTGAGTTTTAATTCCATTCACTTACTGCTATTGACAGGTTACTAGATAAGGGCTTGTCTTCCCAAATGCCAACACTAACCGTGAATGAGCTGTCTGGGCCACAATGAAGGGGTTGGAAATACATCAGGCACACTAATTAGACATCTATGGCAAAATTCAGAACTGAGCATGCTCTCACCCAAGTCATGTAGGCCCAGGTGGAAGGTCCACCGGTCACACAGAATAAGACATCACAGAAGTGCGCCTAAACCAGCCAGGAAGATCGACCAATGCCCTCCAGTGGTGTTGGGAGGTGATAGAAGTAGGCCTAGGCTCTTTGTTGCACTCTCTTGTTCATGTGCTTTCCAAGTGGAGGGTGAGGCCCTTGAGGGTTCCTGCCATGGCTCCTCAGCTGGGTCTGCACTCCTGCTCAGGTATTCCTCCCATGGAACTGCCATATTCAGCTGCAAACTTTCCCCACCCCTGCCATGCAGCCCGGCCTGCTTTCTGGAGATAGCAAGTACTTTTTGAGACTGCGATACCTGAAACTTTCCTTCATAAAATTCACTTGGATTTACAAAAGTGCTTCTGCCATGTGAATTCTTTCAGCGTTGCTAAGGAAGAACTGAGGTCAACCACCCCAGAAACCTAACACTATCAAGTCGATTCTGACTTATATCAATCTAGGGGGTCCTCAAACTATGGCCCGTGGGCCACATGGCCCTCAGAGGACATTCATCCGGCACGCTGGGTGTTTTTGCCCCATTTTGTTTTTTACTTCAAAATAAGGTATGTGCAGTGTGCATAGGAATTTGTTCATAGTTTTATTTTTAAACAATAGTCTGGCCCTCCAACGGGTCTGAGGGACAATGAACTGGCCTCCTGTTTAAAAAGTTTGAGGACCCCTGAAAGGACAACGTAGAACTGTGCCTGTAGGTTCCCAAGGTCGTAAGTCTTTACAGAAGCTGAGAACCTCATCTTTCTCTGTGAGCCACTAGCGGATTCCAACTGGCTGGCCTATGGTCACACACATTCCACCAGGCTCCTTGAGCCTTAACTTGATAATTTAATGAAACGATACTTCTCCCAGTCAACTGTATCATTGTCTATAATCTTGCTATTCCAATATCAGATTTAAAATAAGGAATATATTTAAGCTCCATATCCATAAGCAATCAGATCATTAAATCTCTCTGGACACTATTACTTTAAAAAAACACACTCTGTCCAATTATGTTCAGCACAGAAAAGTTTCCAGTGTTGACAGCTTAGTATTTAATTGCTTTTTCTCTTCTTCTTTTGCATTGGTGAATCATTTTGAGCTTATAATAATTTTAAAATAAATATTTTCCAAAGCCTCCAGGCATTCACTGTGTAATGGTCATTTAAAAGATTTCTTGGTTAGAGGGTCCTCAAAGAATAAAAAGCTTGTCGGCATCCATGGTCATTTCTATATTCAAAAGATGAAATTGCTCATTAAATGCTACAAGTCAATTTCTTTCTTCAACCGAACTGCCCATTTCAGCAAAGATTCCATCACTGAATTAAGCAAATGGTTCTACATTTCAAAGTCAACAACGATACTCTTCCCTTTAACACGAGCATCTTAAATAGCTCCAAAAGCAGCCGAGCTCTTTATTATGCCTTTTCTTGAGAAAACGGTTTTGTGGTTTATTTTATTTATTCATTTAGACTTTCATTTTAAGATTTTTTTACACTTTGTCTTTTAAAAAAGAATGAGGCTGAGCAGTGCATCCCATAATAAAATATAAAGTCTTCGTATTTCTGTTTGTTTGTAATTTCCCTAAGGATAACTCTTAATCTAGCAACCACCCACCCCCAATGAATTACATTTGGTCTACTGGGGGTTGTGGCCAACCTTTTGATAGAAAAGCCCATAGACACTCCCTTCTGCATCTCCTTTCCCAACCAAGCCCCGCTGGCTGGAGGCTGGAAGGAAGAAAGAGGCTGGGCTGCTAGGGCAGGGTGTGGAAGGGGTGACCTCGCAGATTATTTCAAATTCTACCCTGAAGGCAGAAGGTTATCCAAATGAGATAGCTAGAGATTCACTTCCTTAGAAAAAGATTGAAATTATTTTGTCCCTTGGAAAAGCCAAAGGAAAAGTCGTTATTAATTTAGGCAATTAGAGAACTTTGAAAGCCATGTCTAGTACATAAAAACACCTGTCCTGAGAGCCCATCGGCCTAGAAAACGGAATTTTTATCCATGTAAAATAAAGGAAGGTTATTTCTTAGACTTGGTCAACAGAAGATTGTCATTTTAAACCGGTTACTGTAATGAGAAGCTGGGTTTTCGTAAAAAGGAGTGAATGCTTGAGTGAGTTTGAAATGAAACTAGAGATGCATGTTCTGCCCATCGCGGCATTTCCAGAGGAATCTGTGTTCCCGTGCTCTTGCTCTGTCTTGTGCCTTCTGGGAAACTCAAAGCTTGGTGCCCACATCTAGTCTCTCAGACTTTCTTGCCAGCTTTGGAAAGGTGTTGGGTCTGTTGAATCTGCTGCACAGAGACAGCATGCAAGTGGACCCTTCCCAGATTCTTCATAGAGCAGCCCCCCAGTGTAAAGCTGTGGGTGAGGTTTGATGACCTTTGCCCCTTCTGCATCCCCCATTCTTTGACAGACTCAAATGCTCTCCTGAGGCATTACCGGAGAAGCAGCTACCCCATAGTTTCCAGATGGTGGGCATCAGCCTTGTGTGCTCATTGGAATCGCCAGAGAGCTTTCCAAAAGACATCTTTGTCCCATCTCCATTGAGTCTGATTTTATTGGCCTGGAATGCACCCTAGGTGCTTGGATTTTTTTTCTCTCTCATGTGTTTATTGTGAATTGGGTGAACGTTTACCAAGATCATCAGTTTTCTATTCAACAATTCATACACCTTGTGTTTTATGCCACTTATTGCAATCTCCACAATATAATATCCCTTATTCCACTTCCTACTTGTGCCTTCCATTTCCACTCCTCCTCCCTGCCTACCCTTCTGAACTTGGTCCTTGGATTAATGCTGCCCTTTTGAGATCAAATGATTTGCTATTTTAAGGTTTGTGTGCCTCACTTGTGTCATTGCTCCCATTGTAGACCGGTCTATTATTTGGCTGGATATTGAGCCACAGGTAAGAGTTCATTTTCGGACTTAGTGAATAAGGACCATAGTCTCAGAGGTCCGTTGGTCCCTATTCAGCCAATAAACCTGGTCTCTTTTATAACTGTGAATTTTGCTTCACTATCTAGGACCTTTTGATGTGATCCCATTCAAAGAAGTTGGAATTGATAGTTGGAGATCCTCTAGTTAGTCTGTGCTCAGAGTCAGGAAGTCTACTGTTCATGTGGCCCATTCACCACTCTTCTTTCCTCCAGAGTGAGGGTGACAATACTTGCCCCCTAGATGGCCACTTGTGAGCTTCTAACATCCAGCTGCTACTCTCCAGCGTGGATGTCCAACATTGTCTTTACAGTCTAGGTTATGCCAATTGACCTCGGTGTCCCTTACAACTATAATCCCCAGCCCCCAAGCCCAGTAAAGCACTCCCTCCAGTTGTTTGGTTATGCCTAAGGAGTTTTTATAACTTCATCTTCTGTGTGCTCCGGAATATTCAATTCCCTGGATGATCAGTATGCTCAGTCAGGGCTCAGAATCTTGGTGTTAAGGCTCCTGGTGAGATCCTGGCACATCAGACACAGAGGTTGTGAGGCTAGAGGATGGGCAGAAGGGGATCATACTGAGTCTAACAAGGAAAGAAAAGGAAATAAAGGATATAAGCAATTAAAAGCAAGAGCATAAATAGATACAAATACACAGATGGCCCTTGCAACATTATTCCCAATCTCGCAAACGTGTAAACGGTCTAAATACCCATCAATAGATGAATGGATAAGTCAAACATGTTGCCTACGGTATGTACAATGGACTGCTACTAAGCCACATAGAGACATGAATTCCTGACACAGGCTACAAGAGGAATGAACGTCATAAATATTATGCTGAGTGAAAGAAATCAGCTTCAAAAAGGACACATTTTGTTTAGTTCCACTTACATGAAATATCTAGACTAGGAAAATGAGTAGAGACAAACATCTATCAATTGTTTCCAGGGATAGGTAGGAAGCTAAGAATGGTTGTTACATAATGTAACAATGTAAATTGGATAAATAAGTGGGGTGGAGTCTTTCTTATACCTATATGAGTGTCCTTTTATTTATTTCTCTAGTCAACCCAGCCTAACCCAGTAGGGCCTGGAGGGGAAGTGCCAGCACTGAGACGATACTGAGCTTCCATAAGGGTGATGGCATAATTTTGGAATGGGTAAGGATGATATATGAACAACATGCAGAATGCCACTTAATTATAATCTTGTAGAGGGTGGAAGAGTCGAATGTTTTGATGCATGTATATTTACTACAATTTTTAAAGAGTGTACGCAAAAGAGCAATATGGCAAGTTTGCATTACCATTTGCTGTTGCTCAGCTAAAAGCGATTTGGGCTTATGTAGTGAATGGGAACCACAGAGGTTCAGGAGGAAAGCTGGTACCATCTGGAAACTAAGACTTGTCTAACCAAACGCAGAGTCTCCCTTCAAGTAACTGACAGGTCAGAGGCAGCTCATCTCTGTTGCAGAAGCAACGATTTGTCTTAATTCCTAGACCACTGTCACAACCACGCTTTGTTGCCCTCGGTGCCCTCCTTTGCCACCACAATAAGTCACTTAAATGCCGTGCTTTATTTAAAAACAAACAAACAATTTCTGTCTCCATCCTGGCACCGTTTCAGCTTATTTAGCATCATAACATATGTCATCTGTTTCCCTAAAACATCTAACATGGACATGGCATGATGGGACTGATGATTTAGGCAAATGAGAAACAGCCTGCCCTCCAAACACACACGACGGCATTTGATTTGCTGTCAGTAGATGCTATCGTGTTTCTTCTCCTCTTTCGTGGAAAATAAGTACAGAAGAGAAAGAGGACATGAAAAGGGCTGCACGATGTTTAGCTCTGGTCCTTCTAGAAAGTCTAGGAAAAAGTATGTGAACCCTGCCTGCCTTTAGATGCCCCAGTCACCTGGTAAACAAGGATTGCACACTGACCATGGACAAGACATCTGGATCTGGGGGGCGGATATAGCAATTGCCCCCACCAGCAAAGAGCTTCCAGATTTGCGGGAGAGCACAGGCCAGGGAGCAGCTCATAAAAAAAACAAGAAGAATCACAAAGGAGGGTGTGCTCCAGCACCACTTCATCCAGTTGCAGACACATGAAGGCAAAGTTTCCTTTGCCTTCAAGTTTATGATTTCCGCTGCATCCCTTACCAACACCTTCACAAAGATCTAGGTTCTTGGGTTGTTTCGTTCCATGGCTGACATCTCCTTGGTAAAGCCACACTTTATGGACAACGCATGGTCCAAGAATTCCACTTATATGTTCTGAAAGGGGCCACGCTAAAACCCCTGGCTCAGACTTTCAGGACTGGGCACAATACAGCAAACCCACTATGGGGAGAGTGGGATTTGGTAACACTCTCATCTCCATCACAACCTAGATCTGGTAAAGCTATTTTCTTCCACTCACCATCTTTCAATCAATATTTACTCAGCTATTAGTTGCTCCCCAGACTCAACATCAGAAAAGTGTTCAAACGTTACCGAATTGTCCATCTGATGGTAGAGGTCTGTGCAAGGGATACGAGAGCAAGAGGCTCAGAGATGATCAGCGGGTAAAGAGGGAGGGATTCACCTTTGTCTTTGGTAGAAAGCTCCTAAGGTTTAGTCACATTGGCAGACTTTCCCTGGAGCAAGCAAATAAAGCTGCTCCCGGCTCAGCTCCATTCCTGATCTGATCTTGCCATGAGACTATCCAGGCTTTGTCCTAACGTCACATTCTGGAAACCACAAGTGGAAGGAGGTGGATCTTGGGGATACCATTGAAAAGAATGGGAGGTACACAACACTTCATTGTACTCATATGGAGCTTATACAAAGGCCAAGAGATAGGACAAGGTGAGACTGTGGACAGGACAAGGTGGTACTGCATGGTTTAAAATCAGAAAAGGTGTGCATCAGGGTTGTATCTTTCACTGTTCTTATTCCATCTGTATGCTGAGCAATGAATACAAGAAGCTGGTCTATGTGAAAAAGCTGGTCGGGATTAGAGGAAGGCCCATGTGCTGTCATTGGGAAAATTTTTCCACTGGAAATTTTAGGTCATGGCATCAAAAAAGTGTCATTTTAGCCCATATGGGGTTTTAGACCAGAGAAATAACAGCAAGAGTGAGTCAGCATTATGCACAGAATTGAGCGATATTGGTTCCTCAGGAAATTCATAATCTGACCCTGATACTGCTCAGATAAAAGGTGACAGTGTGGAAGATTCTACACCTGAGCTCAGTGATGGGCAAACGTGGTGCTCTATTGCCTTCGGCTATGGATAAGCCAGCTCCACCAAGATTCCCATTTACTGCAGCACCTGTTATGTATGCAGACATTGAAAACAAGAACGCTTTGGCATACCTGGGAAAAACCGATTGAAGAGCAACAATCTGCTACTCTCTTTCATAAGATTTCTAGAAGCAGAAAGAGAGATCTAGTTAAGAAAATGACCTTTGGAAAATTCTGGGTCTAATCATTCCTTCAGGGAGTGGGGGCGCAACGCCGGCAGAAATGGTACTGGACCAGGAATAAAGTACTTGCAGCTCAGTTTTCGGGAGCCTTCATGTTAGAATACTGATAATTTTGGATTATAACATTTTTTCACTTCACAAATAATGAAAATATGGGTCCAAAATTACTGACATTATTAGACAGGCAGGGAGGTTAACTGCTTCCCTTTACAGTGTTATTCTCCCAGTGGAGGACAGCCACAGGTGGGCCAGCCTGGGCAGGAGATTCAATAGGGTAAGTTTTAAAGAGAAATACAAACATAGTGCGATACTGTGTAATCTTTGAGGAGTATATTGTATCCAAGCAAAGCACCTCAGATTTACCTATAGAGCAGTCTACGGTGCCTGCTTGCCTTTTCAATGTCATTGGAAAAATTTCTGACTAGAAATTTTAGTCCAAGCGATCTAAAACGTGTCATTTTAACACAAAATTGGTTTTAGACCAGAGAAATAACAGCGACAGTGACCCAGCATTTTGCACAAAATTGAGTGGTAGTGGTTCCTTGGGAAATTCATAAACCGACACTGACACTGTTCAGATAAAGGACGACAGTGAGGAAGATAAGATTCACACCTGAGCTCTGCGATGGGCAAACGTGGTGCTCGATTTTCTTTGGGTTTGGACCAGCGAGCTCCACCAAGATTCCCACTCACAGGAGCACCTGGCATGCAAGTAGAAGATCTGCATGTGACCTCCTCCCTGGGGGACAGACAGCATAAAAGGGGGTGAGGGGAGACGGCGGATAGGGCAAGATATGACAAAATAATAATTTATGAATTATCAAAGGCTCATGAGGGAGCGGGGAGAGGGGAAGGAGAAAAAAAAAGAGGACTTGATGCAAAGGGCTTAAGTGGAGAGCAAATGCTTTGAGAATGATTGGGGCAAAGAATGTACAGATGTGCTTTATACAATTGATGTATGTCTATGTATGGATTGTGATAAGAGTTGTATGAGCCCCTAATAAAATATTTTTTTTAAAAAGAAAAGAAATGGAAAAAAAATCTTTTGGGGTAACTACAATTATTTCTGTTTGATGAGGTCATTGAAAAAATCATTACAGAGACAAACTGGCTGACAGACCCTGCTCAGGAAATAAAACATTTTCTGTTGAACTTGCTGACGGTGTGAGTTGTTTTTGTTTTTCTGGGAATGGACTGTGGCTACAACATTTTGAGGTGCACCGTGCTCTGACTGCCACTGTCCGGACCTGCATAGAAAGGAGACCACCTGTACAGGAGTGCTCTCCCCAGAACTAGGGGATTTCTGATTTCTCTAGGCCAGGGGTCCTTAAACTCTTTAAACAGGGACCAGTTCACTGTCCCTCCAACCCGTTGGAGGGCCGGATTATAGGTTAAAAAACAAACAAAAACAAAAACAAAAAAACTATGAACAAATTCCCAGGCACACTGCACACATCTAATTTTGAAGTTAAAAAACAAACCAACAAACGGGGCACAAACACCCGGCGGACAGGATCAATGTCCTCGGCTGTCCCCATGTGGCCCGCCGGCTGTCGTTTGAGGACCCCTGCTCTAGGCACTCATAAAGAGCATGTGGTTTCAACCCTAAAGCCTGGAGACTCTGCAATTTGTTTAAAGGTGATTGGGCAGAAGGAGTCCCTGATTGGCCCACTTAAGATTGATTTTCCCTTCCACTATTTCTCAGAGGTCATAGTTTTGCTTATGGGCAACCAGGACATCCCGATCTGATCCCTAAAATTGATGTGTGGATTGACAGGGCCACTAATAAGCCAGAATATATAAAAGACTTGCTCCCTCCCTCAACAGAATAGGTTCTTGTTTCCAAGATTTCAGGAAACATGGCATGACCGGAAAAACAACCGGTCCAAGTTCTTAAAACCTCCAAGGTGGAGGCCGTCCTTCCCTCTCCCCTCCCCCTCCCCAACCCTGTCTGCTTTATCCCACTTTGCAGGAGGACTCGGGGAGTGGGAGAGCTGGCTTACGACCCATTGTGAGTGCTGCCTGCCTATCAGTTCCCGGGGGCCAGAGAGAGAGAAATACAACCCCTTTTAAAATCACCCACCAACACGTGCACTAGGGCTTTCCTGTCTTCTCTACCCACCAAGAGGGATCACTAGGCAGCAGCATTCTCTGCTTAAGGCAAGCAGCCCCAACACCTGGGGAAGTCCCCGGAGTCTCTCGTTGGGTATATGTCCCCTTTTCATCCAGGGATTACATAATTGGAATCAACAAAATCACCTTTTCTGACAAATGACAAGGTCTGATTTCTTTGCTAGACATGCTTTTCCACATGCATCAGCCCACCTCAGACAATTGCTAACCACTTCTCCAGGTGCTGTTCACAACAGAAGAACGGGAACCCTTCCAGAGAAAGGCCCAGAAAGCAGTCAATAGACATGATGGTCAGCCAGCGGGCACTCCCCACTGGAGAGAAACTCTTTTTGCCACTGCACGAAAAATACGGGGTCCAAATTCCTAGCAAGGCCCCAAGGGCTTAACCAGGTATCACCAGTTTCTATTTGCAGGGCCTCCACGGGACAGCTAGGAAACCTATGCATTTATCTAAGATCAGTGAGAATTTTCAGGCGCCTACAAGAGAATGTCTGCCTGGCTTTTTAGAGTGGCTGATGGAAGCCTGCAGTCTTTATAACCCTATCAACCCAGAGGCCGCTGAAAACATGAGGGCAATAAGTATTGCCTTTATTACTCAGCCCGCCTCAGTCATGAAAAAGAAATGGGAAGCATTTGAAGGGAACAATCTTAGTGATTTGGTAGAAGTGTCTTAGTGGGTGTATCACAACACAGATGACCCTACCACGACAGAGACAAACAAATAGCTAAAATATTAGGAATTTGCCATGAGACACACCAGAGACTCAGGAAAAGAGATCATGGCCCACTCACGGAGTGACTCAACTGTGGCACCGCCAAGCCCCGAGGAAGGAAGGATCCAGGTGCCTACTACAGAGAAGACAGACATTGGAAAAATAACTGCATTAAAAACGCCAGGAGAGACGGACAACCTCCACTATAGAGGTCGGGCCTCGTCCTCACCTAGAAAAACCCAAGCGAGAGACAATAACGCTTGAGGAAGCTGAAGGAATGTCTCAGGGCTCTGTTTCACTGGCCCCCAGGATCCCGTGCTAACTGTCCAAGTCAGGGGCTAGCCAGTAAATGTCTTGGAGAACATAGGGGCCAACTTCTTGGCCTCAAAAAAGAGAACAGGCACCTTGTCAAAGGAAAGATTTGAATTACTGTCAGTATATGATTGCTTCCAAAGATAACTCACACCAGAAGGTTTGCAGGGATATTGGGGGGCTTCCCAAGCCATCGAGGTAAAAAATGTCTCTCTGCCCTTTGTCCCAGTTAGCCACATGGTTTTCATGGCATTGGCTCCCGGCTCGGCTGTTGAGCCAGTGAAACTCTTTTAGCAGGAGTTGAGGTGGCCATCAGCGGAAGGACAAAACCTCCACAGTGGGCTTCCCGTTTCAATACGAAGCCACCTATATCACCTCTTGGACATTATCATTGGCCTGGGCTCTGAATCGCCACCCGAGATCTAGAATGCGCCTGACATGAGCACATTGTCTGAATCAGGTTTGGGTTAACCCCCCTCGATCACTTAGTGTCATGGGAGTCTGGACAATGGAGTACCTTTACTTTCCAGATTAGAAAACTCACTCAAAAAGACACAGGTGTTGACCCACAGGAACACAATAGGTTAACAACAAAGCCATGGGAGAGAGGGTTTGGGGGGAAAGGGAGTGGTGTAAAGAAACCCAGAGACAAGGGAACAACAAGTGGATGCAAATCCATGGTGAGGGCGGTGTAGGAATCCTGGTAGTGCGTGATCAAGGGTAAAGGAACCCAGAGGATTTACTGAAACCCAAATGAAGACTGAGCATGGCAGTGGGCACCAGAGGGAGATGAACGGGAATAGCAGAGTGACCTAGGAAGCACGGACCAGTTACATGGGTCTAAAGAAAGGAAAGAACGTATGTAAATATATTTATCTGTGAGCATGGGGAAATACACCTATGTCCATATCTTTATAGGTGTCCTATTAAGGTAGCAGATGGCCTTTGGGCCTCCACTCCCGTACTCTCTCATTGCAAGAATACTTTGTTCTATTACATTGGCATTCTATGATGCTCACCTTCCCAACACGATCACTGAAGACTAAGCGGTTGCATATGCAAATATGGTCAAGAAAGATGATGGTGCCCAGCTATCAAAAGATATGGCATAAGAGGTCTTAAATGCCTGAAGGTAAGCAAGCGACCATCTAGTTCAGAAGCAACAAAGCCAACATAGGGTAAGCATACCACCCTCTGCGATCATGACGATCAAAGGGATCAGGCATCATCAGTACAAAAAATCTCATCATTGCAAATGAGCATGGAGTGCTGGGCAGAGAGCCAAAGCCCATTTTCAGTCCACTGGACATTCTCTTAAAAAAGGTCTCAGGGAGGAGACAAGCTTACACAGGGTACGAGGCAGCAACGATGAAACACAACTTTCCTCTAGCTCCTCAATGCTTCCTCTCCCCTCACTATCAAGATCCTAATTATAACTTTCAAATATGGCTAGAACAGAGAATGTATACTGGGACAGATAGGAACTAGAAACACAGGGAATTCAAGGTGGATGAGCCCTTTAGGACCAGTGTTATGAATGGGGATGCTGGGAGGGTGGAGGGAGGCTAGGCTGGCACCAGGGAACCGATGGCAAGGATCTACATAAACCTAAAAAGAAAAGGGGTCGAAGGGGGACATCAGACAGTGCAAGACATGACAAAATAATAATTAGTAAATGATGAAGGATTTATGAGGGAGGGGTAGTGAGAATGGGGGCGGGGGGAATGAGGAGCTGAGGCCACGGGCTTAGGGGGAGAGAAGATATTTTGAGAATAATGAGGGCAATGAATGTACAAATGTGCCTTATATCAGTGATGTTTGCACGTATTGTGGTTATTGTTGTATGAGCCCCTATAAAAGGAGAGAAAAAAAAGACCCTGGCAGAGGGCTGATGCTAGGATGATCTCAGGCTGGATTAGACCAGCAAAACCAGGTGCTGCAATCAACTCACCCTGTGTCTATTCCTGTGTAAGGCATGAAGCTTAGGGTCCACAGCCCCGGCAGCTGGACAGTGAGAGAGGCGGGGCTCTGAGGTCATTCCACAGGGGCAATGGCCCTCCGGTTCCTGAAGGGCCCACCCTCCTGGGTAGTCCTGCTGTCTGGGGCACCTCTTTCACGGAGCCCACACCAGGGGAGCTCTATAACTCATGGGGGATTGGCAGGAAGCCTCTGCTCATGAACACACACTACCACCTAGCTGGAGGACCTCGGTGAACAAAGCCTGAGGCAGACAACAAGCCCACTAACTGATCGTGTGAGAGATATGGTCAGGATCCAGAAACCGACAACTAGGAGTAAGGGGCAGCATACCTGGGTCCCAGTCCCTTCCACTGCCATATCGAAGGAGTGACATTCCAAAACAGAGGGCTTTCCAAAGGCATTGTCAGGACTTTGGAATTGGCAGCTCATTTGTGGACATGGATACTATGTGATCCAGACGTACTACCTGCTCCGTTCCAGTCAGCTGAGACTAAAAACCCTTCCAAGCAGAAAGCCATGTATCTGAACAGTATCCACCAGCCATTCATGTCCAGTCCTGCTGCCTCCAAAGAGCTTTCCTGGGCTGGTCAGATCTCTCTGGGGACAGATATCCCTCCGTCCTTGGTTCTGCGTGAGAAAGAATTCACACCAAACCTGGTTTGTGACCTAAATGAGGTTTAGGAGAGTTAGGGAGGTGTGATGGGCAACCCTGGTCGATCCCAGTGGCTCTGAGCACGCACAGTGTGCCACTCCTTCCTGGGCCGCTAACTGGGCCCTCTGAGCATGTGTAATGGACACCCCAGTCCCTATGCTAGCTACGTAACTTTTCCACCCTAAAGAGATATGGACCCAAATCTTTGGGGTACTGGGCGATGGCATCTCTAATTGCTTCCTGCTGGCAAAAGAGGCAAAGTGGGGCTTTGGGTCCACACCCTTCCTGCTCTGCTGGGAGGGCTTGTCCATTCAGCGCTAGGATGGATAAGGTTGAAGTGGTCCAGGAGATGGTGGTCCTCGAGCTGGCACACTGGGATTAGGGGCCTTGGTTACTTGAGAACTTCTGGAAAAACCAACAAACGCACAAAAGGGTGAACAGTTTAACTGAGACTAGGCTAGGATTGTGAGGTGGGAGTGTCCTTGAAAGTAGGTGAGTATCACAGGAAGTAAGTAAAATCTTAGGATTATCAGGCGTGTGTGTTTGTTCATTCTAAGTACTGGCACGGGAGTAAAAGCATTCAAAATATCCCCTAGGGGGGTCCAGGTTTTGGGCACTATTGGGTGAAGTAGGATCACTGCTTCATTTATGATCCTAAGGCCTTGGACCTGCTGATAAGAACCATCCTTCTTTTTAACCCTATAACGCCTCACTTTTAAATTTTTGGAAAAAAGGTTTCATTTTGATTCTTTACTTGCATAGTTATCAATATACATATATACATATAAATTCATTTCATTAAATGTTAGGGAAAGGTCATGCTCGGCGTTATAGGGTTAAATTGTAATATTGGGATACCACAGGCCGAGTCAACAGGGAGCAAAAGTAGAGTAACTGCCTGTGTCATTTTTAATTTTCTTGGGTTCCATTTGAGTAACAGACTTGTAAATTACCCGGGGACCAAATGACCCTGGTGCATCTACTAGGGGTAGAATGTTCAGGGATGGCTCAGGGCTGGGGGAATAATAACCTGAAGTCCAGGATCCCTTAGGTCCTCGAATTGTTTACACAGGGGCCCAATCACTGCCCTCCGACCGTTGGAGGGCCAGACTATGGTTTTCAAAAAAACTATAAACAAATTCCTATGCACACTGCACGAGTTGGCTGCTAAGCAGGACAGGCAGTGGCAGCAAAAACACCCCGAGGGTGGGATAAATGGCATCGTGCCACATGTGCCCCATGGACCACAGTTTGAGGACGCTTACCTTAGGGGTTCCTGGGTGCACTGGGGATGAAGGTCTCCTACTGCTTCTCGAGAGGAGAAATGCTCTAAGTTCTGGCATCTCCGCCCACTTTCCCGGCACTCTACAAAACTGCTCCAGGTGAATCACGGTTGGCAGGGAAAGTGTACCATTCTCTGCCCACCATTCTCCTTTCTCAAAACGATACTGTGGCCAAATAGAGTTGCAAAGTGAATCTATCAGCTTCTGTTTGCCCAGCCTCTCTGTATCAACTCTATCCCAATTGAACAGGATTCATGCAAGGGGGCAATTCCTGAGCATCACGCTGCTAAGTCCCATCTAGAAAGCACAAAACAAGGAGGCGATTGAGAGCTTGCTGCCTCCAGGTCAATAACCCCCACTTGAGAGCGCACCACTGGGTTGCCTTGAATCTCATGCCTCAGCCCGAGGGAAGGGGTCAAGGACCAGTCGCTGAGGGCGACCTTTAGGTCCAACCATTTTTCTGGACAACAGGCTAGGGGGACCGCTGCTTGGGATGGCCCCAAGGACCTCCAAGACGCCTGCTGACGGGGCTGATGCTCAAATCTCTGAAGGGAAGGGACACGTGGCAATTCAGTCAGGGAACCTTAAGGGAAATTGGAATTTCTGGCTGGAACATCATGGCAGAGGAGCTGTGTATTAACTTAAGAGCTGTCCCCAAAAGTGCCTGAAGCAGCATCGCTGAAAGCCTAGAGGTTACAATGACTCCGCCTAGACTTCCGAACGCCATTGGCCTAAGCGTGGGCAACGTAAAACCAGCCTGTAACAAGGAACAAACCTAAACTGGATGAAAACTAGCCCTATAACGACTCACATTTTAAATTCAGGAAAAAAAATTTTTTTGGTTTTTATTCTTTACTTTCATACTTATCAATATACATGGCATTCAAAATATATTTTAAAAGCATAAAATTTTCAGTGTTTTTAAAATGTGACCAAATAGTCACATTTATAATTTGGGTACCAGATACGTTTTCATTAAGAATTATGACAATTGTGTGCTTGGCGTTATAGGGCTAGAGCAGCTTGTTTGAAAAACCAGGAGAAAGGCAAAGGGAATGGAGGGGAAAGGGAAACTTTTGGCTCCTGGGACAAGGCAGGGCTAACTCCCAGGCCTCTTCACCCAGCTCCCTAGACAGCGCCCTTCCACATGTTTGGACTAGTGGGTGCCATCTTGGCCATGGTCACAGACCCTGTTACCTCTCGGCTACAATGGCGACTGTGTAGGATCTCTGGGAAAAGCTGAAATAGCTTTGACAAGAGTGAAGCCATTTGGGGCTGACAGAAGCCACCATGAAAAGAAAATAAAGTAGCTAGGAAGTGTAAATGAACTAGCTGATATTGGGGAGGTAGGCTGTGCAGACGTCGCCCAAGGGAATGTCACAAAGGAAATAGATGTTCAGAATGCTTACGAGGACGACCAGGGCAGTTTTGGTTCAACTAAGAATGGCTAACCCTAATACCCCACTTCTCACTCTGCCTGCTTGCACACATGCATATTGCAAAAGTTTTAAAACCTTTGGAAAATTCGACTCGGGGCTGCTCAGACTCCTCTCAAGAGGGCTGACAGACCCTGCTCAGGAAATAAAACTTTTTCTGTTAAACTTGCTGATGGTGTGAGTTGTTCTTTTTCTGGGAATGGACAGTGGCTACAACATTTCGAGGTGCACCGAGCTCCGACTGCCACTGTCTGGGCCTGCATAGAAAGGAGAGCACCTGTACAGGAGAGCTCTCCCCAGAACTAGGGGATTTCTGGTTTATCTAGGCCAGGGTTCCTTAAACTCTTTAAACAGGGACCAATTCACTGTCCCTCCGACCCGTTGGAGGGCCAGACTACAGTTTAAAAAAAAAAACTACGAAAAAATTCCAGGCACACTGCACACATCTGCTTTTGAAGTTAAAAAACAAACCAGCAAAGGGGCACAAACACCCCGCTGTCCCCATGTGGCCCGCCGGCTATCATATGAGGAACCCTGCTCTAGGCACTCACAAAGAGCATGTGGTTTCAACCCGAAAGCCTGGAGACTCCGCCATTTGTTTAAAGGTGATTGGGCAGAAGGAGTCCCCAATGGGCCCACGCAAGACTCATTTTCCCTTCCCCTATTTCTCAGAGGTCTTAGATCTATTTCTGGGCAAGCATGACACGCTGATCTGATCTCTAAAATTGATGTGTGACTTGACAGGGTCACTAATAAGCCAGCATATATAAAATACTTACTACCTCCCCCAAAAGACTGGGTTCTTTTCCCCAAGATTTCGGGAAACGTGGCATGGCCGGGAAAGACAACCGGTCTAAGTTCCTAAAGCCACCAAGGTGGAGGCCGTCCCTCCCCTCCCCTCCCCATCCCCGTCGTCTTTATCACACTTTGCAGGAGGACTCGGGGAGCGGGACAGCTGGCTTAAGACCCATTGTGACCCCTGCCTGCCTATCAGTTCATGGGGGGCCAGAGAGAGAGAAATATCACCCCCTTTTAAAGTCACCCCCCAAACACGTGCACTAGGGCTGGCATGTCCTCTCCACCCCCCAGAAGGATCACTGGGCAGCAGCATTCTCTGCTTAAGGAAAGCAGCCCCAACACCTGGGGTAACCCCCTGAGTCCCTCTTTGGTTCTATGTCCCCTTTTTTTCCAGGGATTGCATAATTGGGATAAACAAACGCCCCCTGTCTGACAAACCACAAGGTCTGATTTCTTTGCTAGACAAGCTTTTCCACATGCATCAGCCCACCTCAGACAAGTGCCAGCCACTTCTCCAGGTGCGGTTCACAACAGAGGAACGGGAGCCCTTCCAGAGAGAGGCCCAGAAAGCAGTTAATAGAACTGATGGTCAGCCAGCGGGCACTCCCCACTGGACAGAAACTCTTTTTACAACTCCACGAATAATGTGGGACCCAAATTCCCAGTAAGGCCCCGAGGGCTTAACCAGGTATCACCAGTTTCTCTTGCAGGGCCTCCGCGGGACAGCTAGGAAACCTATGCATTTATCTAAGGTCAGTGAGAATTTTCAGGCGCCTACAAGAGAATGTCTGCCTGCCTGCCTGCCTGCCTGACTGTCTGCCTTTTTAGATTGGCTGATGGAAGCCTGCGGTCTTTCTACCCCCAAGGACCCTGAGGCCCCCGAGAACAAGAGGGCAATAAGTATTGCCTTTATTACTCAGCCCGCCTCAGTCATGAAAAAGAAATGGGAAGCATTTGAAGGGATCAATTTTAGTGATTTGGTAGAAGTGTCTTACTGGGTGTATCACAACACAGATGACCCTACCACGACAGAAACAAACAAATAGCTAAAATACTAGGAATTGCCATGAGACACACCAGAGACTCAGGAAAAGAGATCATGGCCACTCACGGAGAGACTGACCTGTGGCACCGCCAAGCCCCGAGGAAGGAAGGATCCAGGTGCCTACTACAGAACAGACAGACATTGGAAAAACCTCTGCATTGTAAACCCCAGGGGAAACGGACAAACTTCCACTAGAGAGGACGAGCCTCGTCCTCGCCTAGAAAAAACCAAGCGAGAGACAATAACGCTTGAGGAAGCTGAAGGAATGTCTCAGGGCTCTGTTTCACTGGCTCCCAGGATCCCGTGCTAACTGTCCAAGTTGGGGGCCAGCCAGGAAATGTCTTGGAGGACACAGGGCCCATCTTCTCAGGTTCAAAGAGAGAACAGGCACATTGTCAAAGGAAAGATGGGAATTACTCTCAGCCTATGATTGCTTCCAAAGATAACTCACACCAGAAGTTTTGCATGGAGATTGGGGGGCTTCCCAAGCCATCGAGGTAAAAAATGTCTCTCTGCCCTATGTCCCAGTTAGCCACATGGTTTTCATGGCATTGGCTCCCGGCTCGGCTGTTGAGCCAGTGAAATTCTTTTAGCAGGAGTTGAGGTGGCCATCAGCGGAAGGACAGTGGGTTTCCTGTTTCAATACGATGCTCGGCGTTATAGGGTTAAATTGTAATATTGGGACATTACACGCAGAGTCAACAGGGAGCAAAAGTAGAGTAAATGCCTGTGTCATTTTTAATTTTCTCGGGTTCCATTTGAGTAAAAGGCTTGTAAATTACCCGGGGACCAAATGCCCCTGATGCCTCTACTAGGGGTAGAATGTTCAGGGAGGGTTCAGGGCTGGGCGAATAGTGACCTGAAGTCCAGGAACCCTTAAGGCAGGGATCCTCAAATTGTTTACACAGGGGGCCAATTCATTGTCTCTCCGACCGTTGGAGGGCCAGACTATTGTTTTCAAAGAACCTATGAACAAATTCCTATGCACACTGCACGAGTCGGCTGCAAATCAGGACAGGCAGTGGCAGCAAAAACACCCCGATGGTGGGATAAACGGCATCGCGCCACATGTGTCCCATGGACCACAGTTTGAGGACGCCTGACTTAGGGGTTCCTGGGTACACTGGGGATGAAAGTCTCCTACAGCTCCTCGAGAGGAGAAAAGCTCTAAGTTCTGGCATCTCCGCCCACTTTCCCGGCACTCTACAAAACTGCTCCAGGTGAATCATGGTTGGAAGGGAAAGTGTAGCCTTTCTCAAAATGATACTGTGGCCAAATAGTGTTGCAAAGTGAATCTATCAGCTTTTGTTGCCCAGCCTCTCTGTATCAACTCTATCCCAAATGGACAGGATTCATGCAAGGGGGCAATTCCTGAGCATCACGCTGCTAAGTCCCATCCAGAAAGCACAAAACAAGGAGGCGATTGAGAGCTTGCTGCCTCTAGGTCAATAACCCCCACTTGAGAGCGCACCCCTGAGTTGCCCTGAACCTCATGCCTCAGCCTGAGGGAAGGGGTCAATGACCAGTCGCCGAGGGCGACCTTTAGGTCCAACCATTTTTCTGGACAACAGGCTAGGAGGACCACTGCTTGGGATGGCCCCAAGGCCCTCCAAGACGCCTGCTGGCGGGGCTGACGCTCATATCTCTGAAGGGAAGGGACATGTGGCAGCTCAGGGAATCTTAATGGAAATTGGAATTTCTGGCTGGAACATCATGGCAGAGGAGCTGTGTATTAAGTTAAGAGCTGTCCCCAAAGTGCCTGAAGCAGCATCACTGAAAGCCTAAAGGTAACAGTGACTCCGCCTAGGCTTCCGAACCACATTGGCCTAAGCGTGGGCAACGGAATACCAGCCTGTAACAAGGAACAAACCTAAACTGGAAGAACACTAGCCCTATAACGCCTCAGGTTTTAAATCCAGGAAAATTTTTTTTTGGTTTTTATTCTTTACTTTCATACTTATCAATATATGGCATTCAAAATATATTTTAAAAGCATAAAATTTTCAGTGTTTTTGAAATGTGACCAAATAGTCACATTTATAATTTGGGTACCAGATACGTTTTCATTAAGAATTATGACAATTTTGTGCTTGGTGTTATAGGGCTAGAGCAGCTTGTTTGAAAAACCAGGAGAAAGGCAAAGAGAATGGAGGGGAAAGGGAAACTTTTGGCTCCCGGGACAAGGCAGGGCTAACTCCCAGGCCTCTTCACCCAGCTCCCTAGGCAGCGCCCTTCCACATGAATGGACTGGTGGGTGCCCTCTTGGCCATGGTCACAGACCCTGTTACCTCTCGGCTACAATGGTGACTGTGTAGGATCTCTGGGCAAAGCTGAAACAGCTTTGACAAGAGAGAAGCCATTTGGGGCTGACAGAAGCCACCATGAAAAGAAAATAAAGTAGCTAGCAAGTGTAAATCAACTAGCTGATATTGGGGAGGTAGGCTGTGCAGACATCACCCAAGGGAATGTCACGGAGGAAATGGATGTTCAGAGGGTTGCGAGAACCACCAGAGCAGTTTTGGTTCAACTAAGAATGGCTAACCCTAATACCCCGCTTCTCACTCTGCCTGCTTGCACACATGCACATTGCAAAAGTTTTAAAACCCTTGGGAAATTCGACTCGGGGCTACTCAGACACCTCTCAAGAGGGCTGACGGAACCTGCCTATCAGTTCATTGGGTGCCAGAGAGAGAGAAATACCACCCCTTTTAAAGTCACCCCCCAACACGTGCACTAGGGCTGGCATGTCCTCTCTACCCCCCAAAAGGATCACGGGGCAACAGCATTCTCTGCTTAAGGCAAGCAGCCCCAACACCTGGGGAAACCCCCCGAGTCCCTCTTTGGGTCTATGTCCCCTTTTTTTCCAGGGATTGTATAATTGGAATAAACAAAACCCCCCGGTCTGACAAACCACAAGAACTGATTTATGTGCTAGACTAGCTTTTCCACATGCATCAGCCCACCTCAGACAAGTGCCAGCCACTTCTCCAGGTGCTGTTCACAACAGAGGAACGGGAGCCCTTCCAGAGAGAGGCCCAGAAAGCAGTCAGTAGACCTGATGGTCAGCCAGCGGGCACTCCCCACTGGACAGAAACTCTTTTTGCCACTCCACGAATACTGTGGGACATAACTCCCAGTAAGGCCCCGAGGGCTTAAACAGGTATCACCAGTTTCTCTTGCAGGGCCTCCGCGGGACAGCTAGGAAACCTATGCATTTTTCTAAGGTCAGTGAGAATTTTCAGGCGCCTACAAGAGAATGTCTGCCTGCCTGCCTGCCGCCTGCCTTCCTTTTTAGAGTGGCTGATGGAAGCCTGTGTTCTTTGTACCTCCAAGGACCCAGAGGCCCCCGAAAACAAGAGGGCAATAAGTATTGCCTTTATTACTCAGCCCGCCTCAGACATGAAAAAGAAATGGGAAGCATTTAAAGGGAACAATCTTAGTGATTTGGTAGAAGTGTCTTAGTGGGTGTATCACAACACAGATGACCCTACCACGACAGAAACAAACAAATAGCTAAAATACTAGGAATTGCCATGAGACACACCAGAGACTCAGGAAAAGAGATCATGGCCCACTCACGGAGAGACTGACCTGTGGCACCGCCAAGCCCCGAGGAAAGAAGGATCCAGGTGCCTATTACAGAAGAGACAGACATTGGAAAAAAGCACTGCATTGAAAACCCCAGGAGAGACGGACAAACCTACACTAGAGAGGACGGGCCTCAGCCTCGCCTAGAAAACCCCAAGCGAGATACAATAATGCTTGAGGAAGCTGAAGGAATGTCTCAGGGCTCTGTTTCACTGGCCCCCAGGATCCCGTGCTAACTGTCCAAGTCGGGGGCCAGCCAGGAAATGTCTTGGAGGACACAGGGTCCATCTTCTCTGGTTTAAAAAAGAGAACAGGCACCTTGTCAAAGGAAAGATGGGAATCACTGTCAGCCTATGAGTGCTTCCAAGGACAACTCACACCAGATGGTTTGCATGGAGATTGGGGGGCTTCCCAAGCCATCGAGGTAAAAAATGTCCCAGTTAGCCACATGGTTTTCATGGCACTGGCTCCCGGCTCGGCTGTTGAGCCAGTGAAACTCTTTTAGCAGGAGTTGAGGTGGCCATCAGCGGAAGGACAAAACCTCCACAGTGGGCTTCCCGTTTCAATACGAAGCCACCTATATCACCTCTTGGACATTATCAATGTCCTGGGCTCTGAATCGCCACCCCAGATCTAGAATGCGCCTGACATGTGCACATGGTTTGAATCAGGTTCGGGTTAACCCCTCTCGATCACTTAGTGACATGGGACACTAGACCATGGAATACCTTTACTTTCCAGATGAGAAAACTCACTCAAAAAGACACAGGTACTGACCCACAGGAACACAACTGGTTAACAACAAAGCCACATTCCCAACCAGTGTCTGGAGCCAGAGCTCGAAGCCCCACATGCCTGTGCCCAGCTGAGCAGTCACTCTCTCCTGGACCCTCAAAAGATCTGAGCAGATCTTCCCCGGCCCATGTGCCCCCCTCCCCCACCCGAATATGTTTTTTCATAGGATGGCACCGAATCTGCAGCTCTGGGAGAGGGACATAGCTAATGGGAGCACACGGAGCAGACGAAGGGGGAGTAGGGGAGAGTGGAGCACATCCTGGCCCACCAGGCCTTGAGGATGATGTTCCCATGCAGAGAAGACAGTCCACACAGAAGACCACATGGCCAGCCCAAGTTGAGACACGACGTCCCTCAAAGACCCATAGCCCTAGAAGGGACAACACTGGAGACACAGTGCGGGAACGGATCCCGCCACACCGAGGCATAGCACTAAGGGGGTGCAGCAGAAGAGCAAGGAAGTGGAGCAGCAAGGTCCTCAGGGAATGCCAAAGGAGGACTTTGGGGGCAGGACTTGGTGCCCGCACAGACTGGACTGGAAAATACTCCTAAGGGCCGACAAACTGTCCGTGAACTACCTACGAGCTTTCCTTTCTTGATGAGTTGTGTTTTCGTTTATGGTCATTGGATTTTGGCTGTTTTCTTTCTGTTGGTGCTTGCTATTGCTCTGTTTTGTGTTTGTGCATGTTATTACCTCTCCTGTATGTCTAAAAAGAGATGCTGGATGCACAATCTGCAGGAGAGAAAAAGGGGAACAACGCTTTGGGGGAGGGCCACGGGAAAGAGGGAGTTGGGGGGAAAGGAAGTGGTGTCAAGAAACCCAGAGACAAGGGAACAACAAGTGGATGCAAATCCGTGGTGAGGGCGATGTAGGAATCCTGGTAGGGCGTGATCAAGGGTAAAGGAACCAAGGGGATTTACTGAAACCCAAATGAAGCCTGAGCATGGCAGTGGGCACAAGAGGGAAATGAAAGGGAATAGCAGAGCGACCTAGGAAGCACGGGCCAGATATAGAGGTCTAAAGAAAGGCACGAACAGATGTAAATATATTTATCTGTGAGCATGGGGAAATACACCTATGTCCATATCTTTTTTAGGTTTCCTATTAAGGTAGCAGATGGCCTTTGGGCCTCCACTCAAGGACTCTCTCATTGCAAGAATACTTTGTTCTATTACATTGGCATTCTATGATGCTCACCTTCCAGACACGTTCCCTGAAGTCTAAGCGGTTGCATAAGCAAATGTGGTCAAGAAATTTGATGGTGTCCTGCTACCAAAAGATATGGCGTCTGAGGTCTTAAAGGCTTGAAGGGTAAGCAAGCGGCCATGTAGCTCAGAAACAACAGAGCCCACATGGAATAAGCATACCAGCCTGTGCGATCACGAGGTTTCAAAGGGATCAGGCATCATCCGCAAAAAAAAATCTCATCATTGCGAATGGGTGGGGAATGTTGGGTAGAGAGCCAAAGCCCATTTGTAGTCCACTGGACATTCCCTTAAGAAAGGTCTCAGAGAGGAGAAAAGCCTACACAGAGTACTAGACAGCAATGATGAAACACAATTTCCCTCTAGCTCCTCAATGCTTCCTCTGCCCTCACTATCAAGATCCCAATTATAACTTTCAAATCTGGCTAGAACAGAGAATGTACACTGGGACAGATAGGAACTAGAAACACAGGGAATACAAGGTGGATGAGCCCTTTAAAACAGGTGTTATGAATGGGGATGCTGGGAGGCTGGAGGGAGGGTATGCAGGCATTCTGGCAGGCAGGCAGGCAGGCAGGCATTCTCGAAAGCAGGCAGGCAGTTTCGCAGGCAGGCAGGCAGGCAGTCATTCTCGCAGGCAGGCAGGCAGGCATTCTCGCAGGCAGGCAGGGAGGCAGGCAAGAAGGCAGGCATTCTCGCAGGCAGGTAGACAGGCCGGCCGGCAGGCATTCTCGCAGGCAAGCAGGCAGGCAAGCAGGCATTCTCGCAGGCAGGCAGCCAGGCAGGAATTCTCACAGGCAAGCAGGCAGGCAGGCATCCTCACAGGCAGGCAGGCAGGCAGGCATTCTCGCAGGCAGGCAGGCAGGCAGGCATTCTCGCAGGCAGGCATGCAGACACGCATGCAGGCAGGCAGGCATTCTCGCAGGCAGACAGGAAAGCAGGAAGGAAGGCATTCTAGCAGGCAGGCAGGCAGGCAGGCAGGCAGGCAGGTAGGCAGGCCGGCAGGCAGGCATTCTCGCAGACAGACAGGCAGGCAGGCATTCTCACACGCAGGCAGGCAGGCAGGCATTCTCGCAGGCAGGCAGGCAGGCAGGCAGGCATTCTAACAGGCAGGCAGGCAGACATGCATGCAGGCAGGCAGGCATTCTAGCAGGCAGACAGGGAACAGGCAGGAAGGCATTCTCGCAGTCACGCAGGCAGGCAGGCCGGCAGGCCGGCAGGCATTTTCGCAGGTAGGCATTCTCGCAGGCAGGCATTCTAGCGGGCAGGCAGGCAGGCATTCTCACAGGCAGGCAGGCAGGCAGGCATTCTAGGAGGCATGCAGACAGACATACATGCAGGCAGGCAGGCATTCTCGCAGGCAGACAGGCAGGCAGGCAGGCAGGCATTCTGGCAGGCAGGAAGGCAGGCAGGCAATCTCGCAGGCAGGCAGGCAGGCAGGAAGGAATTCAAGTAGGCAGGCAGCCAGGCAGGCATTCTCACAGGCAGGCAGGCAGGCAGGCAGGCAAGCAGGCATTCTCGCAGGTAGGCAGGCAGTCATTCTCGCAGGCAGGCAGGCAGGCAGGCAGGCAGGCATTCTCACAGGCAGGCAGGCAGGCAGGCAGGCAGGCAAGCAGGCATTCTCGCAGGTGGGCAGGCAGGCTGGCATTCTCACAGGCAGGCAGGCAGGCACGCAGGCAGGCAGGCAGGCATTCTCGCAGGCAGGCAGGCAGGCATTCTCGCAGGCAAGCAGGCATGCAGGCAGGCAGGCATTTTCCCATGCAGGCAGGCATTCTCGCAGGCAGGCAGGCAGGCATTCTCGCAGGCAGGCAGGCAGGCAGGCAGGCATTCTCACAGGCAGGCAGGTAGGCAGGCATTCTCGCACGCAGTAAGGTAGGCAGGCAGGCAGGCAGTCATTCTCGCAGGCAGGCAGGCAGGCAGGCATTCTCAAAGGTAGCCAGACAGGCATTCTCAAAAGCAGGCAGGCAGGCAGGCATTCTCGCAGGCAGGCAGGCAGGCATTTAGGCAGGCATTCTCACAGGCAGGCAGGCAGGCAGGCATGCAGACACGCATGCAGGCAGGCAGGCATTCTCGCACGCAGACAGGAAGACAGGAAGGAAGGCATTCTAGCAGGCAGGCAGGCAGGCAGGCAGGCCGGCAGGCAGGCATTCTCGCAGACAGACAGGCAGGCAGGCATTCTCACAGGCAGGCAGGCAGGCTGGCATTCTCGCAGACAGGCAGGCAGGCAGGCAGGCATTCTAACAGGCGGGCAGGCAGACACGCATGCAGGCAGGCAGGCATTCTAGCAGGCAGACAGGCAACAGGCAGGAATGCATTCTCGCAGTCACGCAGGCAGGTAGGGCGGCAGGCATTTTCGCAGGTAGGCATTCTCGCAGGCAGGCATTCTAGCGGGCAGGAATTCTCGCAGGCAGGCAGGCAGACATACATGCAGGCAGGCAGGCATTCTCGCAGGCAGTCAGGCATGCAGACACGCATGCAGGCAGGCAGGCATTCTCGCAGACAGACAGGAAGGCAGGAAGAAAGGCATTCTAGCAGGTAGGCAGGCAGGCAGGCAGGCAGGCAGGCAGGCCGGCAGGCAGGCATTCTCGCAGACAGACAGGCAGGCAGGCATTCTCACTTGCAGGCAGGCAGGCAGGCATTCTCGCAGACAGGCAGGCAGGCAGGCATTCTAACAGGCAGGCAGGCAGACACGCATGCAGGCAGGCAGGCATTCTAGCAGGCAGACAGGCAACAGGCAGGAAGGCATTCTCGCAGTCACGCAGGCAGGCAGGCCGGCAGGCCGGCAGGCATTTTCGCAGGTAGGCATTCTCGCAGGCAGGCATTCTAGCGGGCAGGAATTCTCGCAGGCAGGCAGGCAGGCAGGCATTCTAGGAGGCAGGCAGGCATTATCGCAGGCAGACAGGCAGGCAGGCAGGCAGGCATTCTGGCAGGCAGGAAGGCAGGCAGGCATTCTCGCAGGCAGGCAGGCAGGAATTCAAGTAGGCAGGCAGGCAGGCAGGCATTCTCACAGTCAGGCAGGCAGGCAGGCAGGTAAGCAGGCATTCTCGCAAGTAGGCAGGCAGTCATTCTCGCAGGCAGGCAGGCAGGCATTCTCACAGGCAGGCAGGCAGGCACGCAGGCAGGCAGGCAGGCATTCTCGCAGGCAGGCAGGCAGGCATTCTCGCAGGCAAGCAGGCATGCAGGCAGGCAGGCATTTTCACATGCAGGCAGGCATTCTCGCAGGCAGGCAGGCAGGCATTCTCGCAGGCAGGCAGGGAGGCATTCTCACAGGCAGGCAGGCAGGCACGCAGGCAGGCAGGCAGGCATTCTCGCAGGCAGGCAGGCAGGCATTCTCTCAGGCAAGCAGGCATGCAGGCAGGCAGGCATTTTCACACGCAGGCATGCATTCTCGCAGGCAGGCAGGCAGGCATTCTCGCAGGCAGGCAGGCAGGCATTCTCAAAGGTAGCCAGGCAGGCATTCTCGCAAGCAGGCAGGCAGGAAGGCATTCTCGCAGGAAGGCAGGCAGGCAGGCATTCTCGTAGGCAGGTAGGCAGGCAGGCATTCTCGCAGGGAGGCAGGCATTCTCGCAGGTTGGAAGGCTGGCAGGCATTCTCACAGGCAGGCAGGCAGGCAGGCAGGCATTCTCGCAGGCAGGCAGGCATTCTCGCAGGTAGGAAGGCTGGCAGGCATTCTCACAGGGAGGCAGGCAGACACGCAGGCAGGCAGGCAGGCATTCGCAGGCAGACAGGCAGTCAGGCAGGCAGGCATTCTCGCAGGCAGGCAGGCAGGCAGGCAGGCATTCTCGCAGGCAGGCATTCTCGCAGGCAGACAGGCAGACATTCTCTGGTGGCGCCTGAAAATTCTCACTGACCTTCGATAAATGCATAGGTTTCCTAGCTGTCCCGCGCAGGCCCTGCAAGAGAAACTGGTGATACCTGGTTAAGCCCTCGGTGCCTTACTGGGAGTTTGTGTCCCACAGTATTCGTGGAGTGTCAAAAAGAGTTTCTCTCCAGTGGGGAGTGCCCGCTGGCTGACCATCAGGTCTATTGACTGCTTATTGGGCCTCTCTCTGGAAGGGCTCCCGTTCCTCTGTTGTGAACAGCACCTGGAGAAGTTGCTGGCACTTGTCTGAGGTGGGCTGATGCATGTGGAAAAGCTAGTCTAGCAAAGAAATCAGACCTTGTGGTTTGTCAGACCAGGGGGTTTTGTTTATTCCAATTATGCAATCCCTGGAAAAAAAGGGGACCTACACCCAAAAAGGGACTCGGGGGGTTTCCCCAGGTGTTGGGGCTGCTTGCCTTAAGCAGAGAATGCTGCTGCCCAGTGATCCTTCTGGGGGGTAGAGAGGACATGCCAGCCCTAGTGCACGTGTTGGGGGGTGACTTTAAAAGGGGTGGTATTTCTCTCTCACAGGCCCCCTGTGAACTGATAGGCAGGCAGGGGTCACAATGGGTTTTAAGCCAGCTCTCCCGCTTCCCGAGTCCTCCAGCAAAGTGGGATAAAGACGACGGGGATGGGGAGGGGAGGGGAGGGACGGCCTCCACCTTGGTGGCTTTAGGAACTTGGACCAGTTGTCTTTCCAGTTCATGCCATGTTTCCTGAAATCTTGGGGAAAAGAAACCATTCTGTTAGGGGAGGGAGTAAGTCTTTTATATATGCTGGCGTATTAGTGGCTGTCAAGTCACACATCCATTTTATTTATTTATTTTTCTAACCCTAACCCTAACCCTTTCCCCCCAACCCCCATCAATTTTAGAGATCAGATCAGGGTGTGCTGGTTGCCCAGAAATAGATCTATGACTTCTGAGAAATAGGGGAAGGGAAAACGAGTCTTGCATGGGCCCATTGGGAACTCCTTCTGCCCAATCACCTTTAAACAAATTGCGGAGTCTCCAGGCTTTCGGGTTGAAACCACATGCTCTTTGTGAGTGCCTAGAGCAGGGGTCCTCAAACGACAGCCCTCGGGCCACATTGGGAGAGCCAAGGACATTGATCCTGTGCACCGGGTGTTTGTGCCCGGTTTGTTGGTTTGTTTTTTCAACTCCACAATTAGATGTGTGCAGTGTGTCTTGGAATTTGTTCTTAGTTTTTTTTGTTAAACTGTAGTCTGGCCCTCCAACGGGCGGAGGGACAGTGAACTGGTCCCTGTTTAAAGAATTTAAGGACTCCTGGCCTAGAGAAATCAGAAATAAGAAATCCCCATAGTATCCTTTCGATGCAGGCCCAGACAGTGGCAGTCGGAGCTCGGTGCACCTTGAAATGTTGTAGCCACTGTCCATTCCCAGAAAAGAACAACTCACACCGTCAGCAAGTTCAACAGAAAAAAGTTTTATTTCCTGAGCAGGGTCTGTCAGCCCTCTTGAGAGGAGTCTGAGCAGCCCAGAGTCGAATTTTCCAAAGGTTTTAAAACTTTTGCAATGTGCATGTGTGCAAGCAGGCAGAGTGAGAAGCGGGGTATTAGGGTTAGCCATTCTTAGTTGAACCAAAACTGCTCTGGTCGTTCTAACAAGCCTTCTGAACATTCATTTCCTCCGTGACATTCCCTTGGGCGACGTCTGCACAGCCTACCTACCCAATATCAGCTAGTTGATTTACACTTGCTAGCTACTTCATTTTCTTTTCATGGTGGCTTCTGTCAGCCCCAAATGGCTTCACTCTTGTCAAAGCTGTTTCAGCTTTGCCCAGAGATCCTACACAGTCGCCATTGTAGCCGAGAGGTAACAGGGTCTGTGACCATGGCCAAGATGGCACCCACCAGTCCAAACATGTGGAAGGGCGCTGCCTAGGGAGCTGGGTGAAGAGGCCTGGGAGTTAGCCCTGCCTGGTCCCGGGAGCCAAAAGTTTCCCTTTCCCCTCCATTCCCTTTGCCTTTCTCCTGGTTTTTCAAACAAGCTGCTCTAGCCCTATAACGCCAAGCACAAAATTGTCATAATTCTTAATGAAAACGTATCTCGTACCCAAAGTATAAATGTGACTATTTGGTCACATTTCAAAAACACTGAAAATTTTATGCTTTTAAAATATATTTTGAATGCCATATATATTGATACCTAAAAACGAAAAAAAATATATCCTGGATTTAAAAGCTGAGGCATTATAGGGCTAGTGTTCTTCCAGTTTAGGTTTGTTCCTTGTTACAGGCTGGTTTTCCGTTGCCCACGCTTAGTCCAAGGTCGTTCGGAAGCCTAGGCGGAGTCACTGTTACCTTTAGGCTTTCAGTGATGCTGCTTCAGGCACTTTGGGGACAGCTCTTAACGTAATACACAGCTCCTCTGCCATGATATTGCAGCCAGAAATTAGAAATTCCCTGAAGGTTCACTGAGCTGCCACTGGTCCCTTCCCTTCAGAGATTTGAGCGTCACCTCTGCCAGCAGGTGTCTTGGAGGGCCTTGGAATGCCTGCCTGCCTGCCTGCGAGCCTGCCTGCCTGCCTGCCTGCGAGCCTGCCTGCCTGCCTGCCTGATGGAGTGCCTGCCAGACTGCCTGCCTGCCTGCGAGCCTGCCTGCGAGCTAGCATGTGAGCTTGCTTGCCTGCCTGCCTGCCTGTGGCCTGCCTGCCTGCCTGCCTGCCTGCAAGCCTGCTAGCCTGCTAGCCTGCCTGCCTGCCTGCATGCCGCCTGCAAGCCTGCGAGCTTGCTTGCCTGCTTGCCTACCTGCCTGCCTGCCTGCCTGCCTGCCTGCAGCCTGCCTGCGAGCCTGCGAGCTTGCTTGCCTGCCTGCCTGCCTGCGAACCTTCCTGCATACCTGCCTGCGAGCCTGCCTGCCTGCCTGCCAGCGAGCCTGCCTGGTGCGAGCCTGACTGCCTGCCTGCCTGCCTGCCTACCTGCCTGCCTGCATGCCTGCCTGCCTGACTGCCTGCCAGCGAGCCTGCCTGGTGCGAGCCTGCCTGCCTGCCTGCCTGCGAGCCTGCCTGCCTGGTAGCCTGCCTGCCTTCCTGCCTGCCTGCCTGCCTTCCTGCCTGTCTGCTTGCCTGCCTGCATGCCTGCCTGCCTGCGAGCCTGCGAGCTTGCTTGCCTGCCTGCCTGCCTGCCTGCGGCCCGCCTGCCTGCGTGCAAGCCTGTGAGCTTGCTTTCCTGCCTGCCTGCCAGCGAACCTGCCTGCCTACCTCCTGCCTGCTTACATGCCTGCATGAATGCCTGCCTGCCTGACTGCCTGTATGCCTGCCTGCCGGCCTGGCTGCCTGCCTGCCTGCCTGCGAGCCTGTGCCTGCGAGCCTGCATCCCTGCCTGCCTGCTTGCCTGCCTGACTGTGAGGCTGCCTGCGAGCTTCCCTGCCTGCCTGCCTGCCTGCCTGTGAGCCTGCCAGCCTGGGAGCATGCAAGCCTGTCTGCGAGCCTGCCTGCCTGCCTGCCTGTTTGCCTGCGAGCTTGCGAGCTTCCTTGCCTGCTTGCCTCCCTGCCTGCTTGCCTGCCTGCCAGCCTGCCTGCCTGCGGCCTGCCTACCTGCCTGCGAGCGTGCGAGCTTGCTTGCCTGCTTGTCTGCCTGCCTGCTTGCCTGCCTGCCTGCCTGTGAAACTGCCTGCCTGCGAGCCTGCCTGCCTGCCTGCAGTCTGCCTGCCTGCCAGCGAGCCTGCCTGGTGCAAGCCTGCCTGCCTGCCTGCATGCCTGACTGCCTACCTGCCTGCCTGCCTGCCTGCAAGCCTGCTATTCTGCTAGCCTGCCTGCCTGCCTGCATGCCTGCCTGCGAGCCTGCGAGCTTGCTTGCCTGCTTGCCTACCTGCCTGCCTGCCTGCCTGCAGCCTGTCTGCCTGCCTGCGAGCCTGCCTGCCTGCCTGCCTGCTTGCGTGCCGGCCTACCTGTGCGGCTGCCGGCCTGCGAGCATGCACACATGCCTGCCTGCTTGCATGCGAGCCTGTATGCCTTCCTGCGAGCGTGCCTTCCTGCAATCCTGCCTACTTGCGAGCCTACCTGCCTGCCATCCTGCCTGCCTGCTAGCCTGCCTGCCTTCCTGTGAGGCTGCCTGCCTTCCTGCGAGCCTGCCTGCCTGCCTGCCTGCCTGCGAGCCTGCCTGCCTGCCTGCATGCCTGCGAGCCTGCCTGCCTGCCTGCCATCCTGCCTCCCTTCCTGTGAGCCTGCCTGCCTTCCTGTGAGCCTGCCTGCCTACCTGCCTGTGAGCCTGCCTGCCTGCCTGCCTGCGAGCCTGCCTGACTGCCTGTCTGTGAGCCTGCCTGCTGCCTGCCTGCCTGCGAGCCTACCTGCCTGCCTGCCTCCCTGCGAGAATGCCTGACTGCCTGCGAGAATGCCTGCCGGCGAGCCTGCATGGTGTGAGCCTGCCTACCTGTGAGCCTGCCGGCCTGCGAGCCTGCCTGCCTGCCTGCCTGCCTGCCTCCCTGCGAGAATGCCAGACTGCCTGCGAGAATGCCTGCCTGCGAGCCTGCATGGTGTGAGCCTGCTTGCCTGTGAGCCTGCCGGCCCACGAGACTGCCTGCCTGCGAGGCTGCCTGCCTGCCTGCGAGCCTGCCTGCCTGCTTGCCTGCTTGCCTCCCTGCCTGCCTTTGAGCCTACCGGCCTTCGAGCATGCACGCCTGCCTGCCTGCCTGCCTGCCTGTGAACGTGCCTGTCTGTGAGCTTGCCTGCATGCCTGCCTGTGAGCCTGCATGGTGCGAGACTGGCTGGCTGCCTGTTTGCCTGCCTAACTGCCTGCCTGCCTGCCTGCCTAACTGCCTGCCTGCCTGCCTAACTGCCTGCCTGCCTGCCTGCGAGCCTGCCTGACTGCGAGCCAGCCTTCCAGCCTGCCTGCCTGCCTGCCTGCCTGACTGCCTGACTGCCTAACTGCCTGCGAGCCTGCCTGCCTGCGAGCCTGCCTGCCTGTGAGCCCTCCTGCCTGCCTGCCTGCCTGCCTGCGAGCCTGCCTGACTGTGAGCCAGCCTTCTAGCCTGCCTGCCTGCCTGCCTGCCTGACTGCCTGCGAGCCTGCCAGCCTGCGAGCCTGCCTGCCTGTGAGCCCTCCTGCCTGCCTTCCTGCCTGCGAGCCTGTCTGCCTGAGAGCCTACCTGCCTGCCTGCCTGTGAACATGCCTGCCAACCTGCCTGCTTGCCTGCCTGCCTGCTTGCCTGCCTGCCTCACTTCCTGCCTGCCTGCCTGTCTGACAGCCTGCCTGCCTGCCTCCCTGCGAACTTGCCTGCCTGCCTGCCTGCGAGCCTGTCTGCATGCCTGCCTGCCTGCCTGCGAGCCTGCCTGCTTGCGAGCCTGCCTGCCTGCCATCCTGCCTGACTGCTAGCCTGCCTGCCTTCCTGGGAGCCTGCCTGCCTTCCTGCGAGCCTGCCTGCCTACCTTCCTGCGAGCCTGCCTGCCTGCCTGCCTGCATGGTTGCGAGCCTGCCTGCCTGCTTGTCATACTGCCTGCCTGCGAGCCTGCCTGCCTTCCTGCGAGCCTGCCTGCCTTCCTGTGAGCCTGCCTTCCTACCTGCCTGCGAGCCTGCCTGCCTGCCTGCCTGCGAGGCTGCTAGCCTGCCTGCCTGCGAGCCTGCCTGCCTGCCTGCCTGCGAGCCTACCTGCCTGCCTCCCTGCGAGAATGCCTGACTACCTGCGAGAATGCCTGCCTGCGAGCCTGCATGGTGTGAGCCTGCCTGCCTGTGAGCCTGCCGGCCTGCGAGTCTGCCTGCCTGCCTGCATGGCTGCGAGCCTGCATGCCTGCCTGTCTTCCTGCGAGCCTGCCTGCCTTCTTGTGAGCCTGCCTGCCTACCTGCCTGCGAGCCTGCCTGCCTGCCTGCCTTCCTGCCTGCGTACCTGCGAGCCTGCCTGCCTGACTGCCTGCCTTTGAGCCTGCCGGCCTGCGAGCCTGCCTGCCTGCCTGCATGGCTGCGAGCCTGCCTGCCTGCCTGCCTTCCTGCGAGCCTGCCTGCCTTCCTGTGAGCCTGCCTGCCTACCTGCCTGCGAGCCTGCCTGCCTGCCTGCGTACCTGCGAGCCTGCCTGCCTGTCTGCCTGCGAGCCTACCTGCCTGCCTCCCTGACTGCCTCCCTGCGAGAATGCCTGACTACCTGCGAGAATGCCTGCGACAATGCCTGCCTGCGATAATGCCTGCCTGCGAGAATGCCTGCCTGCGAGAATGCCTGCCTGCCTGCCTGCCTGCCTGCGAGAATGCCTGCCTGCCTGCCTCCCTGCCTGCCTGCCTGCCTGCCTGCCTGCCTGCGAGAATGCCTGCCTGCCTGCCTGCCTGCCTGCGAGGCTGCCTGCCTGCCTGCCTGCGAGCCTGCCTGCCTGCCTGCCTGCGAGCCTACCTGCCTGCCTCCCTGCGAGAATGCCTGACTACCTGCGAGAATGCCTGCCTGCGAGCCTGCATGGTGTGAGCCTGCCTGCCTGTGAGCCTGCCGGCCTGCGAGTCTGCCTGCCTGCCTGCATGGCTGCGAGCCTGCATGCCTGCCTGTCTTCCTGCGAGCCTGCCTGCCTTCCTGTGAGCCTGCCTGCCTACCTGCCTGCGAGCCTGCCTGCCTGCCTGCCTTCCTGCCTGTGTACCTGCGAGCCTGCCTGCCTGACTGCCTGCCTTTGAGCCTGCCGGCCTGCGAGCCTGCCTGCCTGCCTGCATGGCTGCGAGCCTGCCTGCCTGCCTGCCTTCCTGCGAGCCTGCCTGCCTTCCTGTGAGCCTGCCTGCCTACCTGCCTGCGAGCCTGCCTGCCTGCCTGCGTACCTGCGAGCCTGCCTGCCTGCCTGCCTGCGAGCTTACCTGCCTGCCTCCCTGACTGCCTCCCTGCGAGAATGCCTGACTACCTGCGAAAATGCCTGCGACAATGCCTGCCTGCGATAATGCCTGCCTGCCTGCCAGCTTGCGATAATGCCTGCTTGCGAGAATGCCTGCCTGTGAGAATGCCTGCATGCCTGCCTGCCTGCCTGCCTGCCTGCGAGAATGCCTGCCTGCGAGAATGCCTGCCTGCCTGCGAGAATGCCTGCCTGCCTGCGAGAATGCCTGCCTGCCTGCGAGAATGCCTGCCTGCGAGAATGCCTGCCTGCAAGAATGCCTGCCTGTGAGAATGCCTGCCTGCGAGAATGCCTGCCTGCGAGAATGCCTGCCTGCGAGAATGCTTGCCAGCTGCGAGAATGCCTTCCAGCTGCGAGAATGCCTGCCTGCCTGCCTGCCTGCGGGAATGCCTGCCTGCCTGCGAGAATGCCTGCCTGCCTGCCTGCGAGAATGCCTGCCTGCCTGCCTGCCTGCCTACATGCCAGTCTGCGAGAATGCCTGCGTGCCAGCTTGCGAGAATACCTGACTGCGAGAATGCCTGCCTGCCTGCCTGGGCGAATGCCTGACTGCCTGCCTGCCTGCCAGCCTGCGAGAATGCCAGCCTGCCTGTCTGCCAGCCAGCCTGCCTGCCTGCAAGAATGCCTGCTTTTCTGCCTGCGAGAATGCCTGCCTGACTGTCTGCCAGCTTGCGAGAATGCCTGCCTGTCTTCCTGCGAGAATGCCTGCCTGTCTGCCTGCCTGCCTGCCTGCCTGCCTGCCTCCTGCCTGCCTGCGAGAATGCCTGCCTTCCTGCCTGGCTGCCAGTCTGCAAGACTGCCTGCGTGCCAGCTTGCGAGAATGCCTGCCTGCGAGAATGCCTGCCTGCCTGCCTGGGTGAATGCCTGACTGCCTGCCTGCCTGCCTGCCTGCCAGCCTGCGAGAATGCCAGCCTGCCTGCCTGCCAGCCAGCCTGCCTGCCTGCGAGAATGCCTGCTTTTCTGCCTGCGAGAATGCCTGCCTGCCTGCCTGCCTGCCAGCTTGCGAGAATGCCAGCCTGCCTGCCTGCCAGCCAGCCTGCCTGCCTGCGAGAATGCCTTCCTGCCTGCCTGCCTGCGAGAATGCCTGCTTTTCTGCCTGCGAGAATGCCTGCGTGCCTGCCTGCCTACGAGGATGCCTGCGAGAATGCCTGTGACAATGCCTGCCTGCGATAATGCCTGCCTGCCTGCCAGCTTGCGATAATACCTGCTTGCGAGAATGCCTGCCTGTGAGAATGCCTGCCTGCCTGCCTGCCTGCCTGCCTGCGAGAATGCCTGCCTGCGAGAATGCCTGCCTGCCTGCGAGAATGCCTGCCTGCCTGCGAGAATGCCTGCCTGCCTGTGAGAATGCCTGCCTGCGTGCCTGGGAGATTGCCTGCCTGCGAGAATGCTTGCCTGCCTGCCTACCTGCCTGCCTACCTGCCTGCCTACCTGCCTGCGTGAATGCCTACCTGCCTGCCTTCCTGCGAGAATGCCTGCCGGCCTGCGAGAATGCCTGATGCCTGCCTGCCTGCGAGAATGCCTGCCTGTCTTCCGGCGAGAATGTCTGCCTATCTTTCTGCGAGAATGCCTGCCTCAGAGAATGCCTGCCTGCCTGCCTGCCTGCCTGCCTGCCTGCCTGCCTGCCAGTCTGCGAGAATGCCTGCGTGCCAGCTTGCGAGAATGCCTGACTGCGAGAATGCCTGCCTGCCTGCCTGGGCGAATGCCTGACTGCCTGCCTGCCTGCCTGCCTGCCAGCCTGCGAGAATGCCAGCCTGTCTGTCTGCCAGCCAGCTTGCCTGCCTGCGAGAATGCCTGCTTTTCTGCCTGCGAGAATGCCTGCCTGCCTGCCTGCCTGCCTGCCTGCGAGAATGCCTTCCTGCCTGCCTACCTGCGACAATGCCTTCCTGCCTGCCTGCCTGCGAGAATGCCTGCTTTTCTGCCTGCGAGAATGCCTGCCTGCGAGAATGCCTGCCTGCGAGAATGCCTGCCTGCGAGAATGCCTGCCTGCGAGAATGCCTGCCTGCGAGAAGCCTGCCTGCGAGAATGCCTGCCTGCGAGAATGCCTGCCTGCGAGAATGCCTGCCTGTGAGAATGCCTGCCTGCGAGAATGCCTGCCTGCGAGAATGCCTGCCTGCGAGAATGCCTGCCTGTGAGAATGCCTGCCTTCGAGAATGCCTTCCTGCCTGCCTGCCTGCGAGAATGCCTGCTTTTCTGCCTGCGAGAATGCCTGCGTGCCTGCCTGCCTACGAGGATGCCTGCGAGAATGCCTGCGACAATGCCTGCCTGCGATAATGTCTGCCTGCCTGCCAGCTTGCGATAATGCCTGCTTGCGAGAATGCCTGCCTGCCTGCCTACCTGCCTGCCTGCGAGAATGGCTGCCTGCGAGAATGCCTGCCTGCCTGCGAGAATGCCTGCCTGCCTGCGAGAATGCCTGCCTGCGTGCCTGGGAGATTGCCTGCCTGCGAGAATGCCTGCCTCCCTGCCTGCCTGCCTACCTGCCTGCCTACCTGCCTGCGTGAATGCCTACCTGCCTGCCTGCCTGCGAGAATGCCTGCCTGCATGCGAGAATGCCTGCTGCCTGCCTGCCTACCTGCGAGAATGCATGCCTGCATACCTGCCTGCCTGCGAGAATGCCTGCCTGCGAGAATGCTTGCCTGCCTGCCTGCCTACCTGCCTGCCTACCTGCCTGCCTACCTGCCTACCTACCTGCCTGCCTACCTGCCTGCCTACCTGCCTGCCTGCGAGCCTGCCTGCCTGCCTGCCTGATGGAGTGCCTGCCAGACTGCCTGCCTGCCTGCGAGCCTGCCTGCGAGCTAGCATGTGAGCTTGCTTGCCTGCCTGCCTGCCTGTGGCCTGCCTGCCTGCCTGCCTGCCTGCAAGCCTGCTAGCCTGCTAGCCTGCCTGCCTGCCTGCATGCCGCCTGCAAGCCTGCGAGCTTGCTTGCCTGCTTGCCTACCTGCCTGCCTGCCTGCCTGCCTGCCTGCAGCCTGCCTGCGAGCCTGCGAGCTTGCTTGCCTGCCTGCCTGCCTGCGAACCTTCCTGCATACCTGCCTGCGAGCCTGCCTGCCTGCCTGCCAGCGAGCCTGCCTGGTGCGAGCCTGACTGCCTGCCTGCCTGCCTGCCTACCTGCCTGCCTGCATGCCTGCCTGCCTGACTGCCTGCCAGCGAGCCTGCCTGGTGCGAGCCTGCCTGCCTGCCTGCCTGCGAGCCTGCCTGCCTGGTAGCCTGCCTGCCTTCCTGCCTGCCTGCCTGCCTTCCTGCCTGTCTGCTTGCCTGCCTGCATGCCTGCCTGCCTGCGAGCCTGCGAGCTTGCTTGCCTGCCTGCCTGCCTGCCTGCGGCCCGCCTGCCTGCGTGCAAGCCTGTGAGCTTGCTTTCCTGCCTGCCTGCCAGCGAACCTGCCTGCCTACCTCCTGCCTGCTTACATGCCTGCATGAATGCCTGCCTGCCTGACTGCCTGTATGCCTGCTATTCTGCTAGCCTGCCTGCCTGCCTGCATGCCTGCCTGCGAGCCTGCGAGCTTGCTTGCCTGCTTGCCTACCTGCCTGCCTGCCTGCCTGCAGCCTGTCTGCCTGCCTGCGAGCCTGCCTGCCTGCCTGCCTGCCTGCTTGCGTGCCGGCCTACCTGTGCGGCTGCCGGCCTGCGAGCATGCACACATGCCTGCCTGCTTGCATGCGAGCCTGTATGCCTTCCTGCGAGCGTGCCTTCCTGCAATCCTGCCTACTTGCGAGCCTACCTGCCTGCCATCCTGCCTGCCTGCTAGCCTGCCTGCCTTCCTGTGAGGCTGCCTGCCTTCCTGCGAGCCTGCCTGCCTGCCTGCCTGCCTGCGAGCCTGCCTGCCTGCCTGCATGCCTGCGAGCCTGCCTGCCTGCCTGCCATCCTGCCTCCCTTCCTGTGAGCCTGCCTGCCTTCCTGTGAGCCTGCCTGCCTACCTGCCTGTGAGCCTGCCTGCCTGCCTGCCTGCGAGCCTGCCTGACTGCCTGTCTGTGAGCCTGCCTGCTGCCTGCCTGCCTGCGAGCCTACCTGCCTGCCTGCCTCCCTGCGAGAATGCCTGCCTCCCTGCGAGAATGCCTGACTGCCTGCGAGAATGCCTGCCGGCGAGCCTGCATGGTGTGAGCCTGCCTACCTGTGAGCCTGCCGGCCTGCGAGCCTGCCTGCCTGCCTGCCTGCCTGCCTCCCTGCGAGAATGCCAGACTGCCTGCGAGAATGCCTGCCTGCGAGCCTGCATGGTGTGAGCCTGCTTGCCTGTGAGCCTGCCGGCCCACGAGACTGCCTGCCTGCGAGGCTGCCTGCCTGCCTGCGAGCCTGCCTGCCTGCTTGCCTGCTTGCCTCCCTGCCTGCCTTTGAGCCTACCGGCCTTCGAGCATGCACGCCTGCCTGCCTGCCTGCCTGCCTGTGAACGTGCCTGTCTGTGAGCTTGCCTGCATGCCTGCCTGTGAGCCTGCATGGTGCGAGACTGGCTGGCTGCCTGTTTGCCTGCCTAACTGCCTGCCTGCCTGCCTGCCTAACTGCCTGCCTGCCTGCCTAACTGCCTGCCTGCCTGCCTGCGAGCCTGCCTGACTGCGAGCCAGCCTTCCAGCCTGCCTGCCTGCCTGCCTGCCTGACTGCCTGACTGCCTAACTGCCTGCGAGCCTGCCTGCCTGCGAGCCTGCCTGCCTGTGAGCCCTCCTGCCTGCCTGCCTGCCTGCCTGCGAGCCTGCCTGACTGTGAGCCAGCCTTCTAGCCTGCCTGCCTGCCTGCCTGCCTGACTGCCTGCGAGCCTGCCAGCCTGCGAGCCTGCCTGCCTGTGAGCCCTCCTGCCTGCCTTCCTGCCTGCGAGCCTGTCTGCCTGAGAGCCTACCTGCCTGCCTGCCTGTGAACATGCCTGCCAACCTGCCTGCTTGACTGCCTGCCTCCTGGCCTGCCTGCCTCACTTCCTGCCTGCCTGCCTGTCTGACAGCCTGCCTGCCTGCCTCCCTGCGAACTTGCCTGCCTGCCTGCCTGCGAGCCTGTCTGCATGCCTGCCTGCCTGCCTGCGAGCCTGCCTGCTTGCGAGCCTGCCTGCCTGCCATCCTGCCTGACTGCTAGCCTGCCTGCCTTCCTGGGAGCCTGCCTGCCTTCCTGCGAGCCTGCCTGCCTACCTTCCTGCGAGCCTGCCTGCCTGCCTGCCTGCATGGTTGCGAGCCTGCCTGCCTGCTTGTCATACTGCCTGCCTGCGAGCCTGCCTGCCTTCCTGCGAGCCTGCCTGCCTTCCTGTGAGCCTGCCTTCCTACCTGCCTGCGAGCCTGCCTGCCTGCCTGCCTGCGAGGCTGCCTGCCTGCCTGCCTGCGAGCCTGCCTGCCTGCCTGCCTGCGAGCCTACCTGCCTGCCTCCCTGCGAGAATGCCTGACTACCTGCGAGAATGCCTGCCTGCGAGCCTGCATGGTGTGAGCCTGCCTGCCTGTGAGCCTGCCGGCCTGCGAGTCTGCCTGCCTGCCTGCATGGCTGCGAGCCTGCATGCCTGCCTGTCTTCCTGCGAGCCTGCCTGCCTTCCTGTGAGCCTGCCTGCCTACCTGCCTGCGAGCCTGCCTGCCTGCCTGCCTTCCTGCCTGCGTACCTGCGAGCCTGCCTGCCTGACTGCCTGCCTTTGAGCCTGCCGGCCTGCGAGCCTGCCTGCCTGCCTGCATGGCTGCGAGCCTGCCTGCCTGCCTGCCTTCCTGCGAGCCTGCCTGCCTTCCTGTGAGCCTGCCTGCCTACCTGCCTGCGAGCCTGCCTGCCTGCCTGCGTACCTGCGAGCCTGCCTGCCTGCCTGCCTGCGAGCCTACCTGCCTGCCTCCCTGACTGCCTCCCTGCGAGAATGCCTGACTACCTGCGAGAATGCCTGCGACAATGCCTGCCTGCGATAATGCCTGCCTGCCTGCCAGCTTGCGATAATGCCTGCTTGCGAGAATGCCTGCCTGTGAGAATGCCTGCCTGCCTGCCTGCCTGCCTGCCTGCCTGCGAGAATGCCTGCCTGCGAGAATGCCTGCCTGCCTGCGAGAATGCCTGCCTGCCTGCGAGAATGCCTGCCTGCCTGCGAGAATGCCTGCCTGCAAGAATGCCTGCCTGTGAGAATGCCTGCCTGCGAGAATGCCTGCCTGCGAGAATGCCTGCCTGCGAGAATGCTTGCCAGCTGCGAGAATGCCTTCCAGCTGCGAGAATGCCTGCCTGCCTGCCTGCCTGCGAGAATGCCTGCCTGCCTGCGAGAATGCCTGCCTGCCTGCCTGCGAGAATGCCTGCCTGCCTGCCTGCCTGCCTACATGCCAGTCTGCGAGAATGCCTGCGTGCCAGCTTGCGAGAATACCTGACTGCGAGAATGCCTGCCTGCCTGCCTGGGCGAATGCCTGACTGCCTGCCTGCCTGCCAGCCTGCGAGAATGCCAGCCTGCCTGTCTGCCAGCCAGCCTGCCTGCCTGCAAGAATGCCTGCTTTTCTGCCTGCGAGAATGCCTGCCTGACTGTCTGCCAGCTTGCGAGAATGCCTGCCTGTCTTCCTGCGAGAATGCCTGCCTGTCTGCCTGCCTGCCTGCCTGCCTGCCTGCCTCCTGCCTGCCTGCGAGAATGCCTGCCTTCCTGCCTGGCTGCCAGTCTGCAAGACTGCCTGCGTGCCAGCTTGCGAGAATGCCTGCCTGCGAGAATGCCTGCCTGCCTGCCTGGGTGAATGCCTGACTGCCTGCCTGCCTGCCTGCCTGCCAGCCTGCGAGAATGCCAGCCTGCCTGCCTGCCAGCCAGCCTGCCTGCCTGCGAGAATGCCTGCTTTTCTGCCTGCGAGAATGCCTGCCTGCCTGCCTGCCTGCCAGCTTGCGAGAATGCCAGCCTGCCTGCCTGCCAGCCAGCCTGCCTGCCTGCGAGAATGCCTTCCTGCCTGCCTGCCTGCGAGAATGCCTGCTTTTCTGCCTGCGAGAATGCCTGCGTGCCTGCCTGCCTACGAGGATGCCTGCGAGAATGCCTGTGACAATGCCTGCCTGCGATAATGCCTGCCTGCCTGCCAGCTTGCGATAATACCTGCTTGCGAGAATGCCTGCCTGTGAGAATGCCTGCCTGCCTGCCTGCCTGCCTGCCTGCGAGAATGCCTGCCTGCGAGAATGCCTGCCTGCCTGCGAGAATGCCTGCCTGCCTGCGAGAATGCCTGCCTGCCTGTGAGAATGCCTGCCTGCGTGCCTGGGAGATTGCCTGCCTGCGAGAATGCTTGCCTGCCTGCCTACCTGCCTGCCTACCTGCCTGCCTACCTGCCTGCGTGAATGCCTACCTGCCTGCCTTCCTGCGAGAATGCCTGCCGGCCTGCGAGAATGCCTGATGCCTGCCTGCCTGCGAGAATGCCTGCCTGTCTTCCGGCGAGAATGTCTGCCTATCTTTCTGCGAGAATGCCTGCCTCGGAGAATGCCTGCCTGCCTGCCTGCCTGCCTGCCTGCCTGCCTGCCTGCCTGCCAGTCTGCGAGAATGCCTGCGTGCCAGCTTGCGAGAATGCCTGACTGCGAGAATGCCTGCCTGCCTGCCTGGGCGAATGCCTGACTGCCTGCCTGCCTGCCTGCCTGCCAGCCTGCGAGAATGCCAGCCTGTCTGTCTGCCAGCCAGCTTGCCTGCCTGCGAGAATGCCTGCTTTTCTGCCTGCGAGAATGCCTGCCTGCCTGCCTGCCTGCCTGCCTGCGAGAATGCCTTCCTGCCTGCCTACCTGCGACAATGCCTTCCTGCCTGCCTGCCTGCGAGAATGCCTGCTTTTCTGCCTGCGAGAATGCCTGCCTGCGAGAATGCCTGCCTGCGAGAATGCCTGCCTGCGAGAATGCCTGCCTGCGAGAATGCCTGCCTGCGAGAAGCCTGCCTGCGAGAATGCCTGCCTGCGAGAATGCCTGCCTGCGAGAATGCCTGCCTGTGAGAATGCCTGCCTGCGAGAATGCCTGCCTGCGAGAATGCCTGCCTGCGAGAATGCCTGCCTGTGAGAATGCCTGCCTTCGAGAATGCCTTCCTGCCTGCCTGCCTGCGAGAATGCCTGCTTTTCTGCCTGCGAGAATGCCTGCGTGCCTGCCTGCCTACGAGGATGCCTGCGAGAATGCCTGCGACAATGCCTGCCTGCGATAATGTCTGCCTGCCTGCCAGCTTGCGATAATGCCTGCTTGCGAGAATGCCTGCCTGCCTGCCTACCTGCCTGCCTGCGAGAATGGCTGCCTGCGAGAATGCCTGCCTGCCTGCGAGAATGCCTGCCTGCCTGCGAGAATGCCTGCCTGCGTGCCTGGGAGATTGCCTGCCTGCGAGAATGCCTGCCTCCCTGCCTGCCTGCCTACCTGCCTGCCTACCTGCCTGCGTGAATGCCTACCTGCCTGCCTGCCTGCGAGAATGCCTGCCTGCATGCGAGAATGCCTGCTGCCTGCCTGCCTACCTGCGAGAATGCATACCTGCATACCTGCCTGCCTGCGAGAATGCCTGCCTGCGAGAATGCCTGCCTGCGAGAATGCTTGCCTGCCTGCCTGCCTACCTGCCTGCCTACCTGCCTGCCTACCTGCCTACCTACCTGCCTGCCTACCTGCCTGCCTACCTGCCTGCCTACATGCCTGCTACCTGCCTGCCTACCTGCCTGCCTGCTTGCCTGCCTGCGAGAATGCTTGCCTGCCTGCCTGCCTGCCTGCCTGTCTGCTGTGAGAATGCCTGCCTACCTGCCTGCCTGCCTGCCTGCCTGCCTGCCTGCGAGAATTCCTGCCTGCCTGCCTGCCTGCGACAATGCCTGCCTGCCTGCCAGCCTGCCTGCCTGCCTGCCTGCCTGCCTGCCTGCGACAATGCCTGCCTGCCTGCCTGCCTGCCTGCCTCCGACAATGCCTGCCTGCCTGCCTGCCTGCCTGCCTGCGACAATGCCTGCCTGCCTGCCTGGGAGAATGCCTGCCTGCCTGCCTGCCTGCCTGCCTGCCGGCCTGCCTGCCTGCCTGCCTGCGACAATGCCTGCCTGCGACAATGCCTGCCTGCGACAATGCCTGCCTGCGATAATGCCTGCCTGCGACAATGCATGCCTGCCTGCCTGCCAGCTTGCGATAATGCCTGCTTGCGATAATGCCTGCCTGTGAGAATGCCTGCCTGTCTGCCTGCCTGCCTGCCTGCCTACAAGGATGCCTGCGAGAATGCCTGCCAGCCTGCCTGCCAGCCTGCGAGAATGCCTGCCTGCCTGTCTGTGATAATGCCTGCCGGCCGGCCTGTAAAAATGCTTGCTGCCTGCCTGCCTGCCTGCCTGCGAGAATGCCTGCCTACGAGAATGCCTGCCTGCATGCCTGGGAGATTGCCTGCCTGCGAGAATGCCTGCCTGCCTGCCTGCCTGCCTGCCTACCTGCCTGCCTACCTGCCTGCGAGAATTCCTGCCTGCCTACCTGCCTGCGAGAATACCTACCTGCCTGCCTTCCTGCGAGAATGCCTGCCTACCTGCGAGAATGTCTGCTGCCTGCCTGCCTGCCTGCCTGCGAGAATGCTTGCCTGCCTACCTGCCTGCCTACCTGCCTGCCTACCTGCCTGCCTACCTGCCTGCCTGCCTACCTGCTTGCCTGCCTACCTGCCTGCCTGCCTACCTGCCTGCCTGCCTACCTGCCTACCTACCTGCCTGCTACCTGCCTGCTACCTGCCTGCTACATGCCTGCTACCTGCCTGCTACCTGCCTGCTACCTGCCTGCTACCTGCCTGCGAGAATGCCTGCCTGCCTGCATTCCTGCTAGAATGCCTGCCTACCTGCCTGCCTCCATGCCTGCCTGCCTGCCTGCCTGCCTGTCTTCCTGCGAGAATGCCTGCCTGCGAGAATGCCTGCCTGCCTGCCTGCCAGTCTGCGAGAATGCCTGCGTGCCTGCCTGCCTGCCTGCCTGCCTGCCTGCGACAATGCCTGCCTGCCTACCAGCCTGCCTGCATGCCTGCCTGCGACAATGCCTGCCTGCCTGCCTGCGACAATGCCTGCCTGCCTGCCTGCCTGCCTGCCTGCCTGCGACAAAGTCTGCCTTCCTGCCTGCCTGCCTGCCTGCCTGCCTGCGACAATGCCTGCCTGCCTGCCAGCCTGCCTGCCTGCCGGCCTGACTGCCTGCCTGCCTGCCTGCGACAATGCCTGCCTGCCTGACTGACTGCCTGCCTGCGACAATGCCTGCCTGCCTGCCTGACTGCCTGCCTGCGACAATGCCTGCCTGCCTGCCTGCGAGAATGCCTGCCTGCCTGCCTGCCTGCCTGCCTGCGACAATGCCTGCCTGCCTGCCTGCCTGCCTGCCTGCCTGCGAGAATGCCTGCCTGCCTGCCTGCCTGCCTGCGACAATGCCTGCCTGCCTGCCTGCCTGCCTGCCTGCCTGCGACAATGCCTGCCTGCCTGCCTGCCTGCCTGCGAGAATGCCTGCGACAATGCCTGCCTGCCTGCCTGCCTGCCTGCGACAATGCCTGCCTGCCTGCCTGCCTGCCTGCGAGAATGCCTGCGAGAATGCCTGCCTGCCTGCCTGCCTGCCTGCGAGAATGCCTGCCTGCCTGCCTGCCTGCGAGAATGCCTGCCTCCCTGCCTGCCTGCCTACCTGCCTGCCTACCTGCCTGCGAGAATTCCTGCCTGCCTACCTGCCTGCGAGAATACCTACCTGCCTGTCTTCCTGTGAGAATGCCTGCCTGCCTGTGAGAATGCCTGCTGCCTGACTGCCTGCCTGCCTGCGAGAATGCTTGCCTGCCTACCTGCCTGCCTAATTGCCTGCCTAACTGCCTGCCTGCCTACCTGCCTGCCTGCCTACCTGCCTGCCTGCCTACCTGCCTGCCTACCTGCCTGCCTACCTGCCTGCCTACCTGCCTGCCCACCTGCCTGGCTACCTGCGAGAATGCCTGACTGCCTGCTTGCCGGCCAGCCTGCGAGAATGCCGGCCTGCCTGCCTGACTGCCTGCCTGCGAGAATGCCTGCCGGCCTGTCTGCGAGAATGCCTGCCGGCCTGCCTGCGAGAATGCCTGCCGGCCTGCCTGCGAGAATGCCTGCCGGCCTGCCTGCGAGAATGCCTGCTTGTGAGAATGCCTGCCTGTCTGCCTGCCTGCCTACGAGGATGCCTGCGAGAATGCCTGCGAAAATGCCTGCCTGAGATAATGCCTGCCTGCCTGCCAGCTTGCGATAATGCCTGCTTGCGAGAATGCCTGCCTGTGAGAATGCCTGCCTGTCTGCCTGCCTGCCTGCCGGCCTGCCTGCCTGCCTGCCTGCGACAATGCCTGCCTGCGACAATGCCTGCCTGCGACAATGCCTGCCTGCGACAATGCCTGCCTGCGACAATGCATGCCTGCGACAATGCATGCCTGCCTGCCTGCCAGCTTGCGATAATGCCTGCTTGCGATAATGCCTGCCTGTGAGAATGCCTGCCTGTCTGCCTGCCTGCCTGCCTGCCTACGAGGATGCCTGCGAGAATGCCTGCCTGCCTACCTCTGAGAATGCCTGCCAGCCTGCCTGCCAGCCTGCGAGAATGCCTGCCTGCCTGCCTGCCTGTCTGTGATAATGCCTGCCGTCCGGCCTGTAAAAATGCTTGCTGCCTGCCTGCCTGCCTGCCTGCGAGAATGCCTGCCTACGAGAATGCCTGCCTGCATGCCTGGGAGATTGCCTGCCTGCGAGAATGCCTGCCTGCCTACCTGCCTGCGAGAATTCCTGCCTGCCTACCTGCCTGCGAGAATACCTACCTGCCTGCCTTCCTGCGAGAATGCCTGCCTACCTGCGAGAATGCCTGCTGCCTGCCTGCTTGCCTGCGAGAATGCTTGCCTGCCTACCTGCCTGCCTACCTGCCTGCCTACCTGCCTTCCTACCTGCCTGCCTGCCTACCTGCTTGCCTGCCTACCTGCCTGCCTGCCTACCTGCCTGCCTGCCTACCTGCCTACCTACCTGCCTGCTACCTGCCTGCTACCTGCCTGCTACCTGCCTGCTAACTGCCTGCTACCTGCCTGCTACCTGCCTGCTACCTGCCTGCGAGAATGCCTGTCTGCCTGCATTCCTGCTAGAATGCCTGCCTACCTGCCTGCCTCCCTGCCTGCCTGCCTGCCTGCCTGCCTGTCTTCCTGTGAGAATGCCTGCCTGCGAGAATGCCTGCCTGCCTGCCTGCCTGCCAGTCTGCGAGAATGCCTGCGTGCCTGCCTGCCTGCCTGCCTGCGACAATGCCTGCCTGCCTACCTGCCTGCCTGCCTGCCTGCCTGCGACAATGCCTGCCTGCCTGCCTGCCTGCCTGCCTGCCTGCCTGCGACAATGCCTGCCTGCCTGCCTGCCTGCGACAATGCCTGCCTGCCTGCCTGCCTGCCTGTGACAAAGCCTGCCTTCCTGCCTGCCTGCCTGCCTGCCTGCCTGCCTGCGACAATGCCTGCCTGCCTGCCAGACTGCCTGCCTGCCGGCCTGACTGCCTGCCTGCCTGCCTGTGATAATGCCTGCCTGCCTGACTGCCTGCCTGCCTGCGACAATGCCTGCCTGCCTGCCTGCCTGCCTGCCTGCGACAATGCCTGCCTGCCTGCCTGCGAGAATGCCTGCCTGCCTGCCTGCCTGCCTGCGAGAATGCCTGCCTGCCTGCCTGCCTGCGACAATGCCTGCGGCAATGCCTGCTGCCTGCCTGCGACAATGCTTCCGACAATGCCTGCCTGCCTGCCTGCGACAATGCCTGCGACAATGCCTGCCTGCCTTCCTGCGACTATGCCTGCCTACGAGAATGCCTGCCTGCGTGCCTGGGAGATTGCCTGCCTGCGAGAATGCCTGCCTGCCTGCCTAACTGCCTGCCTGCCTACCTGCCTGCCTGCCTACCTGCCTGCCTACCTGCCTGCCTACCTGCCTGCCTACCTGCCTGCCCACCTGCCTGCCTACCTGCGAGAATGCCTGACTGCCTGCCTGCCGGCCAGCCTGCGAGAATTCCGGCCTGCCTGCCTGACTGCCTGCCTGCGAGAATGCCTGCCGGCCTGTCTGCGAGAATGCCTGCCGGCCTGCCTGCGAGAATGCCTGCCGGCCTGCCTGCGAGAATGCCTGCTTGTGAGAATGCCTGCCTGTCTGCCTGCCTGCCTACGAGGATGCCTGCGAGAATGCCTGCGAAAATGCCTGCCTGAGATAATGCCTGCCTGCCTGCCAGCTTGCGATAATGCCTCCTTGCGAGAATGCCTGCCTGTGAGAATGCCTGCCTGTCTGCCTGCCTGCCTGCCTGCCTGCCTGCCTGCCTGCCTGCGACAATGCCTGCCTGCGACAATGCCTGCCTGCGACAATGCCTGCCTGCGACAATGCCTGCCTGCGACAATGCCTGCCTGCGACAATGCATGCCTGCCTGCCTGTCAGCTTGCGATAATGCCTGCTTGCGATAATGCCTGCCTGTGAGAATGCCTGCCTGTCTGCCTGCCTGCCTGCCTGCCTACGAGGATGCTTGCGAGAATGCCTCTCTGCCTACCTCTGAGAATGCCTGCCAGCCTGCCTGCCAGCCTGCGAGAATGCCTGCCTGCCTGCCTGCCTGTCTGTGATAATGCCTGCCGGCCGGCCTGTAAAAATGCTTGCTGCCTGCCTGCCTGCCTGCCTGCCTGCGAGAATGCCTGCCTAGGAGAATGCCTGCCTGCATGCCTGGGAGATTGCCTGCCTGCGAGAATGCCTCCCTGCCTGCCTGTCTGCCTACCTTCCTGCCTACCTGCCTGCGAGAATTCCTGCCTGCCTACCTGCCTGCGAGAATACCTACCTGCCTGCCTTCCTGCGAGAATGCCTGCCTACCTGAGAGAATGCCTGCTGCCTGCCTGCCTGCCTGCCTGCCTGCGAGAATGCTTGCCTGCCTACCTGCCTGCCTACCTGCCTGCCTACCTGCCTGCCTACCTGCCTGCCTGCCTACCTGCTTGCCTGCCTACCTGCCTGCCTGCCTACCTGCCTGCCTGCCTGCCTGCCTGCCTGCCTGCGAGAATGCCTGCCTGCCTGCCTGCCTGCGACAATGCCTGCCTGCCTGCCTGCCTGCGACAATGCCTGCCTGCCTGCCTGCCTGCCTGCGACAATGCCTGCCTGCCTGCCTCACTGCCTGCCTGCCTGCGACAATGCCTGCCTGCCTGCCTGCCTGCCTGCCTGCCTGCGACAATGCCTGCCTGCCTGCCTGGCTGCCTGCGACAATGCCTGCATGCCTGCCTGCCTGCCTGCCTGCCTGCGAGAATGCTTGCCTGCCTACCTGCCTGCCTACTTGCCTGCCTACCTGCCTGCCTGCCTACCTGCCTGCCTGCCTACCTGCCTGCCTGCCTACCTGCCTGCCTGCCTACCTGCCTACCTACCTGCCTGCTACCTCCCTGCTACCTGCCTGCTAACTGCCTGCTACCTGCCTGCTACCTACCTGCTACCTGCCTGCTACCTGCCTGCTACCTGCCTGCTAACTGCCTGCTACCTGCCTGCTACCTGCCTGCGAGAATGCCTGCCTGCCTGCTTTCCTGCTAGAATGCCTGCCTGCCTGCCTGCCTCCCTGCCTGCCTGCCTGCCTGCCTGCCTGTCTTCCTGCGAGAATGCCTGCCTGCGAGAATGCCTGCCTGCCTGCCTGCCTGCCTGCCTGCCTGCGACAATGCCTGCCTGCCTGCCTGCCTGTCTGCCTGCCTGCCTGCAACAATGCCTGCCTGCCTGCCTGCCTGCCTGCGACAATGCCTGCCTGCCTGCGACAATGCCTGCCTGCCTGCCTGCCTGCCTGCCTGCCTGCCTGCGACAATGCCTGCCTGCCTGCCTGCCTGCCTGCGACAATGCCTGCCTGCCTGCCTGCCTGCCTGCCTGCCTGCCTGCGAGAATGCTTGCCTGCCTACCTGCCTGCCTACCTGCCTGCCTACCTGCCTGCCTACCTGCCTGCCTGCCTACCTGCCTGCCTGCCTACCTGCCTGCCTGCCTACCTGCCTGCCTGCCTACCTGCCTGCCTGCCTACCTGCCTACCTACCTGCCTGCTACCTGCCTGCTACCTGCCTGCTACCTGCCTGCTACCTGCCTGCTACCTGCCTGCGAGAATGCCTGCCTGCCTGCTTTCCTGCTAGAATGCCTGCCTGCCTGCCTGCCTCCCTGCCTGCCTGCCTGCCTGCCTGCCTGTCTTCCTGCGAGAATGCCTGCCTGCGAGAATGCCTGCCTGCCTGCCTGCCTGCCTGCCTGCCTGCGACAATGCCTGCCTGCCTGCCTGCCTGCCTGCCTGCGACAATGCCTGCCTGCCTGCCTCCCTGCCTGCCTGCCTGCGACAATGCCTGCCTGCCTGCCTGCCTGCCTGCCTGCCTGCGACAATGCCTGCCTGCCTGCCTGCCTGCCTGCCTGGGACAATGCCTGCCTGCCTGCCTGCCTGCCTGCCTGCGACAATGCCTGCCTGCCTGCCTGCCTGCCTGCCTGCCTGCGACAAAGCCTGCCTTCCTGCCTGCCTGCCTACCTGCCTGCCTGCCTACCTGCCTGCCTGTCTACCTGCCTACCTACCTGCCTGCTACCTGCCTGCTACCTGCCTGCTACCTGCCTGCTACCTGCCTGCGAGAATGCCTACCTGCCTGCATTCCTGCTAGAATGCCTGCCTGCCTGCGTGCCTGCCTGCCTGCCTGTCTTCCTGCGAGAATGCCTGCCTGCGAGAATGCCTGCCTGCCTGCCTGCCAATCTGCGAGAATGCCTGCGTGCCTGCCTGCCTGCCTGCCTGCCTGCCTGCGACAATGCCTGCCTGCCTGCCTGCCTGCCTGCCTGCGACAATGCCTGCCTGCCTGCCTGCCTGCCTGTGACAATGCCTGCCTGCCTGCCTGCCTGCGACAATGCATGCCTGCCTGCCTGCCTGCCTGCCTGCCTGCGAGAATGTCTGCCTGCCTGCCTGCCTGCCTGCCTGCCTGCCTGCCTGCGACAATGCCTGCCTGCCTGCCAGCCTGCCTGCCTGCCTGCCTGCCTGCCTGCCTGCCTGCCTGCGACAATGCCTGCCTGCCTGCCTGCCTGCCTGCGACAATGCCTGCCTGCCTGCCTGCCTGCCTGCCTGCGACAATGCCTGCCTGCCTGCCTGCGAGAATGCCTGCCTGCCTGACTGCCTGCCTGCCTGCGAGAATGCCTGCCTGCCTGCCTGCCTGCCTGCCTGCCTGTCTGCGAGAATGCCTGCCTGCCTGCCTGCCTGCCTGCTTGCCTGCCTGGGAGAATGCCTGCCTGCCTGCCTGTTTGCCTGCCTGCGAGAATGCCTGCCTGCCTGCCTGCCTGCCTGCCTGTCTGCCTGCGAGAATGCCTGCCTACCTGCCTGCCTGCCTGCCTGCCTGCCTGCCTGCGAGAATGCCTGCCTGCCTGCCTGCCTGCCTGCGACAATGCCTGCCTGCCTGCCTGCCTGCCTCCCTGCCTGCCTGCCTGCCTACCTGCCTGCCTGCCTGCCTGCCTGTCTTCCTGCGAGAATGCCTGCCTGCGACAATGCCTGCCTGCCTGCCAGCCTGCCTGCTTGCCTGCCTGCGAGAATGCCTGCCTGCCTGCCTGCCTGCCTGGGACAATGCCTGCCTGCCTGCCTGCCTGCCTGCCTGCCTGCCTGCGACAATGCCTGCCTGCCTGCCTGCCTGCCTGACTGCCTGCGACAATGCCTGCCTGCCTGCCTGCCTGCGTGCCTGCCTGCCTGCGACAATGCCTGCCTGCCTGCCTGCCTGCCTGCCTGCCTGCCTGCCTGCCTGCGACAATGCCTGCCTGCCTGCCTGCCTGCCTGCGACAATGCCTGCCTGCCTGCCTGCCTGCCTGCGAGAATGCCTGCGAGAATGCCTGCCTGCCTGCCTGCCTGCGACAATGCCTGCGACAATGCCTGCCTGCCTGCCTGCGACAATGCCTGCCTGCCTGCCTGCCTGCCTACCTGCCTGCCTACCTGCCTGCGAGAATTCCTGCCTGCCTACCTGCCTGCGAGAATACATACCTGCCTGCCTTCCTGCGAGAATGCCTGCCTACCTGCGAGAATGCCTGCTGCCTGCCTGCCTGCCTACCTGCCTGCCTACCTGCCTGCCTGCCTACCTGCCTGCCTGCCTACCTGCCTGCCTGCCTACTTGCCTGCCGGCCTACCTGCCTACCTACCTGCCTGCTACCTGCCTGCTACCTGCCTGCTACCTGCCGGCTACCTGCCTGCGAGAATGCCTGCCTGCGAGAATGCCTGCCTGCGAGAATGCCTGCCTGCCTGCATTCCTGCTAGAATGCCTGCCTGCCTGCCTGCCTCCCTGCCTGCCTGCCTGCCTGCCTACCTGTCTTCCTGCGAGAATGCATGCCTGCGAGAATGCCTGCCTGCCTGCCTGCCTGCCAGTCTGCGAGAATGCCTGCGTGCGTGCCTGCCTGCCTGCCTGCCTGCCTGTGACAATGCCTGCCTGCCTGCCTGCCTGCCTGCCTGCCTGCGACAATGCCTGCCTGCCTGCCTGCCTGCGAAAATGCCTGCCTGCCTGCCTGCCTGCGAAAATGCCTGCCTGCCTGCCTGCCTGCCTGCCTGCCTGCGACAAAGCCTGCCTTCCTGCCTGCCTGCCTACCTGCCTGCCTGCCTACCTGCCTGCCTGCCTACCTGCCTACCTACCTGCCTGCTACCTGCCTGCTACCTGCCTGCTACCTGCCTGCTACCTGCCTGCTACCTGCCTGCGAGAATGCCTGCCTGCCTGCATTCCTGCTAGAATGCCTGCCTGCCTGCGTGCCTGCCTGCCTGCCTGCCTGCCTGTCTTCCTGCGAGAATGCCTGCCTGCGAGAATGCCTGCCTGCCTGCCTGCCTGCCAGTCTGCGAGAATGCCTGCGTGCCTGCCTGCCTGCCTGCCTGCCTGCCTGCGACAATGCCTGCCTGCCTGCCTGCCTGCCTGCCTGCCTGCGACAATGCCTGCCTGCCTGCTTGCCTGCCTGCGACAATGCCTGCCTGCCTGCCTGCCTGCCACAATGCCTGCCTGCTTGCCTGCTTGCCTGCCTGCCTGCCTGCAACAAAGCCTGCCTTCCTGCCTGCCTGCCTGCCTGCCTGCCTGCCTGCCTGCCTGCGACAATGCCTGCCTGCCTGCCAGCCTGCCTGCCTGCCTGCCTGCCTGCCTGCCTGCCTGCGACAATGCCTGCCTGCCTGCCTGCCTGCCTGCCTGCGACAATGCCTGCCGGCCTGCCTGCCTGCCTGCCTGCCTGCGACAATGCCTGCCTGCCTGCCAGGGAGAATGCCTGCCTGCCTGCCTGCCTGCCTGCCTGCCTGCCTGACTGCGAGAATGCCTGCCTGCCTGCCTGCCTGCCTGCCTGCCTGCGAGAATGCCTGCCTGCCTGCCTGCCTGCCTGCCAGCCTGCCTGCCTGCCTGCCTGCCTGCCTGCGAGAATGCCTGCCTGCCTGACTGCCTGCCTGCGACAATGCCTGCCTGCCTGCCTGCCTGCCTGCCTGCCTGCCTGCCTGCATGCCTGCGACAATGCCTGCCTGCCTGCCTCCCTGCCTGCCTGCCTGCGACAATGCCTGCCTGCCTGCCTGCCTGCCTGCCTGCCTGCGACAATGCCTGCCTGCCTGCCTGCCTGCCTGGCTGCCTGCGACAATGCCTGCCTGCCTGCCTGCCTGCCTGCCTGCCTGCCTGCCTGCCTGCCTGCCTGCGAGAATGCTTGCCTGCCTACCTGCCTGCCTACTTGCCTGCCTACCTGCCTGCCTGCCTACCTGCCTGCCTGCCTACCTGCCTGCCTGCCTACCTGCCTACCTACCTGCCTGCTACCTGCCTGCTACCTGCCTGCTAACTGCCTGCTACCTGCCTGCGAGAATGCCTGCCTGCCTGCCTTCCTGCTACAATGCCTGCCTGCCTGCCTGCCTGCCTGCCTGTCTTCCTGCGAGAATGCCTGCCTGCGAGAATGCCTGCCTGCCTGCCTGCCTGCCAGTCTGCGAGAATGCCTGCGTGCCTGCCTGCCTGCCTGCCTGCCTGCCTGCGACAATGCCTGCCTGCCTGCCTGCCTGCCTGCCTGCCTGCCTGCGACAATGCCTGCCTGCCTGCCTGCCTGCCTGCCTGCGACAATGCCTGCCTGCCTGCCTGCCTGCCTGCCTGCGACAAAGCCTGCCTTCCTGCCTGCCTGCCTACCTGCCTGCCTGCCTACCTGCCTGCCTGCCTACCTGCCTACCTACCTGCCTCCTACCTGCCTGCTACCTGCCTGCTACCTGCCTGCTACCTGCCTGCTACCTTCCTGCGAGAATGCCTACCTGCCTGCATTCCTGCTAGAATGCCTGCCTGCCTGCGACAATGCCTGCCTGCCTGCCTGCCTGCCTGCCTGCCTGCGACAATGCCTGCCTGCCTGCCTGTCTTCCTGCGAGAATGCCTGCCTGCGAGAATGCCTGCCTGCCTGCCTGCCTGCCAGTCTGCGAGAATGCCTGCGTGACTGCCTGCCTGCCTGCCTGCCTGCGACAATGCCTGCCTGCCTACCAGCCTGCCTGCATGCCTGCCTGCGACAATGCCTGCCTGCCTGCCTGCGACAATGCCTGCCTGCCTGCCTGCCTGCCTGCCTGCCTGCGACAAAGTCTGCCTTCCTGCCTGCCTGCCTGCCTGCCTGCCTGCGACAATGCCTGCCTGCCTGCCAGCCTGCCTGCCTGCCGGCCTGACTGCCTGCCTGCCTGCCTGCGACAATGCCTGCCTGCCTGACTGACTGCCTGCCTGCGACAATGCCTGCCTGCCTGCCTGACTGCCTGCCTGCGACAATGCCTGCCTGCCTGCCTGCGAGAATGCCTGCCTGCCTGCCTGCCTGCCTGCCTGCGACAATGCCTGCCTGCCTGCCTGCCTGCCTGCCTGCCTGCGAGAATGCCTGCCTGCCTGCCTGCCTGCCTGCGACAATGCCTGCCTGCCTGCCTGCCTGCCTGCCTGCCTGCGACAATGCCTGCCTGCCTGCCTGCCTGCCTGCGAGAATGCCTGCGACAATGCCTGCCTGCCTGCCTGCCTGCCTGCGACAATGCCTGCCTGCCTGCCTGCCTGCCTGCGAGAATGCCTGCGAGAATGCCTGCCTGCCTGCCTGCCTGCCTGCGAGAATGCCTGCCTGCCTGCCTGCCTGCGAGAATGCCTGCCTCCCTGCCTGCCTGCCTACCTGCCTGCCTACCTGCCTGCGAGAATTCCTGCCTGCCTACCTGCCTGCGAGAATACCTACCTGCCTGTCTTCCTGTGAGAATGCCTGCCTGCCTGTGAGAATGCCTGCTGCCTGACTGCCTGCCTGCCTGCGAGAATGCTTGCCTGCCTACCTGCCTGCCTAATTGCCTGCCTAACTGCCTGCCTGCCTACCTGCCTGCCTGCCTACCTGCCTGCCTGCCTACCTGCCTGCCTACCTGCCTGCCTACCTGCCTGCCTACCTGCCTGCCCACCTGCCTGGCTACCTGCGAGAATGCCTGACTGCCTGCTTGCCGGCCAGCCTGCGAGAATGCCGGCCTGCCTGCCTGACTGCCTGCCTGCGAGAATGCCTGCCGGCCTGTCTGCGAGAATGCCTGCCGGCCTGCCTGCGAGAATGCCTGCCGGCCTGCCTGCGAGAATGCCTGCCGGCCTGCCTGCGAGAATGCCTGCTTGTGAGAATGCCTGCCTGTCTGCCTGCCTGCCTACGAGGATGCCTGCGAGAATGCCTGCGAAAATGCCTGCCTGAGATAATGCCTGCCTGCCTGCCAGCTTGCGATAATGCCTGCTTGCGAGAATGCCTGCCTGTGAGAATGCCTGCCTGTCTGCCTGCCTGCCTGCCGGCCTGCCTGCCTGCCTGCCTGCGACAATGCCTGCCTGCGACAATGCCTGCCTGCGACAATGCCTGCCTGCGACAATGCCTGCCTGCGACAATGCATGCCTGCGACAATGCATGCCTGCCTGCCTGCCAGCTTGCGATAATGCCTGCTTGCGATAATGCCTGCCTGTGAGAATGCCTGCCTGTCTGCCTGCCTGCCTGCCTGCCTACGAGGATGCCTGCGAGAATGCCTGCCTGCCTACCTCTGAGAATGCCTGCCAGCCTGCCTGCCAGCCTGCGAGAATGCCTGCCTGCCTGCCTGCCTGTCTGTGATAATGCCTGCCGTCCGGCCTGTAAAAATGCTTGCTGCCTGCCTGCCTGCCTGCCTGCGAGAATGCCTGCCTACGAGAATGCCTGCCTGCATGCCTGGGAGATTGCCTGCCTGCGAGAATGCCTGCCTGCCTACCTGCCTGCGAGAATTCCTGCCTGCCTACCTGCCTGCGAGAATACCTACCTGCCTGCCTTCCTGCGAGAATGCCTGCCTACCTGCGAGAATGCCTGCTGCCTGCCTGCTTGCCTGCGAGAATGCTTGCCTGCCTACCTGCCTGCCTACCTGCCTGCCTACCTGCCTTCCTACCTGCCTGCCTGCCTACCTGCTTGCCTGCCTACCTGCCTGCCTGCCTACCTGCCTGCCTGCCTACCTGCCTACCTACCTGCCTGCTACCTGCCTGCTACCTGCCTGCTACCTGCCTGCTAACTGCCTGCTACCTGCCTGCTACCTGCCTGCTACCTGCCTGCGAGAATGCCTGTCTGCCTGCATTCCTGCTAGAATGCCTGCCTACCTGCCTGCCTCCCTGCCTGCCTGCCTGCCTGCCTGCCTGTCTTCCTGTGAGAATGCCTGCCTGCGAGAATGCCTGCCTGCCTGCCTGCCTGCCAGTCTGCGAGAATGCCTGCGTGCCTGCCTGCCTGCCTGCCTGCGACAATGCCTGCCTGCCTACCTGCCTGCCTGCCTGCCTGCCTGCGACAATGCCTGCCTGCCTGCCTGCCTGCCTGCCTGCCTGCCTGCGACAATGCCTGCCTGCCTGCCTGCCTGCGACAATGCCTGCCTGCCTGCCTGCCTGCCTGTGACAAAGCCTGCCTTCCTGCCTGCCTGCCTGCCTGCCTGCCTGCCTGCGACAATGCCTGCCTGCCTGCCAGACTGCCTGCCTGCCGGCCTGACTGCCTGCCTGCCTGCCTGTGATAATGCCTGCCTGCCTGACTGCCTGCCTGCCTGCGACAATGCCTGCCTGCCTGCCTGCCTGCCTGCCTGCGACAATGCCTGCCTGCCTGCCTGCGAGAATGCCTGCCTGCCTGCCTGCCTGCCTGCGAGAATGCCTGCCTGCCTGCCTGCCTGCGACAATGCCTGCGGCAATGCCTGCTGCCTGCCTGCGACAATGCTTCCGACAATGCCTGCCTGCCTGCCTGCGACAATGCCTGCGACAATGCCTGCCTGCCTTCCTGCGACTATGCCTGCCTACGAGAATGCCTGCCTGCGTGCCTGGGAGATTGCCTGCCTGCGAGAATGCCTGCCTGCCTGCCTAACTGCCTGCCTGCCTACCTGCCTGCCTGCCTACCTGCCTGCCTACCTGCCTGCCTACCTGCCTGCCTACCTGCCTGCCCACCTGCCTGCCTACCTGCGAGAATGCCTGACTGCCTGCCTGCCGGCCAGCCTGCGAGAATTCCGGCCTGCCTGCCTGACTGCCTGCCTGCGAGAATGCCTGCCGGCCTGTCTGCGAGAATGCCTGCCGGCCTGCCTGCGAGAATGCCTGCCGGCCTGCCTGCGAGAATGCCTGCTTGTGAGAATGCCTGCCTGTCTGCCTGCCTGCCTACGAGGATGCCTGCGAGAATGCCTGCGAAAATGCCTGCCTGAGATAATGCCTGCCTGCCTGCCAGCTTGCGATAATGCCTCCTTGCGAGAATGCCTGCCTGTGAGAATGCCTGCCTGTCTGCCTGCCTGCCTGCCTGCCTGCCTGCCTGCCTGCCTGCGACAATGCCTGCCTGCGACAATGCCTGCCTGCGACAATGCCTGCCTGCGACAATGCCTGCCTGCGACAATGCCTGCCTGCGACAATGCATGCCTGCCTGCCTGTCAGCTTGCGATAATGCCTGCTTGCGATAATGCCTGCCTGTGAGAATGCCTGCCTGTCTGCCTGCCTGCCTGCCTGCCTACGAGGATGCTTGCGAGAATGCCTCTCTGCCTACCTCTGAGAATGCCTGCCAGCCTGCCTGCCAGCCTGCGAGAATGCCTGCCTGCCTGCCTGCCTGTCTGTGATAATGCCTGCCGGCCGGCCTGTAAAAATGCTTGCTGCCTGCCTGCCTGCCTGCCTGCCTGCGAGAATGCCTGCCTAGGAGAATGCCTGCCTGCATGCCTGGGAGATTGCCTGCCTGCGAGAATGCCTCCCTGCCTGCCTGTCTGCCTACCTTCCTGCCTACCTGCCTGCGAGAATTCCTGCCTGCCTACCTGCCTGCGAGAATACCTACCTGCCTGCCTTCCTGCGAGAATGCCTGCCTACCTGAGAGAATGCCTGCTGCCTGCCTGCCTGCCTGCCTGCCTGCGAGAATGCTTGCCTGCCTACCTGCCTGCCTACCTGCCTGCCTACCTGCCTGCCTACCTGCCTGCCTGCCTACCTGCTTGCCTGCCTACCTGCCTGCCTGCCTACCTGCCTGCCTGCCTGCCTGCCTGCCTGCCTGCGAGAATGCCTGCCTGCCTGCCTGCCTGCGACAATGCCTGCCTGCCTGCCTGCCTGCGACAATGCCTGCCTGCCTGCCTGCCTGCCTGCGACAATGCCTGCCTGCCTGCCTCACTGCCTGCCTGCCTGCGACAATGCCTGCCTGCCTGCCTGCCTGCCTGCCTGCCTGCGACAATGCCTGCCTGCCTGCCTGGCTGCCTGCGACAATGCCTGCATGCCTGCCTGCCTGCCTGCCTGCCTGCGAGAATGCTTGCCTGCCTACCTGCCTGCCTACTTGCCTGCCTACCTGCCTGCCTGCCTACCTGCCTGCCTGCCTACCTGCCTGCCTGCCTACCTGCCTGCCTGCCTACCTGCCTACCTACCTGCCTGCTACCTCCCTGCTACCTGCCTGCTAACTGCCTGCTACCTGCCTGCTACCTACCTGCTACCTGCCTGCTACCTGCCTGCTACCTGCCTGCTAACTGCCTGCTACCTGCCTGCTACCTGCCTGCGAGAATGCCTGCCTGCCTGCTTTCCTGCTAGAATGCCTGCCTGCCTGCCTGCCTCCCTGCCTGCCTGCCTGCCTGCCTGCCTGTCTTCCTGCGAGAATGCCTGCCTGCGAGAATGCCTGCCTGCCTGCCTGCCTGCCTGCCTGCCTGCGACAATGCCTGCCTGCCTGCCTGCCTGTCTGCCTGCCTGCCTGCAACAATGCCTGCCTGCCTGCCTGCCTGCCTGCGACAATGCCTGCCTGCCTGCGACAATGCCTGCCTGCCTGCCTGCCTGCCTGCCTGCCTGCCTGCGACAATGCCTGCCTGCCTGCCTGCCTGCCTGCGACAATGCCTGCCTGCCTGCCTGCCTGCCTGCCTGCCTGCCTGCGAGAATGCTTGCCTGCCTACCTGCCTGCCTACCTGCCTGCCTACCTGCCTGCCTACCTGCCTGCCTGCCTACCTGCCTGCCTGCCTACCTGCCTGCCTGCCTACCTGCCTGCCTGCCTACCTGCCTGCCTGCCTACCTGCCTACCTACCTGCCTGCTACCTGCCTGCTACCTGCCTGCTACCTGCCTGCTACCTGCCTGCTACCTGCCTGCGAGAATGCCTGCCTGCCTGCTTTCCTGCTAGAATGCCTGCCTGCCTGCCTGCCTCCCTGCCTGCCTGCCTGCCTGCCTGCCTGTCTTCCTGCGAGAATGCCTGCCTGCGAGAATGCCTGCCTGCCTGCCTGCCTGCCTGCCTGCCTGCGACAATGCCTGCCTGCCTGCCTGCCTGCCTGCCTGCCTGCGACAATGCCTGCCTGCCTGCCTCCCTGCCTGCCTGCCTGCGACAATGCCTGCCTGCCTGCCTGCCTGCCTGCCTGCCTGCGACAATGCCTGCCTGCCTGCCTGCCTGCCTGCCTGGGACAATGCCTGCCTGCCTGCCTGCCTGCCTGCCTGCGACAATGCCTGCCTGCCTGCCTGCCTGCCTGCCTGCCTGCGACAAAGCCTGCCTTCCTGCCTGCCTGCCTACCTGCCTGCCTGCCTACCTGCCTGCCTGTCTACCTGCCTACCTACCTGCCTGCTACCTGCCTGCTACCTGCCTGCTACCTGCCTGCTACCTGCCTGCGAGAATGCCTACCTGCCTGCATTCCTGCTAGAATGCCTGCCTGCCTGCGTGCCTGCCTGCCTGCCTGTCTTCCTGCGAGAATGCCTGCCTGCGAGAATGCCTGCCTGCCTGCCTGCCAATCTGCGAGAATGCCTGCGTGCCTGCCTGCCTGCCTGCCTGCCTGCCTGCGACAATGCCTGCCTGCCTGCCTGCCTGCCTGCCTGCGACAATGCCTGCCTGCCTGCCTGCCTGCCTGTGACAATGCCTGCCTGCCTGCCTGCCTGCGACAATGCATGCCTGCCTGCCTGCGAGAATGTCTGCCTGCCTGCCTGCCTGCCTGCCTGCCTGCCTGCCTGCGACAATGCCTGCCTGCCTGCCAGCCTGCCTGCCTGCCTGCCTGCCTGCCTGCCTGCCTGCCTGCGACAATGCCTGCCTGCCTGCCTGCCTGCCTGCGACAATGCCTGCCTGCCTGCCTGCCTGCCTGCCTGCGACAATGCCTGCCTGCCTGCCTGCGAGAATGCCTGCCTGCCTGACTGCCTGCCTGCCTGCGAGAATGCCTGCCTGCCTGCCTGCCTGCCTGCCTGCCTGTCTGCGAGAATGCCTGCCTGCCTGCCTGCCTGCCTGCTTGCCTGCCTGGGAGAATGCCTGCCTGCCTGCCTGCCTGCCTGCCTGCGAGAATGCCTGCCTGCCTGCCTGCCTGCCTGCCTGTCTGCCTGCGAGAATGCCTGCCTACCTGCCTGCCTGCCTGCCTGCCTGCCTGCCTGCGAGAATGCCTGCCTGCCTGCCTGCCTGCCTGCGACAATGCCTGCCTGCCTGCCTGCCTGCCTCCCTGCCTGCCTGCCTGCCTACCTGCCTGCCTGCCTGCCTGCCTGTCTTCCTGCGAGAATGCCTGCCTGCGACAATGCCTGCCTGCCTGCCAGCCTGCCTGCTTGCCTGCCTGCGAGAATGCCTGCCTGCCTGCCTGCCTGCCTGGGACAATGCCTGCCTGCCTGCCTGCCTGCCTGCCTGCCTGCCTGCGACAATGCCTGCCTGCCTGCCTGCCTGCCTGACTGCCTGCGACAATGCCTGCCTGCCTGCCTGCCTGCGTGCCTGCCTGCCTGCGACAATGCCTGCCTGCCTGCCTGCCTGCCTGCCTGCGACAATGCCTGCCTGCCTGCCTGCCTGCCTGCGACAATGCCTGCCTGCCTGCCTGCCTGCCTGCGAGAATGCCTGTGAGAATGCCTGCCTGCCTGCCTGCCTGCGACAATGCCTGCGACAATGCCTGCCTGCCTGCCTGCGACAATGCCTGCCTGCCTGCCTGCCTGCCTACCTGCCTGCCTACCTGCCTGCGAGAATTCCTGCCTGCCTACCTGCCTGCGAGAATACATACCTGCCTGCCTTCCTGCGAGAATGCCTGCCTACCTGCGAGAATGCCTGCTGCCTGCCTGCCTGCCTACCTGCCTGCCTACCTGCCTGCCTGCCTACCTGCCTGCCTGCCTACCTGCCTGCCTGCCTACTTGCCTGCCGGCCTACCTGCCTACCTACCTGCCTGCTACCTGCCTGCTACCTGCCTGCTACCTGCCGGCTACCTGCCTGCGAGAATGCCTGCCTGCGAGAATGCCTGCCTGCGAGAATGCCTGCCTGCCTGCATTCCTGCTAGAATGCCTGCCTGCCTGCCTGCCTCCCTGCCTGCCTGCCTGCCTGCCTACCTGTCTTCCTGCGAGAATGCATGCCTGCGAGAATGCCTGCCTGCCTGCCTGCCTGCCAGTCTGCGAGAATGCCTGCGTGCGTGCCTGCCTGCCTGCCTGCCTGCCTGTGACAATGCCTGCCTGCCTGCCTGCCTGCCTGCCTGCCTGCGACAATGCCTGCCTGCCTGCCTGCCTGCGAAAATGCCTGCCTGCCTGCCTGCCTGCGAAAATGCCTGCCTGCCTGCCTGCCTGCCTGCCTGCCTGCGACAAAGCCTGCCTTCCTGCCTGCCTGCCTACCTGCCTGCCTGCCTACCTGCCTGCCTGCCTACCTGCCTACCTACCTGCCTGCTACCTGCCTGCTACCTGCCTGCTACCTGCCTGCTACCTGCCTGCTACCTGCCTGCGAGAATGCCTGCCTGCCTGCATTCCTGCTAGAATGCCTGCCTGCCTGCGTGCCTGCCTGCCTGCCTGCCTGCCTGTCTTCCTGCGAGAATGCCTGCCTGCGAGAATGCCTGCCTGCCTGCCTGCCTGCCAGTCTGCGAGAATGCCTGCGTGCCTGCCTGCCTGCCTGCCTGCCTGCCTGCGACAATGCCTGCCTGCCTGCCTGCCTGCCTGCCTGCCTGCGACAATGCCTGCCTGCCTGCTTGCCTGCCTGCGACAATGCCTGCCTGCCTGCCTGCCTGCCACAATGCCTGCCTGCTTGCCTGCTTGCCTGCCTGCCTGCCTGCAACAAAGCCTGCCTTCCTGCCTGCCTGCCTGCCTGCCTGCCTGCCTGCCTGCCTGCGACAATGCCTGCCTGCCTGCCAGCCTGCCTGCCTGCCTGCCTGCCTGCCTGCCTGCCTGCGACAATGCCTGCCTGCCTGCCTGCCTGCCTGCCTGCGACAATGCCTGCCGGCCTGCCTGCCTGCCTGCCTGCCTGCGACAATGCCTGCCTGCCTGCCAGGGAGAATGCCTGCCTGCCTGCCTGCCTGCCTGCCTGCCTGCCTGCCTGACTGCGAGAATGCCTGCCTGCCTGCCTGCCTGCCTGCCTGCCTGCGAGAATGCCTGCCTGCCTGCCTGCCTGCCTGCCAGCCTGCCTGCCTGCCTGCCTGCCTGCCTGCGAGAATGCCTGCCTGCCTGACTGCCTGCCTGCGACAATGCCTGCCTGCCTGCCTGCCTGCCTGCCTGCCTGCCTGCATGCCTGCGACAATGCCTGCCTGCCTGCCTCCCTGCCTGCCTGCCTGCGACAATGCCTGCCTGCCTGCCTGCCTGCCTGCCTGCCTGCGACAATGCCTGCCTGCCTGCCTGCCTGCCTGGCTGCCTGCGACAATGCCTGCCTGCCTGCCTGCCTGCCTGCCTGCCTGCCTGCCTGCCTGCGAGAATGCTTGCCTGCCTACCTGCCTGCCTACTTGCCTGCCTACCTGCCTGCCTGCCTACCTGCCTGCCTGCCTACCTGCCTGCCTGCCTACCTGCCTACCTACCTGCCTGCTACCTGCCTGCTACCTGCCTGCTAACTGCCTGCTACCTGCCTGCTACCTACCTGCTACCTGCCTGCTACCTGCCTGCTACCTGCCTGCTACCTGCCTGCGAGAATGCCTGCCTGCCTGTCTTCCTGCTACAATGCCTGCCTGCCTGCCTGCCTGCCTGCCTGTCTTCCTGCGAGAATGCCTGCCTGCGAGAATGCCTGCCTGCCTGCCTGCCTGCCAGTCTGCGAGAATGCCTGCGTGCCTGCCTGCCTGCCTGCCTGCCTGCCTGCGACAATGCCTGCCTGCCTGCCTGCCTGCCTGCCTGCCTGCCTGCGACAATGCCTGCCTGCCTGCCTGCCTGCCTGCCTGCGACAATGCCTGCCTGCCTGCCTGCCTGCCTGCCTGCGACAAAGCCTGCCTTCCTGCCTGCCTGCCTACCTGCCTGCCTGCCTACCTGCCTGCCTGCCTACCTGCCTACCTACCTGCCTCCTACCTGCCTGCTACCTGCCTGCTACCTGCCTGCTACCTGCCTGCTACCTGCCTGCGAGAATGCCTACCTGCCTGCATTCCTGCTAGAATGCCTGCCTGCCTGCGACAATGCCTGCCTGCCTGCCTGCCTGCCTGCCTGCCTGCGACAATGCCTGCCTGCCTGCCTGTCTTCCTGCGAGAATGCCTGCCTGCGAGAATGCCTGCCTGCCTGCCTGCCTGCCAGTCTGCGAGAATGCCTGCGTGACTGCCTGCCTGCCTGCCTGCCTGCGACAATGCCTGCCTGCCTGCCAGCCTGCCTGCCTGCCTGCCTGCCTGCGTGCCTGCCTTCCTGCGACAATGCCTGCCTGCCTGCCTGCCTGCGACAATGCCTGCCTGCCTGCCTGGGAGAATGCCTGCCTGCCTGCCTGCCTGCCTGCCTGCCTGCCTGACTGCGAGAATGCCTGCCTGCCTGCCTGCCTGCCTGCCTGCCTGCCTGACTGCCTGCCTGCGACAATGCCTGCCTGCCTGCCTGCCTGCCTGCGAGAATGCCTGCCTGCCTGCCTGCCTGCGACAATGCCTGCCTGCCTACCTGCCTGCCTGCCTCCCTGCCTGCCTGCCTGCGACAATGCCTGCCTGCCTGCCTCCCTGCCTGCCTGCCTGCGACAATGCCTGCCTGCCTGCCTGCCTGCCTGCCAGCCTGCGAAAATGCCTGCCTGCCTGCCTGCCTGGCTGCCTGCGACAATGCCTTCCTGCCTGCCTGCGAGAATGCTTGCCTGCCTACCTGCCTGCCTACTTGCCTGCCTACCTGCCTGCCTGCCTACCTGCCTGCCTGCCTACCTGCCTACCTACCTGCCTGCTACCTGCCTGCTACCTGCCTGCTAACTGCCTGCTACCTGCCTGCTACCTACCTGCTACCTGCCTGCTACCTGCCTGCTACCTGCCTGCTACCTGCCTGTGAGAATGCCTGCCTGCCTGCCTTCCTGCTACAATGCCTGCCTGCCTGCCTGCCTGCCTGTCTTCCTGCGAGAATGCCTGCCTGCGAGAATGCCTGCCTGCCTGCCTGCCTGCCAGTCTGCGAGAATGCCTGCGTGCCTGCCTGCCTGCCTGCCTGCCTGCCTGCGACAATGCCTGCCTGCCTGCCTGCCTGCCTGCCTGCCTGCCACAATGCATGCCTGCCTGCCTGCCTGCCTGCCTGCCTGCGACAATGCCTGCCTGCCTGCCTGCCTGCCTGCCTACCTGCGACAAAGCCTGCCTTCCTGCCTGCCTGCCTACCTGCCTGCCTGCCTACCTGCCTGCCTGCCTACCTGCCTACCTACCTGCCTGCTACCTGCCTGCTTCCTGCCTGCTACCTGCCTGCTACCTGACTGCGAGAATGCCTACCTGCCTGCATTCCTGCTAGAATGCCTGCCTGCCTGCGTGCCTGCCTGCCTGCCTGTCTTCCTGCGAAAATGCCTGCCTGCGAGAATGCCTGCCTGCCTGCCTGCCTGCCAGTCTGCGAGAATGCCTGCGTGCCTGCCTGCCTGCCTGCCTGCCTGCCTGCGACAATGCCTGCCTGCCTGCCTGCCTGTCTGCGTGCCTGCGACAATGCCTGCCTGCCTGCCTGCCTGCCTGCCTGCGACAATGCCTGCCTGCCTGCCTGCCTGCGACAATGCATGCCTGCCTGCCTGCCTGCCTGCGTGCGAGAATGTCTGCCTGCCTGCCTGCCTGCCTGCCTGCCTGCCTGCGACAATGCCTGCCTGCCTGCCAGCCTGCCTGCCTGCCTGCCTGCGACAATGCCTGCCTGCCTGCCTGCCTGCCTGCGACAATGCCTGCCTGCCTGCCTGCCTGCCTGCCTGCCTGCGAGAATGCCTGCCTGCCTGCCTGCCTGCCTGCCTGCCTGCCTGTCTGCGAGAATGCCTGCCTGCCTGCCTGCCTGCTTGCCTGCCTGCGAGAATGCCTGCCTGCCTGCCTGCCTGCCTGCCTGCGAGAATGCCTGCCTGCCTGCCTGCCTGCCTGCCTGCCTTTCTGCCTGCGAGAATGCCTGCCTACCTGCCTGCCTGCCTGCCTGCCTGCCTGCCTGCGAGAATGCCTGCCTGCCTGCCTGCCTACCTGCGACAATGCCTGCCTGCCTGCCTGCCTGCCTGCCTGCGACAATGCCTGCCTGCCTGCCTGCCTGCCTGCCTGCCTGACTGCCTGCGACAATGCCTGCCTGCCTGCCTGCCTGCGTGCCTGCCTGCCTGCGACAATGCCTGCCTGCCTCCCTGCCTGCCTGCCTGCCTGCCTGCGACAATGCCTGCCTGCCTGCCTGCCTGCCTGCGACAATGCCTGCCTGCCTGCCTGCCTGCCTGCGACAATGCCTGCCTGCCTGCCTGCCTGCGAGAATGCCTGCGAGAATGCCTGCCTGCCTGCCTGCCTGCCTGCGACAATGCCTGCGACAATGCCTGCCTGCCTGCCTGCGACAATGCCTGCGACAATGCCTGCCTGCCTGCCTGCGACAATGCCTGCGACAATGCCTGCCTGCCTGCCTGCGACAATGCCTGCCTACGAGAATGCCTGCCTGCGTGCCTGGGAGATTGCCTGCCTGCGAGAATGCCTGCCTGCCTGCCTGCCTGCCTACCTACCTGCCTGCCTACCTGCCTACCTGCCTGCGAGAATTCCTGCCTGCCTACCTGCCTGCGAGAATACCTGCCTGCCTTCCTGCGAGAATGCCTGCCTACCTGCGAGAATGCCTGCTGCCTGCCTGCCGGCCTGCCTGCCTGTGAGAATGCTTGCCTGCCTACCTGCCTGCCTACCTGCCTTCCTGCCTTCCTGCCTACCTGCCTGCCTGCTAACCTGCCTGCCTGCCTACCTGCCTGCCTGCCTACCTGCCTACCTACCTGCCTGCTACCTGCCTGCTACCTGCCTGCTACATGCCTGCTACCTGCCTGCTACCTGCCTGCTACCTGCCGGCTACCTGCCTGCTACCTGCCTACGAGAATGCCTGCCTGCCTGCATTCCTGCTAGAATGCCTGCCTGCCTCCCTGCCTGCCTGCCTGCCTGCCTGCCTGCCTGTCTTCCTGCGAGAATGCCTGCCTGCGACAATGCCTGCCTGCCTGCCTGCCTGCCTGCCTGCCTGCCTGCCTGCGACAATGCCTGCCTGCCTGCCTGCCTGCCTGCGACAATGCCTGCCTGCCTGCCTGCCTGCGACAATGCCTGCCTGCCTGCCTGCCTGCGACAATGCCTGCCTGCCTGCCTGCCTGCGACAAAGCCTGCCTTCCTGCCTGCCTGCCTACCTGCCTGCCTGCCTACCTGCCTGCCTACCTGCCTACCTACCTGCCTGCTACCTGTCTGCTACCTGCCTGCTACCTGCCTGCAACCTGCCTGCTACCTGCCTGTGAGAATGCCTACCTGCCTGTCTTCCTGCGAGAATGCCTGCCTGCAAGAATGCCTGCCTGCCAGCCTGCCTGCCTGCCTGCGAGAATGCTTGCCTGCCTACCTGCCTGCCTACTTGCCTGCCTACCTGCCTGCCTGCCTACCTGCCTGCCTGCCTACCTGCCTGCCTGCCTACGTGCCTACCTACCTGCCTGCTACCTGCCTGCTACCTGCCTGCTACCTGCCTGCTACCTGCCTGCTACCTGCCTGCGAGAATGCCTGCCTGCCTGCCTTCCTGCTACAATGCCTGCCTGCCTGCCTGCCTGCCTGCCTGTCTTCCTGCGAGAATGCCTGCCTGCGAGAATGCCTGCCTGCCTGCCTGCCTGCCAGTCTGCGAGAATGCCTGCGTGCCTGCCTGCCTGCCTGCCTGCCTGCCTGCGACAATGCCTGCCTGCCTGCCTGCCTGCCTGCCTGCCTGCCTGCCTGCGACAATGCCTGCCTGCCTGCCTGCCTGCCTGCCTGCGACAATGCCTGCCTGCCTGCCTGCCTGCCTGCCTGCGACAAAGCCTGCCTTCCTGCCTGCCTGCCTACCTGCCTGCCTGCCTACCTGCCTGCCTGCCTACCTGCCTACCTACCTGCCTCCTACCTGCCTGTTACCTGCCTGCTACCTGCCTGCTACCTGCCTGCTACCTGCCTGCGAGAATGCCTACCTGCCTGCATTCCTGCTAGAATGCCTGCCTGCCTGCGTGCCTGCCTGCCTGCCTGTCTTCCTGCGAGAATGCCTGCCTGCGAGAATGCCTGCCTGCCTGCCTGCCTGCCAGTCTGCGAGAATGCCTGCGTGCCTGCCTGCCTGCCTGCCTGCCTGCCTGCCTGCGACAATGCCTGCCTGCCTGCCAGCCTGCCTGCCTGCCTGCCTGCCTGCCTGCCTGCCTGCGACAATGCCTGCCTGCCTGCCTGCCTGCCTGCGACAATGCCTGCCTGCCTGCCTGGGAGAATGCCTGCCTGCCTGCCTGCCTGCCTGCCTGCCTGCCTGACTGCGAGAATGCCTGGCTGCCTGCCTGCCTGCCTGCCTGCCTGCCTGCCTGCCTGCCTGACTGCCTGCCTGCGAGAATGCCTTCCTGCCTGCCTGCCTGCCTGCCTGCGAGAATGCCTGCCTGCCTGCCTGCGACAATGCCTGCCTGCCTACCTGCCTGCCTGCCTCCCTGCCTGCCTGCCTGCGACAATGCCTGCCGACCTGCCTCCCTGCCTGCCTGCCTGCGACAATGCCTGCCTGCCTGCCTGACTGCCTGCCTGCCAGCCTGCGAAAATGCCTGCCTGCCTGCCTGCCTGGCTGCCTGCGACAATGCCTGCCTGCCTGCCTGCCTGCCTGCCTGCCTGCGAGAATGCTTGCCTGCCTACCTGCCTGCCTACTTGCCTGCCTACCTGCCTGCCTGCCTACCTGCCTGCCTGCCTACCTGCCTACCTACCTGCCTGCTACCTGCCTGCTACCTGCCTGCTAACTGCCTGCTACCTGCCTGCTACCTACCTGCTACCTGCCTGCTACCTGCCTGCTACCTGCCTGCTACCTGCCTGTGAGAATGCCTGCCTGCCTGCCTTCCTGCTACAATGCCTGCCTGCCTGCCTGCCTGCCTGTCTTCCTGCGAGAATGCCTGCCTGCGAGAATGCCTGCCTGCCTGCCAGTCTGCGAGAATGCCTGCGTGCCTGCCTGCCTGCCTGCCTGACTGCCACAATGCCTGCCTGCCTGCCACAATGCCTGCCTGCCTGCCTGCCTGCCTGCCTGCGACAAGGCCTGCCTGCCTGCCTGCCTGCCTGCCTGCCTGCGACAAAGCCTGCCTTCCTGCCTGCCTGCCTACCTGCCTGCCTGCCTACCTGCCTGCCTGCCTACCTGCCTACCTACCTGCCTGCTACCTGCCTGCTACCTGCCTGCTACCTGCCTGCTACCTGCCTGCGAGAATGCCTACCTGCCTGCATTCCTGCTAGAATGCCTGCCTGCCTGCGTGCCTGCCTGCCTGCCTGTCTTCCTGCGAGAATGCCTGCCTGCGAGAATGCCTGCCTGCGTGCCTGCCTGCCAGTCTGCGAGAATGCCTGCGTGCCTGCCTGCCTGCCTGCCTGCCTGCCTGCGACAATGCCTGCCTGCCTGCCTGCCTGCCTGCCTGCCTGCGACAATGCCTGCCTGCCTGCCTGCCTGCCTGCCTGCCTGCGACAATGCCTGCCTGCCTGCCTGCCTGCCTGCGACAATGCCTGCCTGCCTGCCTCCCTGCCTGCCTGCCTGCGACAATGCCTGCCTGCCTGCCTGCCTGCCTGCCTGCGACAATGCCTGCCTGCCTGCCTGCCTGCCTGCCTGCCTGCGACAATGCCTGCCTGCCTACCTGCCTGCCTGCCTGCCTGCGAGAATGCTTGCCTGCCTACCTGCCTGCCTACTTGCCTGCCTACCTGCCTGCCTACCTGCCTGCCTGCCTACCTGCCTGCCTGCCTACCTTCCTGCCTGCCTACCTGCCTGCCTGCCTACCTGCCTACCTACCTGCCTGCTACCTGCCTGCTACCTGCCTGCTAACTGCCTGCTACCTGCCTGCTACCTACCTGCTACCTGCCTGCTACCTGCCTGCTACCTGCCTGCTACCTGCCTGCGAGAATACCTGCCTGCCTGCCTTCCTGCTACAATGCCTGCCTGCCTACCTGCCTGTCTTCCTGCGAGAATGCCTGCCTGCGAGAATGCCTGCCTGCCTGCCTGCCTGCCAGTCTGCGAGAATACCTGCGTGCCTGCCTGCCTGCCTGCCTGCCTGCCTGCGACAATGCCTGCCTGCCTGCCTGCCTGCCTGCCTGCCTGCCTGCCTGCGACAATGCCTGCCTGCCTGCCTGCCTGCCTGCCTGCGACAATGCCTGTCTGCCTGCCTGCCTGCCTGCCTGCCTGCGACAAAGCCTGCCTTCCTGCCTGCCTGCCTACCTGCCTGCCTGCCTACCTGCCTGCCTGCCTACCTGCCTACCTACCTGCCTGCTACCTGCCTGCTACCTGCCTGCTACCTGCCTGCGAGAATGCCTACCTGCCTGCATTCCTGCTAGAATACCTGCCTGCCTGCGTGCCTGGCTGCCTGCCTGTCTTCCTGCGAGAATGCCTGCCTGCCTGCCTGCCTGCCAGTCTGCGAGAATGCCTGCGTGCCTGCCTGCCTGCCTGCCTGCCTGCCTGCGACAATGCCTGCCTGCCTGCCAGCCTGCCTGCCTGCCTGCCTGCCTGCCTGCCTACCTGCGACAATGCCTGCCTGCCTGCCTGCAGCCTGCCTGCGACAATGCCAGCCTGCCTGCCTGGTAGAATGCCTGCCTGCCTGCCTGCCTGCCTGCCTGCCTGCCTGACTGCGAGAATGCCTGCCTGCCTGCCTGCCTGCCTGCCTGCCTGCGACAATGCCTGCCTACCTGCCTGCCTGCCTGCCTGCCTGCGAGAATGCCTGCCTGCCTGCCTGCCTGCCTGCCTGCGAGAATGCCTGCCTGCCTGCCTGCCTGCGACAATGCCTGCCTGCCTGCCTGCCTGCCTGCCTGCCTGCGACAATGCCTGCCTGCCTGCCTCCCTGCCTGCCTGCCTGCGACAATGCCTGCCTGCCTGCCTGCCTGCCTGCCTGCCTGCGACAATGCCTGCCTGCCTGCCTGCCTGCCTGCCTGGGACAATGCCTGCCTGCCTGCCTGCCTGCCTGCGACAATGCCTGCCTGCCTGCCTGCCTGCCTGCCTGCCTGCGACAAAGCCTGCCTTCCTGCCTGCCTGCCTACCTGCCTGCCTGCCTACCTGCCTGCCTGTCTACCTGCCTACCTACCTGCCTGCTACCTGCCTGCTACCTGCCTGCTACCTGCCTGCTACCTGCCTGCGAGAATGCCTACCTGCCTGCATTCCTGCTAGAATGCCTGCCTGCCTGCGTGCCTGCCTGCCTGCCTGTCTTCCTGCGAGAATGCCTGCCTGCGAGAATGCCTGCCTGCCTGCCTGCCAATCTGCGAGAATGCCTGCGTGCCTGCCTGCCTGCCTGCCTGCCTGCCTGCGACAATGCCTGCCTGCCTGCCTGCCTGCCTGCCTGCGACAATGCCTGCCTGCCTGCCTGCCTGCCTGTGACAATGCCTGCCTGCCTGCCTGCCTGCGACAATGCATGCCTGCCTGCCTGCCTGCCTGCCTGCGAGAATGTCTGCCTGCCTGCCTGCCTGCCTGCCTGCCTGCCTGCCTGCGACAATGCCTGCCTGCCTGCCAGCCTGCCTGCCTGCCTGCCTGCCTGCCTGCCTGCCTGCCTGCCTGCCTGCCTGCGACAATGCCTGCCTGCCTGCCTGCCTGCCTGCGACAATGCCTGCCTGCCTGCCTGCCTGCCTGCCTGCGACAATGCCTGCCTGCCTGCCTGCGAGAATGCCTGCCTGCCTGACTGCCTGCCTGCCTGCGAGAATGCCTGCCTGCCTGCCTGCCTGCCTGCCTGCCTGTCTGCGAGAATGCCTGCCTGCCTGCCTGCCTGCCTGCTTGCCTGCTTGCCTACCTGGGAGAATGCCTGCCTGCCTGCCTGCCTGCCTGCCTGCGAGAATGCCTGCCTGCCTGCCTGCCTGCCTGCCTGTCTGCCTGCGAGAATGCCTGCCTACCTGCCTGCCTGCCTGCCTGCCTGCGAGAATGCCTGCCTGCCTGCCTGCCTGCCTGCGACAATGCCTGCCTGCCTGCCTGCCTGCCTCCCTGCCTGCCTGCCTGCCTACCTGCCTGCCTGCCTGCCTGCCTGTCTTCCTGCGAGAATGCCTGCCTGCGACAATGCCTGCCTGCCTGCCTGCCTGCCTGCTTGCCTGCCTGCGAGAATGCCTGCCTGCCTGCCTGCCTGCCTGGGACAATGCCTGCCTGCCTGCCTGCCTGCCTGCCTGCCTGCGACAATGCCTGCCTGCCTGCCTGCCTGCCTGACTGCCTGCGACAATGCCTGCCTGCCTGCCTGCCTGCGTGCCTGCCTGCCTGCGACAATGCCTGCCTGCCTGCCTGCCTGCCTGCCTGCCTGCCTGCGACAATGCCTGCCTGCCTGCCTGCCTGCCTGCGACAATGCCTGCCTGCCTGCCTGCCTGCCTGCGAGAATGCCTGCGAGAATGCCTGCCTGCCTGCCTGCCTGCGACAATGCCTGCGACAATGCCTGCCTGCCTGCCTGCGACAATGCCTGCCTGCCTGCCTGCCTGCCTACCTGCCTGCCTACCTGCCTGCGAGAATTCCTGCCTGCCTACCTGCCTGCGAGAATACATACCTGCCTGCCTTCCTGCGAGAATGCCTGCCTACCTGCGAGAATGCCTGCTGCCTGCCTGCCTGCCTGCCTGCCTGCGAGAATGCTTGCCTGCCTACCTGCCTGCCTACCTGCCTGCCTACCTGCCTGCCTGCCTACCTGCCTGCCTGCCTACCTGCCTGCCTGCCTACTTGCCTGCCGGCCTACCTGCCTACCTACCTGCCTGCTACCTGCCTGCTACCTGCCTGCTACCTGCCGGCTACCTGCCTGCGAGAATGCCTGCCTGCGAGAATGCCTGCCTGCGAGAATGCCTGCCTGCCTGCATTCCTGCTAGAATGCCTGCCTGCCTGCCTGCCTCCCTGCCTGCCTGCCTGCCTGCCTACCTGTCTTCCTGCGAGAATGCATGCCTGCGAGAATGCCTGCCTGCCTGCCTGCCTGCCAGTCTGCGAGAATGCCTGCGTGCGTGCCTGCCTGCCTGCCTGCCTGCCTGTGACAATGCCTGCCTGCCTGCCTGCCTGCCTGCCTGCCTGCGACAATGCCTGCCTGCCTGCCTGCCTGCGAAAATGCCTGCCTGCCTGCCTGCCTGCGAAAATGCCTGCCTGCCTGCCTGCCTGCCTGCCTGCCTGCCTGCCTGCCTGCCTGCCTGCCTGCCTGCGACAAAGCCTGCCTCCCTGCCTGCCTGCCTACCTGCCTGCCTGCCTACCTGCCTGCCTGCCTACCTGCCTACCTACCTGCCTGCTACCTGCCTGCTACCTGCCTGCTACCTGCCTGCTACCTGCCTGCGAGAATGCCTGCCTGCCTGCATTCCTGCTAGAATGCCTGCCTGCCTGCCTCCCTGCCTGCCTGCCTGCCTGCCTGTCTTCCTGCGAGAATGCCTGCCTGCGAGAATGCCTGCCTGCCTGCCTGCCTGCCAGTCTGCGAGAATGCCTGCGTGCCTGCCTGCCTGCCTGCCTGCCTGCCTGCGACAATGCCTGCCTGCCTGCCTGCCTGCCTGCCTGCCTGCGACAATGCCTGCCTGCCTGCTTGCCTGCCTGCGACAATGCCTGCCTGCCTGCCTGCCTGCCACAATGCCTGCCTGCTTGCCTGCTTGCCTGCCTGCCTGCCTGCAACAAAGCCTGCCTTCCTGCCTGCCTGCCTGCCTGCCTGCCTGCCTGCCTGCCTGCCTGCCTGCCTGCCTGCGACAATGCCTGCCTGCCTGCCAGCCTGCCTGCCTGCCTGCCTGCCTGCCTGCCTGCCTGCGACAATGCCTGCCTGCCTGCCTGCCTGCCTGCCTGCGACAATGCCTGCCGGCCTGCCTGCCTGCCTGCCTGCCTGCGACAATGCCTGCCTGCCTGCCAGGGAGAATGCCTGCCTGCCTGCCTGCCTGCCTGCCTGCCTGCCTGCCTGCCTGCCTGACTGCGAGAATGCCTGCCTGCCTGCCTGCCTGCCTGCCTGCCTGCCTGCCTGCGAGAATGCCTGCCTGCCTGCCTGCCTGCCTGCCAGCCTGCCTGCCTGCCAGCCTGCCTGCCTGCCTGCCTGCCTGCCTGCCTGCGAGAATGCCTGCCTGCCTGACTGCCTGCCTGCGACAATGCCTGCCTGCCTGCCTGCCTGCCTGCCTGCCTGCCTGCCTGCATGCCTGCGACAATGCCTGCCTGCCTGCCTCCCTGCCTGCCTGCCTGCGACAATGCCTGCCTGCCTGCCTACCTGCCTGCCTGCCTGCGACAATGCCTGCCTGCCTGCCTGCCTGCCTGGCTGCCTGCGACAATGACTGCCTGCCTGCCTGCCTGCCTGCCTGCCTGCCTGCCTGCCTGCCTGCGAGAATGCTTGCCTGCCTACCTGCCTGCCTACTTGCCTGCCTACCTGCCTGCCTGCCTACCTGCCTGCCTGCCTACCTGCCTGCCTGCCTACCTGCCTACCTACCTGCCTGCTACCTGCCTGCTACCTGCCTGCTAACTGCCTGCTACCTGCCTGCTACCTACCTGCTACCTGCCTGCTACCTGCCTGCTACCTGCCTGCTACCTGCCTGCGAGAATGCCTGCCTGCCTGCCTTCCTGCTACAATGCCTGCCTGCCTGCCTGCCTGCCTGCCTGTCTTCCTGCGAGAATGCCTGCCTGCGAGAATGCCTGCCTGCCTGCCTGCCTGCCAGTCTGCGAGAATGCCTGCGTGCCTGCCTGCCTGCCTGCCTGCCTGCCTGCGACAATGCCTGCCTGCCTGCCTGCCTGCCTGCCTGCGACAATGCCTGCCTGCCTGCCTGCCTGCCTGCCTGCGACAATGCCTGCCTGCCTGCCTGCCTGCCTGCCTGCCTGCGACAAAGCCTGCCTTCCTGCCTGCCTGCCTACCTGCCTGCCTGCCTACCTGCCTGCCTGCCTACCTGCCTACCTACCTGCCTCCTACCTGCCTGCTACCTGCCTGCTACCTGCCTGCTACCTGCCTGCTACCTGCCTGCGAGAATGCCTACCTGCCTGCATTCCTGCTAGAATGCCTGTCTGCCTGCGTGCCTGCCTGCCTGCCTGTCTTCCTGCGAGAATGCCTGCCTGCGAGAATGCCTGCCTGCCTGCCTGCCTGCCTGCCTGCCTGCCTTCCTGCTACAATGCCTGCCTGCCTGCCTGCCTGCCTGCCTGTCTTCCTGCGAGAATGCCTGCCTGCGAGAATGCCTGCCTGCCTGCCTGCCTGCCAGTCTGCGAGAATGCCTGCGTGACTGCCTGCCTGCCTGCCTGCCTGCGACAATGCCTGCCTGCCTGCCAGCCTGCCTGCCTGCCTGCCTGCCTGCGTGCCTGCCTTCCTGCGACAATGCCTGCCTGCCTGCCTGCCTGCGACAATGCCTGCCTGCCTGCCTGGGAGAATGCCTGCCTGCCTGCCTGCCTGCCTGCCTGCCTGCCTGACTGCGAGAATGCCTGCCTGCCTGCCTGCCTGCCTGCCTGCCTGACTGCCTGCCTGCGAGAATGCCTGCCTGCCTGCCTGCCTGCCTGCGAGAATGCCTGCCTGCCTGCCTGCCTGCGACAATGCCTGCCTGCCTACCTGCCTGCCTGCCTCCGTGCCTGCCTGCCTGCGACAATGCCTGCCTGCCTGCCTCCCTGCCTGCCTGCCTGCGACAATGCCTGCCTGCCTGCCTGCCTGCCTGCCAGCCTGCGAAAATGCCTGCCTGCCTGCCTGCCTGGCTGCCTGCGACAATGCCTGCCTGCCTGCCTGCGAGAATGCTTGCCTGCCTACCTGCCTGCCTACTTGCCTGCCTACCTGCCTGCCTGCCTACCTGCCTGCCTGCCTACCTGCCTACCTACCTGCCTGCTACCTGCCTGCTACCTGCCTGCTAACTGCCTGCTACCTGCCTGCTACCTGCCTGCTACCTGCCTGCTACCTGCCTGCTACCTGCCTGCTACCTGCCTGTGAGAATGCCTGCCTGCCTGCCTTCCTGCTACAATGCCTGCCTGCCTGCCTGCCTGCCTGTCTTCCTGCGAGAATGCCTGCCTGCGAGAATGCCTGCCTGCCTGCCTGCCTGCCAGTCTGCGAGAATGCCTGCGTGCCTGCCTGCCTGCCTGCCTGCCTGCCTGCGACAATGCCTGCCTGCCTGCCTGCCTGCCTGCCTGCCTGCCACAATGCATGCCTGCCTGCCTGCCTGCCTGCCTGCCTGCGACAATGCCTGCCTGCCTGCCTGCCTGCCTGCCTACCTGCGACAAAGCCTGCCTTCCTGCCTGCCTGCCTACCTGCCTGCCTGCCTACCTGCCTGCCTGCCTACCTGCCTACCTACCTGCCTGCTACCTGCCTGCTACCTGCCTGCTACCTGCCTGCTACCTGACTGCGAGAATGCCTACCTGCCTGCATTCCTGCTAGAATGCCTGCCTGCCTGCGTGCCTGCCTGCCTGTCTTCCTGCGAAAATGCCTGCCTGCGAGAATGCCTGCCTGCCTGCCTGCCTGCCAGTCTGCGAGAATGCCTGCGTGCCTGCCTGCCTGCCTGCCTGCCTGCCTGCGACAATGCCTGCCTGCCTGCCTGCCTGCCTGCCTGCCTGCGACAATGCCTGCCTGCCTGCCTGCCTGCCTGCCTGCGACAATGCCTGCCTGCCTGCCTGCCTGCGACAATGCATGCCTGCCTGCCTGCCTGCCTGCCTGCGAGAATGTCTGCCTGCCTGCCTGCCTGCCTGCCTGCCTGCCTGCGACAATGCCTGCCTGCCTGCCAGCCTGCCTGCCTGCCTGCCTGCCTGCCTGCCTGCCTGCCTGCCTGCCTGCCTGCGACAATGCCTGCCTGCCTGCCTGCCTGCCTGCGACAATGCCTGCCTGCCTGCCTGCCTGCCTGTCTGCGAGAATGCCTGCCTGCCTGCCTGCCTGCTTGCCTGCCTGCGAGAATGCCTGCCTGCCTGCCTGCCTGCCTGCCTGCGAGAATGCCTGCCTGCCTGCCTGCCTGCCTGCCTGCGAGAATGCCTGCGAGAATGCCTGCCTACCTGCCTGCCTGCCTGCCTGCCTGCCTGCGAGAATGCCTGCCTGCCTGCCTGCCTACCTGCGACAATGCCTGCCTGCCTGCCTGCCTGCCTGCCTGCGACAATGCCTGCCTGCCTGCCTGCCTGCCTGCCTGCCTGACTGCCTGCGACAATGCCTGCCTGCCTGCCTGCCTGCGTGCCTGCCTGCCTGCGACAATGCCTGCCTGCCTCCCTGCCTGCCTGCCTGCCTGCCTGCGACAATGCCTGCCTGCCTGCCTGCCTGCCTGCGACAATGCCTGCCTGCCTGCCTGCCTGCCTGCGACAATGCCTGCCTGCCTGCCTGCCTGCGAGAATGCCTGCGAGAATGCCTGCCTGCCTGCCTGCCTGCCTGCGACAATGCCTGCGACAATGCCTGCCTGCCTGCCTGCGACAATGCCTGCGACAATGCCTGCCTGCCTGCCTGCGACAATGCCTGCGACAATGCCTGCCTGCCTGCCTGCGACAATGCCTGCCTACGAGAATGCCTGCCTGCGTGCCTGGGAGATTGCCTGCCTGCGAGAATGCCTGCCTGCCTGCCTGCCTGCCTACCTACCTGCCTGCCTACCTGCCTACCTGCCTGCGAGAATTCCTGCCTGCCTACCTGCCTGCGAGAATACCTGCCTGCCTTCCTGCGAGAATGCCTGCCTACCTGCGAGAATGCCTGCTGCCTGCCTGCCGGCCTGCCTGCCTGCGAGAATGCTTGCCTGCCTACCTGCCTGCCTACCTGCCTTCCTGCCTTCCTGCCTACCTGCCTGCCTGCTAACCTGCCTGCCTGCCTACCTGCCTGCCTGCCTACCTGCCTACCTACCTGCCTGCTACCTGCCTGCTACCTGCCTGCTACATGCCTGCTACCTGCCTGCTACCTGCCTGCTACCTGCCGGCTACCTGCCTGCTACCTGCCTACGAGAATGCCTGCCTGCCTGCATTCCGGCTAGAATGCCTGCCTGCCTCCCTGCCTGCCTGCCTGCCTGCCTGCCTGCCTGCCTGTCTTCCTGCGAGAATGCCTGCCTGCGACAATGCCTGCCTGCCTGCCTGCCTGCCTGCCTGCCTGCCTGCGACAATGCCTGCCTGCCTGCCTGCCTGCCTGCGACAATGCCTGCCTGCCTGCCTGCCTGCGACAATGCCTGCCTGCCTGCCTGCCTGCGACAATGCCTGCCTGCCTGCCTGCCTGCCTGCCTGCGACAAAGCCTGCCTTCCTGCCTGCCTGCCTACCTGCCTGCCTGCCTACCTGCCTGCCTACCTGCCTACCTACCTGCCTGCTACCTGCCTGCTACCTGCCTGCTACCTGCCTGCTACCTGCCTGCTACCTGCCTGTGAGAATGCCTACCTGCCTGTCTTCCTGCGAGAATGCCTGCCTGCAAGAATGCCTGCCTGCCAGCCTGCCTGCCTGCCTGCGAGTATGCTTGCCTGCCTACCTGCCTGCCTACTTGCCTGCCTACCTGCCTGCCTGCCTACCTGCCTGCCTGCCTACCTGCCTGCCTGCCTACGTGCCTACCTACCTGCCTGCTACCTGCCTGCTACCTGCCTGCTAACTGCCTGCTACCTGCCTGCTACCTACCTGCTACCTGCCTGCTACCTGCCTGCTACCTGCCTGCTACCTGCCTGCGAGAATGCCTGCCTGCCTGCCTTCCTGCTACAATGCCTGCCTGCCTGCCTGCCTGCCTGCCTGCCTGTCTTCCTGCGAGAATGCCTGCCTGCGAGAATGCCTGCCTGCCTGCCTGCCTGCCAGTCTGCGAGAATGCCTGCGTGCCTGCCTGCCTGCCTGCCTGCCTGCCTGCGACAATGCCTGCCTGCCTGCCTGCCTGCCTGCCTGCCTGCCTGCGACAATGCCTGCCTGCCTGCCTGCCTGCCTGCCTGCGACAATGCCTGCCTGCCTGCCTGCCTGCCTGCCTGCGACAAAGCCTGCCTTCCTGCCTGCCTGCCTACCTGCCTGCCTGCCTACCTGCCTGCCTGCCTACCTGCCTACCTACCTGCCTCCTACCTGCCTGTTACCTGCCTGCTACCTGCCTGCTACCTGCCTGCTACCTGCCTGCTACCTGCCTGCGAGAATGCCTACCTGCCTGCATTCCTGCTAGAATGCCTGCCTGCCTGCGTGCCTGCCTGCCTGCCTGTCTTCCTGCGAGAATGCCTGCCTGCGAGAATGCCTGCCTGCCTGCCTGCCTGCCAGTCTGCGAGAATGCCTGCGTGCCTGCCTGCCTGCCTGCCTGCCTGCCTGCCTGCCTGCGACAATGCCTGCCTGCCTGCCAGCCTGCCTGCCTGCCTGCCTGCCTGCCTGCCTGCCTGCCTGCGACAATGCCTGCCTGCCTGCCTGCCTGCCTGCGACAATGCCTGCCTGCCTGCCTGGGAGAATGCCTGCCTGCCTGCCTGCCTGCCTGCCTGCCTGCCTGACTGCGAGAATGCCTGGCTGCCTGCCTGCCTGCCTGCCTGCCTGCCTGCGAGAATGCCTTCCTGCCTGCCTGCCTGCCTGCCTGCGAGAATGCCTGCCTGCCTGCCTGCCTGCGACAATGCCTGCCTGCCTACCTGCCTGCCTGCCTCCCTGCCTGCCTGCCTGCGACAATGCCTGCCGACCTGCCTCCCTGCCTGCCTGCCTGCGACAATGCCTGCCTGCCTGCCTGCCTGCCTGCCTGCCAGCCTGCGAAAATGCCTGCCTGCCTGCCTGCCTGGCTGCCTGCGACAATGCCTGCCTGCCTGCCTGCCTGCCTGCCTGCGAGAATGCTTGCCTGCCTACCTGCCTGCCTACTTGCCTGCCTACCTGCCTGCCTGCCTACCTGCCTGCCTGCCTACCTGCCTACCTACCTGCCTGCTACCTGCCTGCTACCTGCCTGCTAACTGCCTGCTACCTGCCTGCTACCTACCTGCTACCTGCCTGCTACCTGCCTGCTACCTGCCTGCTACCTGCCTGTGAGAATGCCTGCCTGCCTGCCTTCCTGCTACAATGCCTGCCTGCCTGCCTGCCTGCCTGTCTTCCTGCGAGAATGCCTGCCTGCGAGAATGCCTGCCTGCCTGCCAGTCTGCGAGAATGCCTGCGTGCCTGCCTGCCTGCCTGCCTGACTGCCACAATGCCTGCCTGCCTGCCACAATGCCTGCCTGCCTGCCTGCCTGCCTGCCTGCGACAATGCCTGCCTGCCTGCCTGCCTGCCTGCCTGCCTGCGACAAAGCCTGTCTTCCTGCCTGCCTGCCTACCTGCCTGCCTGCCTACCTGCCTGCCTGCCTACCTGCCTACCTACCTGCCTGCTACCTGCCTGCTACCTGCCTGCTACCTGCCTGCTACCTGCCTGCGAGAATGCCTACCTGCCTGCATTCCTGCTAGAATGCCTGCCTGCCTGCGTGCCTGCCTGCCTGCCTGTCTTCCTGCGAGAATGCCTGCCTGCGAGAATGCCTGCCTGCGTGCCTGCCTGGCAGTCTGCGAGAATGCCTGCGTGCCTGCCTGCCTGCCTGCCTGCCTGCGACAATGCCTGCCTGCCTGCCTGCCTGCCAGCCTGCCTGCGACAATGCCTGCCTGCCTGCCTGCCTGCCTGCCTGCCTGCGACAATGCCTGCCTGCCTGCCTTCCTGCGACAATGCATGCCTGCCTGCCTGCCTGCCTGCCTGCCTGCGAGAATGTCTGCCTGCCTGCCTGCCTGCCTGCCTGCCTGCGACAATGCTTGCCTGCCTGCCAGCCTGCCTGCCTGCCTGCCTGCCTGCGACAATGCCTGCCTGCCTGCCTGCCTGCCTGCGACAATGCCTGCCTGCCTGCCTGCCTGCCTGCCTGCGACAATGCCTGCCTGCCTACCTGCCTGCCTGCCTCCCTGCCTGCCTGCCTGCGACAATGCCTGCCTGCCTGCCTCCCTGCCTGCCTGCCTGCGACAATGCCTGCCTGCCTGCCTGCCTGCCTGCCAGCCTGCGAAAATGCCTGCCTGCCTGCCAGCCTGGCTGCCTGCGACAATGCCTGCCTGCCTGCCTGCGAGAATGCTTGCCTGCCTACCTGCCTGCCTACTTGCCTGCCTACCTGCCTGCCTGCCTACCTGCCTGCCTGCCTACCTGCCTACCTACCTGCCTGCTACCTGCCTGCTACCTGCCTGCTAACTGCCTGCTACCTGCCTGCTACCTACCTGCTACCTGCCTGCTACCTGCCTGCTACCTGCCTGCTACCTGCCTGTGAGAATGCCTGCCTGCCTGCCTTCCTGCTACAATGCCTGCCTGCCTGCCTGCCTGCCTGTCTTCCTGCGAGAATGCCTGCCTGCGAGAATGCCTGCCTGCCTGCCTGCCTGCCAGTCTGCGAGAATGCCTGCGTGCCTGCCTGCCTGCCTGCCTGCCTGCCTGCGACAATGCCTGCCTGCCTGCCTGCCTGCCTGCCTGCCTGCCACAATGCATGCCTGCCTGCCTGCCTGCCTGCCTGCCTGCGACAATGCCTGCCTGCCTGCCTGCCTGCCTGCCTACCTGCGACAAAGCCTGCCTTCCTGCCTGCCTGCCTACTTGCCTGCCTGCCTACCTGCCTGCCTGCCTACCTGCCTACCTACCTGCCTGCTACCTGCCTGCTACCTGCCTGCTACCTGCCTGCTACCTGACTGCGAGAATGCCTACCTGCCTGCATTCCTGCTAGAATGCCTGCCTGCCTGCGTGCCTGCCTGCCTGCCTGTCTTCCTGCGAAAATGCCTGCCTGCGAGAATGCCTGCCTGCCTGCCTGCCTGCCAGTCTGCGAGAATGCCTGCGTGCCTGCCTGCCTGCCTGCCTGCCTGCCTGCGACAATGCCTGCCTGCCTGCCTGCCTGCCTGCCTGCCTGCCTGCGACAATGCCTGCCTGCCTGCCTGCCTGCCTGCGACAATGCCTGCCTGCCTGCCTGCCTGCGACAATGCATGCCTGCCTGCCTGCCTGCCTGCCTGCGAGAATGTCTGCCTGCCTGCCTGCCTGCCTGCCTGCCTGCCTGCGACAATGCCTGCCTGCCTGCCAGCCTGCCTGCCTGCCTGCCTGCCTGCCTGCCTGCCTGCCTGCCTGCCTGCGACAATGCCTGCCTGCCTGCCTGCCTGCCTGCGACAATGCCTGCCTGCCTGCCTGCCTGCCTGCCTGCGAGAATGCCTGCCTGCGTGCCTGCCTGCCTGCCTGCCTGCCTGTCTGCGAGAATGCCTGCCTGCCTGCCTGCCTGCTTGCCTGCCTGCGAGAATGCCTGCCTGCCTGCCTGCCTGCCTGCCTGCGAGAATGCCTGCCTGCCTGCCTGCCTGCCTGCCTGCCTTTCTGCCTGCGAGAATGCCTGCCTACCTGCCTGCCTGCCTGCCTGCCTGCCTGCGAGAATGCCTGCCTGCCTGCCTGCCTACCTGCGACAATGCCTGCCTGCCTGCCTGCCTGCCTGCCTGCGACAATGCCTGCCTGCCTGCCTGCCTGCCTGCCTGACTGCCTGCGACAATGCCTGCCTGCCTGCCTGCCTGCGTGCCTGCCTGCCTGCGACAATGCCTGCCTGCCTCCCTGCCTGCCTGCCTGCCTGCCTGCGACAATGCCTGCCTGCCTGCCTGCCTGCCTGCGACAATGCCTGCCTGCCTGCCTGCCTGCCTGCGACAATGCCTGCCTGCCTGCCTGCCTGCGAGAATGCCTGCGAGAATGCCTGCCTGCCTGCCTGCCTGCCTGCGACAATGCCTGCGACAATGCCTGCCTGCCTGCCTGCGACAATGCCTGCGACAATGCCTGCCTGCCTGCCTGCGACAATGCCTGCGACAATGCCTGCCTGCCTGCCTGCGACAATGCCTGCCTACGAGAATGCCTGCCTGCGTGCCTGGGAGATTGCCTGCCTGCGAGAATGCCTGCCTGCCTGCCTGCCTGCCTACCTACCTGCCTGCCTACCTGCCTACCTGCCTGCGAGAATTCCTGCCTGCCTACCTGCCTGCGAGAATACCTGCCTGCCTTCCTGCGAGAATGCCTGCCTACCTGCGAGAATGCCTGCTGCCTGCCTGCCGGCCTGCCTGCCTGCGAGAATGCTTGCCTGCCTACCTGCCTGCCTACCTGCCTTCCTGCCTTCCTGCCTACCTGCCTGCCTGCTAACCTGCCTGCCTGCCTACCTGCCTGCCTGCCTACCTGCCTACCTACCTGCCTGCTACCTGCCTGCTACCTGCCTGCTACATGCCTGCTACCTGCCTGCTACCTGCCTGCTACCTGCCGGCTACCTGCCTGCTACCTGCCTACGAGAATGCCTGCCTGCCTGCATTCCGGCTAGAATGCCTGCCTGCCTCCCTGCCTGCCTGCCTGCCTGCCTGCCTGCCTGCCTGTCTTCCTGCGAGAATGCCTGCCTGCGACAATGCCTGCCTGCCTGCCTGCCTGCCTGCCTGCCTGCGACAATGCCTGCCTGCCTGCCTGCCTGCCTGCGACAATGCCTGCCTGCCTGCCTGCCTGCGACAATGCCTGCCTGCCTGCCTGCCTGCGACAATGCCTGCCTGCCTGCCTGCCTGCCTGCCTGCGACAAAGCCTGCCTTCCTGCCTGCCTGCCTACCTGCCTGCCTGCCTACCTGCCTGCCTACCTGCCTACCTACCTGCCTGCTACCTGTCTGCTACCTGCCTGCTACCTGCCTGCTACCTGCCTGCTACCTGCCTGTGAGAATGCCTACCTGCCTGTCTTCCTGCGAGAATGCCTGCCTGCAAGAATGCCTGCCTGCCAGCCTGCCTGCCTGCCTGCGAGTATGCTTGCCTGCCTACCTGCCTGCCTACTTGCCTGCCTACCTGCCTGCCTGCCTACCTGCCTGCCTGCCTACCTGCCTGCCTGCCTACGTGCCTACCTACCTGCCTGCTACCTGCCTGCTACCTGCCTGCTAACTGCCTGCTACCTGCCTGCTACCTACCTGCTACCTGCCTGCTACCTGCCTGCTACCTGCCTGCTACCTGCCTGCGAGAATGCCTGCCTGCCTGCCTTCCTGCTACAATGCCTGCCTGCCTGCCTGCCTGCCTGCCTGTCTTCCTGCGAGAATGCCTGCCTGCGAGAATGCCTGCCTGCCTGCCTGCCTGCCAGTCTGCGAGAATGCCTGCGTGCCTGCCTGCCTGCCTGCCTGCCTGCCTGCGACAATGCCTGCCTGCCTGCCTGCCTGCCTGCCTGCCTGCCTGCGACAATGCCTGCCTGCCTGCCTGCCTGCCTGCCTGCGACAATGCCTGCCTGCCTGCCTGCCTGCCTGCGACAAAGCCTGCCTTCCTGCCTGCCTGCCTACCTGCCTGCCTGCCTACCTGCCTGCCTGCCTACCTGCCTACCTACCTGCCTCCTACCTGCCTGTTACCTGCCTGCTACCTGCCTGCTACCTGCCTGCTACCTGCCTGCTACCTGCCTGCGAGAATGCCTACCTGCCTGCATTCCTGCTAGAATGCCTGCCTGCCTGCGTGCCTGCCTGCCTGCCTGTCTTCCTGCGAGAATGCCTGCCTGCGAGAATGCCTGCCTGCCTGCCTGCCTGCCAGTCTGCGAGAATGCCTGCGTGCCTGCCTGCCTGCCTGCCTGCCTGCCTGCCTGCCTGCGACAATGCCTGCCTGACTGCGAGAATGCCTGGCTGCCTGCCTGCCTGCCTGCCTGCCTGCCTGCCTGCCTGCGACAATGCCTGCCTGCCTGCCTGCCTGCCTGCGACAATGCCTGCCTGCCTGCCTGGGAGAATGCCTGCCTGCCTGCCTGCCTGCCTGCCTGCCTGCCTGACTGCGAGAATGCCTGGCTGCCTGCCTGCCTGCCTGCCTGCCTGCCTGCCTGCCTGCCTGACTGCCTGCCTGCGAGAATGCCTTCCTGCCTGCCTGCCTGCCTGCCTGCGAGAATGCCTGCCTGCCTGCCTGCCTGCGACAATGCCTGCCTGCCTACCTGCCTGCCTGCCTCCCTGCCTGCCTGCCTGCGACAATGCCTGCCGACCTGCCTCCCTGCCTGCCTGCCTGCGACAATGCCTGCCTGCCTGCCTGCCTGCCTGCCTGCCAGCCTGCGAAAATGCCTGCCTGCCTGCCTGCCTGGCTGCCTGCGACAATGCCTGCCTGCCTGCCTGCCTGCCTGCCTGCGAGAATGCTTGCCTGCCTACCTGCCTGCCTACTTGCCTGCCTACCTGCCTGCCTGCCTACCTGCCTGCCTGCCTACCTGCCTACCTACCTGCCTGCTACCTGCCTGCTACCTGCCTGCTAACTGCCTGCTACCTGCCTGCTACCTACCTGCTACCTGCCTGCTACCTGCCTGCTACCTGCCTGTGAGAATGCCTGCCTGCCTGCCTTCCTGCTACAATGCCTGCCTGCCTGCCTGCCTGCCTGTCTTCCTGCGAGAATGCCTGCCTGCGAGAATGCCTGCCTGCCTGCCAGTCTGCGAGAATGCCTGCGTGCCTGCCTGCCTGCCTGCCTGACTGCCACAATGCCTGCCTGCCTGCCACAATGCCTGCCTGCCTGCCTGCCTGCCTGCCTGCGACAATGCCTGCCTGCCTGCCTGCCTGCCTGCCTGCCTGCGACAAAGCCTGCCTTCCTGCCTGCCTGCCTACCTGCCTGCCTGCCTACCTGCCTGCCTGCCTACCTGCCTACCTACCTGCCTGCTACCTGCCTGCTACCTGCCTGCTACCTGCCTGCTACCTGCCTGCTACCTGCCTGCGAGAATGCCTACCTGCCTGCATTCCTGCTAGAATGCCTGCCTGCCTGCGTGCCTGCCTGCCTGCCTGTCTTCCTGCGAGAATGCCTGCCTGCGAGAATGCCTGCCTGCGTGCCTGCCTGCCAGTCTGCGAGAATGCCTGCGTGCCTGCCTGCCTGCCTGCCTGCCTGCGACAATGCCTGCCTGCCTGCCTGCCTGCCAGCCTGCCTGCGACAATGCCTGCCTGCCTGCCTGCCTGCCTGCCTGCCTGCCTGCGACAATGCCTGCCTGCCTGCCTTCCTGCGACAATGCATGCCTGCCTGCCTGCCTGCCTGCCTGCCTGCGAGAATGTCTGCCTGCCTGCCTGCCTGCCTGCCTGCGACAATGCCTGCCTGCCTGCCAGCCTGCCTGCCTGCCTGCCTGCCTGCCTGCCTGCGACAATGCCTGCCTGCCTGCCTGCCTGCCTGCGACAATGCCTGCCTGCCTGCCTGCCTGCCTGCCTGCGAGAATGCCTGCCTGCCTGCCTGCCTGCCTGCCTGCCTGCCTGTCTGCAAGAATGCCTGCCTGCCTGCCTGCCTGCTTGCCTGCCTGCGAGGATGCCTGCCTGCCTGCCTGCCTGCCTGCGAGAATGCCTGCCTGCCTGCCTGCCTGCCTGCCTGCCTGTCTGCCTGCAAGAATGCCTGCCTACCTGCCTGCCTGCCTGCCTGCCTGCCTGCGAGAATGCCTGCCTGCCTGCCTGCCTGCCTGCGACAATGCCTGCCTGCCTGCCTGCCTGCCTGCCTGAGACAATGCCTGCCTGCCTGCCTGCCTGCCTGCCTGACTGCCTGCGACAATGCCTGCCTGCCTGCCTGCCTGCGTGCCTGCCTGCCTGCGACAATGCCTGCCTGCCTGCCTGCCTGCCTGCCTGCGACAATGCCTGCCTGCCTGCCTGCCTGCCTGCGACAATGCCTGCCTGCCTGCCTGCCTGCCTGCCTGCCTGCGACAATGCCTGCCTGCCTGCCTGCCTGCCTGCGAGAATGCCTGCAAGAATGCCTGCCTGCCTGCCTGCCTGCCTGCGACAATGCCTGCGACAATGCCTGCCTGCCTGCCTGCGACAATGCCTGCGACAATGCCTGCCTGCCTGCCTGCGACAATGCCTGTGACAATGCCTGCCTGCCTGCCTGCGACAATGCCTGCCTGCGTGCCTGGAGATTGCCTGCCTGCGAGAATGCCTGCCTACGTGCCTACCTGCCTGCGAGAATTCCTGCCTGCCTACCTGCCTGCGAGAATACCTACCTGCCTGCCTTCCTGCGAGAATGCCTGCCTACCTGCGAGAATGCCTGCTGCCTGCCTGCCGGCCTGCCTGCCTGCGAGAATGCTTGCCTGCCTACCTGCCTGCCTACCTGGCTTCCTGCCTTCCTGCCTACCTGCCTGCCTGCTAACCTGCCTGCCTGCCTACCTGCCTGCCTGCTTACCTGCCTACCTACCTGCCTGCTACCTGCCTGCTACCTGCCTGCTACATGCCTGCTACCTGCCTGCTACCTGCCTGCTACCTGCCGGCTACCTGCCTGCTACCTGCCTACGAGAATGCCTGCCTGCCTGCATTCCTGCTAGAATGCCTGCCTGCCTCCCTGCCTGCCTGCCTGCCTGCCTGCCTGTCTTCCTGCGAGAATGCCTTCCTGCGACAATGCCTGCCTGCCTGCCTGCCTGCCTGCGACAATGCCTGCCTGCCTGCCTGCCTGCCTGCGACAATGCCTGCCTGCCTGCCTGCCTGCGACAATGCCTGCCTGCCTGCCTGCCTGCCTGCCTGCAACAAAGCCTGCCTTCCTGCCTGCCTGCCTACCTGCCTGCCTGCCTACCTGCCTGCCTACCTGCCTATCTACCTGCCTGCTACCTGCCTGCTACCTGCCTGCTACCTGCCTGCTACCTGCCTGCTACCTGCCTGTGAGAATGCCTACCTGCCTGTCTTCCAGCGAGAATGCCTGCCTGCAAGAATGCCTGCCTGCCTGCCTGCCTGCCAGTCTGCGAGAATGCCTGAGTGCCTGCCTGCCTGCCTACCTGACTGCCTGCGACAATGCCTGCCTGCCTGCCTGCCTGCCTGCGACAATGCCTGCCTGCCTGCCTGCCTGCCTGCCTGCGACAATACCTGCCTGCCTGCCTGCCTGCCACAATGCCTGCCTGCCTGCCTGCCTGACTGCCTGCCTGCCTGCCTGCCTCCGAAATAGCCTGCCTTCCTGCCTGCCTCCCTGCCTGCCTGCCTGCCTGCGACAATGCCTGCCTGCCTGCCAGCCTGCCTGCCTGCCTGCCTGCCTGCCTGCCTGCCTGCGACAATGCCTGCCTGCCTGCCTGCCTGCCTGCGACAATGGCTGCCTGCCTGCCTGCCTGACTGCCTGCGACAATGCCTGCCTGCCTGCCTGGGAGAATGCCTGCCTGCCTGCCTGCCTGCCTGCGAGAATGCCTGCCTGCCTTACTGCCTGCCTGCCTGCCTGCCTGCCTGCCTGCGAGAATGCCTGCCTGCCTGCCTGCCTGCCTGCGAGAATGCCTGCCTGCCTGCCTGCCTGCCTGCCTACCTGCGACAATGCCTGCCTGCCTGCCTGCCTGCCTGCCTGCCTGCCTGCCTGCCTGCCTGCCTGCGACAATGCCTGCCTGCCTGCCTGCCTGCCTGCCTGCGACAATGCCTGCCTGCCTGCCTGCCTGCCTGCCTGCGAGAATGCTTGCCTGCCTACCTGCCTGCCTGCCTACCTGCCTGCCTGCCTACCTGCCTGCCTGCCTACCTGCCTGCCTGCCTACCTGCCTACCTACCTGCCTGCTACCTGCCTGCTACCTGCCTGCTACCTGCCTGCTACCTGCCTGCGAGAATGCCTGCCTGCCTGCATTCCTGCTAGAATGCCTGCCTGCCTGCCTGCCTCCCTGCCTGCCTGCCTGCCTGCCTGCCTGCCAGTCTGCGAGAATGCCTGCGTGCCTGCCTGCCTGCCTGCCTGCCTGCCTGCGACAATGCCTGCCTGCCTGCCTGCCTGCCTGTCTGCCTGCCTGCCTGCAACAATGCCTGCCTGCCTGCCTGCTTGCCTGCCAGCCTGCCTGCCTGCCTGCCTGCGACAATGCCTGCCTGCCTGCCTGCCTGCGACAATGCCTGCCTGCCTGCCTGCCTGCCTGCCTGCCTACCTGCCTGCCTGCGACAAAGCCTGCCTTCCTGCCTGCCTGCCTACCTGCCTGCCTGCCTACCTGCCTGCCTGCCTACCTGCCTACCTACCTGCCTGCTACCTGCCTGCTACCTGCCTGCTACCTGCCTGCTACCTGCCTGCTACCTGCCTGCGAGAATGCCTGCCTGCCTGCATTCCTGCTAGAATGCCTGCCTGCCTGCCTGCCTCCCTGCCTGCCTGCCTGCCTGCCTGTCTTCCTGCGAGAATGCCTGCTTGCGAGAATGCCTGCCTGCCTGCCTGCCTGCCAGTCTGCGAGAATGCCTGCGTGCCTGCGTGCCTGCCTGCCTGCCTGCCTGCGACAATGCCTGCCTGCCTGCCTGCCTGCCTGCCTGCCTGCGACAATGCCTGCCTGCCTGCCTGCCTGCCTGCGACAATGCCTGCCTGCCTGCCTGCCTGCCTGCGACAATGCCTGCCTGCCTGCCTGCCTGCCTGCCTACCTGCCTGCGAGAATGCTTGCCTGCCTACCTGCCTGCCTACCTGCCTGCCTACCTGCCTGCCTACCTGCCTGCCTGCCTACCTGCCTGCCTGCCTACCTGCCTGTCTGCCTACCTGCCTGCCTGCCTACCTGCCTACCTACCTGCCTGCTACCTGCCTGCTACCTGCCTGCTACCTGCCTGCTACCTGCATGCTACCTGCCTGCTACCTGCCTGCTACCTGCCTGCGAGAATGCCTGCCTGCCTGCATTCCTGCTAGAATGCCTGCCTGCCTGCCTGCCTCCCTGCCTGCCTGCCTGCCTGCCTGTCTCCCTGCGAGAATGCCTGCCTGCGAGAATGCCTGCCTGCCTGCCTGCCTGCCAGTCTGCGAGAATGCCTGCGTGCGTGCCTGCCTGCCTGCCTGCCTGCGACAATGCCTGCCTGCCTGCCTGCCTGTCTGCCTGCCTGCCTGCGACAATGCCTGCGTGCCTGCCTGCCTGCCTGCCTGCCTGCCTGCGACAATGCCTGCCTGCCTACCTTCCGGCGACAATGCCTGCCTGCCTGCCTGCCTGCCTGCCTGCCTGCGACAAAGCCTGCCTTCCTGCCTGCCTGCCTACCTGCCTGCCTGCCTACCTGCCTGCCTGCCTACCTGCCTACCTACCTGCCTGCTACCTGCCTGCTACCTGCCTGCTACCTGCCTGCTACCTGCCTGCTACCTGCCTGCTACATGCCTGCGAGAATGCCTGCCTGCCAGCATTCCTGCTAGAATGCCTGCCTGCCTGCCTGCCTCCCTGGTTGCCTGCCTGCCTGCCTGCCTGTCTTCCTGTGAGAATGCCTGCCTGCCTGCCTGCCTGCCTGCGACAATGCCTGCGACAATGCCTGCCTGCCTGCCTGCGACAATGCCTGCGACAATGCCTGCCTGCCTGCCTGCGACAATGCCTGCCTACGAGAATGTCTGCCTGCGTGCCTGGAGATTGCCTGCCTGCGAGAATGCCTGCCTGCCTGCCTGCCTGCCTACCTGCCTGCCTACCTGCCTACCTGCCTGCGAGAATTCCTGCCTGCCTACCTGCCTGCGTGAATACCTACCTGCCTGCCTTCCTGCGAGAATGCCTGCCTACCTGCGAGAATGCCTGCTGCCTGCCTGCCGGCCTGCCTGCCTGCGAGAATGCTTGCCTGCCTACCTGCCTGCCTACCTGCCTTCCTGCCTTCCTGCCTACCTGCCTGCCTGCTAACCTGCCTGCCTGCCTACCTGCCTGCCTGCCTACCTGCCTACCTACCTGCCTGCTACCTGCCTGCTACCTGCCTGCTACATGCCTGCTACCTGCCTGCTACCTGCCTGCTACCTGCCTACGAGAATGCCTGCCTGCCTGCATTCCTGCTAGAATGCCTGCCTGCCTCCCTGCCTGCCTGCCTGCCTGCCTGCCTGCCTGCCTGTCTTCCTGCGAGAATGCCTGCCTGCGACAATGCCTGCCTGCCTGCCTGCCTGCCTGCCTGCGACAATGCCTGCCTGCCTGCCTGCCTGCATGCGACAATGCCTGCCTGCCTGCCTGCCTGCCTGCGACAATGCCTGCCTGCCTGCCTGCCTGCCTGCCTGCGACAAAGCCTGCCTTCCTGCCTGCCTGCCTACCTGCCTGCCTGCCTACCTGCCTGCCTACCTGCCTACCTACCTGCCTGCTACCTGCCTGCTACCTGCCTGCTACCTGCCTGCTACCTGCCTGCTACCTGCCTGTGAGAATGCCTACCTGCCTGTCTTCCTGCGAGAATGCCTGCCTGCAAGAATGCCTGCCTGCCTGCCTGCCTGCCAGTCTGCGAGAATGCCTGAGTGCCTGCCTGCCTGCCTGCCTGCCTGCCTGCGACAATGCCTGCCTGCCTGCCTGCCTGCCTGCCTGCGACAATGCCTGCCTGCCTGCCTGCCTGCCTGCCTGCGACAATGCCTGCCTGCCTGCCTGCCTGCCACAATGCCTGCCTGCCTGCCTGCCTGACTGCCTGCCTGCCTGCCTGCCTCCGACATAGCCTGCCTTCCTGCCTGCCTGCCTGCCTGCCTGCCTGCCTGCGACAATGCCTGCCTGCCTGCCAGCCTGCCTGCCTGCCTGCCTGCCTGCCTGCCTGCCTGCCTGCCTGCCTGCCTGCCTGCGACAATGCCTGCCTGCCTGCCTGCCTGCCTGCGACAATGGCTGCCTGCCTGCCTGCCTGCCTGCCTGCGACAATGCCTGCCTGCCTGCCTGGGAGAATGCCTGCCTGCCTGCCTGCCTGCCTTCCTGCCTGTCTGCCTACCTGCCTGCCTGCCTACCTGCCTACCTACCTGCCTGCTACCTGCCTGCTACCTGCCTGCTCCCTGCCTGCTACCTGCATGCTACCTGCCTGCTACCTGCCTGCTACCTGCCTGCGAGAATGCCTGCCTGCCTGCATTCCTGCTAGAATGCCTGCCTGCCTGCCTGCCTCCCTGCCTGCCTGCCTGCCTGCCTGCCTGTCTCCCTGCGAGGATGCCTGCCTGCGAGAATGCCTGCCTGCCTGCCTGCCTGCCAGTCTGCGAGAATGCCTGCGTGCGTGCCTGCCTGCCTGCCTGCCTGCGACAATGCCTGCCTGCCTGCCTGCCTGTCTGCCTGCCTGCCTGCGACAATGCCTGCGTGCGTGCCTGCCTGCCTGCCTGCCTGCGACAATGCCTGCCTGCCTGCCTGCCTGTCTGCCTGCCTGCCTGCGACAATGCCTGCCTGCCTGCCTGCCTGCCTGCCTGCCTGCGACAATGCCTGCCTGCCTGCCTGCCTGCCTGCCTGCCTGCCTGCGACAAAGCCTGCCTTCCTGCCTGCCTGCCTACCTGCCTGCCTGCGAGAATGCCTGCCTGCCTGCCTGCCTACCTACCTGCCTGCTACCTGCCTGCTACCTGCCTGCTACCTGCCTGCTACCTGCCTGCTACCTGCCTGCGAGAATGCCTGCCTGCCAGCATTCCTGCTAGAATGCCTGCCTGCCTGCCTGCCTCCCTGGTTGCTTGCCTGCCTGCCTGCCTGTCTTCCTGCGAGAATGCCTGCCTGCCTGCCTGCCTGCCTGCGACAATGCCTGCGACAATGCCTGCCTGCCTGCCTGCGACAATGCCTGCGACAAGGCCTGCCTGCCTGCCTGCGACAATGCCTGCGACAATGCCTGCCTGCCTGCCTGCGACAATGCCTGCCTACGAGAATGCCTGCCTGCGTGCCTGGAGATTGCCTGCCTGCGAGAATGCCTGCCTGCCTGCCTGCCTGCCTACCTGCCTGCCTACCTGCCTACCTACCTGCGAGAATTCCTGCCTGCCTACCTGCCTGCGAGAATACCTACCTGCCTGCCTTCCTGCGAGAATGCCTGCCTACCTGCGAGAATGCCTGCTGCCTGCCTGCCGGCCTGCCTGCCTGCGAGAATGCTTGCCTGCCTACCTGCCTGCCTACCTGCCTTCCTGCCTTCCTGCCTACCTGCCTGCCTGCTAACCTGCCTGCCTGCCTACCTGCCTGCCTGCCTACCTGCCTACCTACCTGCCTGCTACCTGCCTGCTACCTGCCTGCTACATGCCTGCTACCTGCCTGCTACCTGCCTGCTACCTGCCGGCTACCTGCCTGCTACCTGCCTACGAGAATGCCTGCCTGCCTGCATTCCTGCTAGAATGCCTGCCTGCCTCCCTGCCTGCCTGCCTGCCTGCCTGCCTGTCTTCCTGCGAGAATGCCTGCCTGCGACAATGCCTGCCTGCCTGCCTGCCTGCCTGCCTGCGACAATGCCTGCCTGCCTGCCTGCCTGCCTGCGACAATGCCTGCCTGCCTGCCTGCCTGCGACAATGCCTGCCTGCCTGCCTGCCTGCCTGCCTGCGACAAAGCCTGCCTTCCTGCCTGCCTGCCTACCTGCCTGCCTGCCTACCTGCCTGCCTACCTGCCTACCTACCTGCCTGCTACCTGCCTGCTACCTGCCTGCTACCTGCCTGCTACCTGCCTGCTACCTGCCTGTGAGAATGCCTACCTGCCTGTCTTCCTGCGAGAATGCCTGCCTGCAAGAATGCCTGCCTGCCTGCCTGCCAGTCTGCGAGAATGCCTGAGTGCCTGCCTGCCTGCCTGCCTGCCTGCCTGCGACAATGCCTGCCTGCCTGCCTGCCTGCCTGCCTGCGACAATGCCTGCCTGCCTGCCTGCCTGCGACAATGCCTGCCTGCCTGCCTGCCTGCCACAATGCCTGCCTGCCTGCCTGCCTGACTGCCTGCCTGCCTGCCTGCCTCCGACATAGCCTGCCTTCCTGCCTGCCTGCCTGCCTGCCTGCCTGCGACAATGCCTGCCTGCCTGCCAGCCTGCCTGCCTGCCTGCCTGCCTGCCTGCCTGCCTGCCTGCCTGCCTGCCTGCGACAATGCCTGCCTGCCTGCCAGCCTGCCTGCGACAATGGCTGCCTGCCTGCCTGCCTGCCTGCCTGCGACAATGCCTTCCTGCCTGCCTGGGAGAATGCCTGCCTGCCTGCCTGCCTGCCTGCCTGCCTGCGAGAATGCCTGCCTGCCTTACTGCCTGCCTGCCTGTCTGCCTGCCTGCCTGCGAGAATGCCTGCCTGCCTGCCTGCCTGCCTGCGAGAATGCCTGCCTGCCTGCCTGCCTGCCTGCCTACCTGCGACAATGCCTGCCTGCCAGCCTGCCTGCCTGCCTGCCTGCCTGCCTGCGACAATGCCTGCCTGCCTGCCTGCCTGCCTGCCTGCCTGCGACAATGCCTGCCTGCCTGCCTGCCTGCCTGCCTGCCTGCCTGCGAGAATGCTTGCCTGCCTACCTGCCTGCCTACCTGCCTGCCTACCTGCCTGCCTACCTGCCTGCCTACCTGCCTGCCTGCCTGCCTGCCTACCTGCCTGCCTGCCTACCTGCCTGCCTGCCTACCTGCCTACCTACCTGCCTGCTACCTGCCTGCTACCTGCCTGCTACCTGCCTGCTACCTGCCTGCTACCTGCCTGCTACCTGCCTGCGAGAATGCCTGCCTGCCTGCATTCCTGCTAGAATGCCTGCCTGCCTGAGTGCCTCCCTGCCTGCCTGCCTGCCTGCCTGCCTGTCTTCCTGAGAGAATGCCTGCCTGCGAGAATGCCTGCCTGCCTGCCTGCCTGCCAGTCTGCGAGAATGCCTGCGTGCCTGCCTGCCTGCCTGCCTGCCTGCCTGCGACAATGCCTGCCTGCCTGCCTGCCTGCCTGTCTGCCTGCCTGCCTGCAACAATGCCTGCCTGCCTGCCTGCCTGCCTGCCAGCCTGCCTGCCTGCCTGCCTGCGACAATGCCTGCCTGCCTGCCTGCCTGCGACAATGCCTGCCTGCCTGCCTGCCTGCCTGCCTGCCTACCTGCCTGCCTGCGACAAAGCCTGCATTCCTGCCTGCCTGCCTACCTGCCTGCCTGCCTACCTGCCTGCCTGCCTACCTGCCTACCTACCTGCCTGCTACCTGCCTGCTACCTGCCTGCTACCTGCCTGCTACCTGCCTGCTACCTGCTTGCTACCTGCCTGCGAGAATGCCTGCCTGCCTGCATTCCTGCTAGAATGCCTGCCTGCCTACCTGCCTCCCTGCCTGCCTGCCTGCCTGCCTGTCTTCCTGCGAGAATGCCTGCTTGCGAGAATGCCTGCCTGCCTGCCTGCCTGCCAGTCTGCGAGAATGCCTGCGTGCCTGCGTGCCTGCCTGCCTGCCTGCCTGCGACAATGCCTGCCTGCCTGCCTGCCTGCCTGCCTGCCTGCCTGCGACAATGCCTGCCTGCCTGCCTGCCTGCCTGCCTGCGACAATGCCTGCCTGCCTGCCTGCCTGCGACAATGCCTGCCTGCCTGCCTGCCTGCGACAATGCCTGCCTGCCTGCCTACCTGCCTGCCTACCTGCCTGCCTACCTGCCTGCCTGCCTACCTGCCTGCCTGCCTACCTGCCTGTCTGCCTACCTGCCTGCCTGCCTACCTGCCTACCTACCTGCCTGCTACCTGCCTGCTACCTGCCTGCTACCTGCATGCTACCTGCCTGCTACCTGCCTGCGAGAATGCCTGCCTGCCTGCATTCCTGCTAGAATGCCTGCCTGCCTGCCTGCCTCCCTGCCTGCCTGCCTGCCTGCCTGTCTCACTGCGAGAATGCCTGCCTGCGAGAATGCCTGCCTGCCTGCCTGACTGCCAGTCTGCGAGAATGCCTGCGTGCGTGCCTGCCTGCCTGCCTGCCTGCCTGCGACAATGCCTGCCTGCCTGCCTGCCTGTCTGCCTGCCTGCCTGCGACAATGCCTGCCTGCCTGCCTGCCTGCCTGCCTGCCTGCCTGCCTGCGACAAAGCCTGCCTTCCTGCCTGCCTGCCTACCTGCCTGCCTGCCTACCTGCCTGCCTGCCTACCTGCCTACCTACCTGCCTGCTACCTGCCTGCTACCTGCCTGCTACCTGCCTGCTACCTGCCTGCTACCTGCCTGCTACCTGCCTGCGAGAATGCCTGCCTGCCAGCATTCCTGCTAGAATGCCTGCCTGCCTGCCTGCCTCCCTGGTTGCCTGCCTGCCTGCCTGCCTGTCATCCTGCGAGAATGCCTGCCTGCGAGAATGCCTGCCTGCCTGCCTGCCTGCCAGTCTGCGAGAATGCCCGCGTGCCTGCCTGCCTGCCTGCCTGCCTGCCTGCCTGCGACAATGCCTGCCTGCTTGCCTGCCTGCCTCTGAAAATGCCTGCCTGCTTGCCTGCCTGCCTGCGACAATGCCTGCCTGCCTGCCTGCCTGCGACAATGCCTGCCTGCCTGCCTTCCTGCCTGCCTGCGACAAAGCCTGCCTTCCTGCCTGCCTGCCTGCCTGCCTGCCTGCCTGCGACAATGCCTGCCTGCCTGCCAGCCTCCCTGCCTGCCTGCCTGCCTGCCTGCCTGCCTGCCTACCTGCCTGCCTGCCTACCTGCCTGCCTGCCTACCTGCCTGCCTGCTACCTGCCTGCGAGAATGCCTGCCTGCCTGCATTCCTGCTAGAATGCCTGCCTGCCTGAGTGCCTCCCTGCCTGCCTGCCTGCCTGCCTGCCTGTCTTTCTGCGAGAATGCCTGCCTGCGAGAATGCCTGTCTGCCTGCCTGCCTGCCAGTCTGCGAGAATGCCTGCGTGCTTGCCTGCCTGCCTGCCTGCCTGCGACAATGCCTGCCTGCCTGCCTGCCTGCCTGCCTGCCTGCCTGCCTCTCTGCGACAATGCCTGCCTGCCTGCCTGCCTGCCTGCATGCGACAATGCCTGCCTGCCTGCCTGCCTGCGACAATGCCTGCCTGCCTGCCTGCCTGCCTGCCTTCGACAATGCCTGCCTGCCTGCCTGCCTGCGACAATGCCTGCCTGCCTGCCTGCCTGCCTGCCTGCCTGCCTGCCTGCGACAAAGCCTGCCTTCCTGCCTGCCTGCCTACCTGCCTGCCTGCCTACCTGCCTGCCTGCCTACCTGCCTACCTACCTGCCTGCTACCTGCCTGCTACCTGCCTGCTACCTGCCTGCTACCTGCCTGCTACCTGCCTGCGAGAATGCCTGACTGCCTGCATTCCTGCTAGAATGCCTGCCTGCCTGAGTGCCTCCCTGCCTGCCTGCCTTCCTGCCTGTCTTCCTGCGAGAATGCCTGCCTGCGAGAATGCCTGCTGCCTGCCTGCCTGCCTGCCTGCCTGCGAGAATGCTTGCCTGCCTACCTGCCTGCCTACCTGCCTGCCTACCTGCCTGCCTGCCTACCTGCCTGCCTGCCTCCCTGCTGCCTGCCTGCCTGCCTGTCTTCCTGCGAGAATGCCTGCTTGCGAGAATGCCTGCCTGCGACAATGCCTGCCTGCCTGCCTACCTGCCTGCGACAATGCCTGCCTGCCTGCCTGCCTGCGACAATGCCTGCCTGCCTGCCTGCCTGCCTGCCTGCGACAAAGCCTGCCTTCCTGCCTGCCTGCCTACCTGCCTGCCTGCCTACCTGCCTGCCTACCTGCCTACCTACCTGCCTGCTACCTGCCTGCTACCTGCCTGCTACCTGCCTGCTACCTGCCTGCTACCTGCCTGTGAGAATGCCTACCTGCCTGTCTTCCTGCGAGAATGCCTGCCTGCAAGAATGCCTGCCTGCCTGCCTGCCTGCCAGTCTGCGAGAATGCCTGAGTGCCTGCCTGCCTGCCTGCCTGCCTGCCTGCGACAATGCCTGCCTGCCTGCCTGCCAGCCTGCCTGCGACAATGCCTGCCTGCCTGCCTGCCTGCCTGCCTGCCTGCCTGCGACAATGCCTGCCTGCCTGCCTGCCTGCCACAATGCCTGCCTGCCTGCCTGCCTGACTGCCTGCCTGCCTGCCTGCCTCCGACATAGCCTGCCTTCCTGCCTGCCTGCCTGCCTGCCTGCCTGCCTGCGACAATGCCTGCCTGCCTGCCAGCCTGCCTGCCTGCCTGCCTGCCTGCCTGCCTGCCTGCCTGCCTGCCTGCCTGCGACAATGCCTGCCTGCCTGCCTGCCTGCCTGCGACAATGGCTGCCTGCCTGCCTGCCTGCCTGCCTGCGACAATGCCTGCCTGCCTGCCTGGGAGAATGCCTGCCTGCCTGCCTGCCTGCCTGCCTTCCTGCCTGTCTGCCTACCTGCCTGCCTGCCTACCTGCCTACCTACCTGCCTGCTACCTGCCTGCTACCTGCCTGCGAGAATGCCTGCCTGCCTGCATTCCTGCTAGAATGCCTGCCTGCCTGCCTGCCTCCCTGCCTGCCTGCCTGCCTGCCTGCCTGTCTCCCTGCGAGGATGCCTGCCTGCGAGAATGCCTGCCTGCCTGCCTGCCTGCCAGTCTGCGAGAATGCCTGCGTGCGTGCCTGCCTGCCTGCCTGCCTGCCTGCGACAATGCCTGCCTGCCTGCCTGCCTGTCTGCCTGCCTGCCTGCGACAATGCCTGCCTGCCTGCCTGCCTGCCTGCCTGCCTGCGACAATGCCTGCCTGCCTGCCTGCCTGCCTGCCTGCCTGCCTGCCTGCCTGCCTGCGACAAAGCCTGCCTTCCTGCCTGCCTGCCTACCTGCCTGCCTGCGAGAATGCCTGCCTGCCTGCCTGCCTACCTACCTGCCTGCTACCTGCCTGCTACCTGCCTGCTACCTGCCTGCTACCTGCCTGCTACCTGCCTGCTACCTGCCTGCGAGAATGCCTGCCTGCCAGCATTCCTGCTAGAATGCCTGCCTGCCTGCCTGCCTCCCTGGTTGCCTGCCTGCCTGCCTGCCTGTCTTCCTGCGAGAATGCCTGCCTGCCTGCCTGCCTGCCTGCGACAATGCCTGCGACAATGCCTGCCTGCCTGCCTGCGACAATGCCTGCGACAATGCCTGCCTGCCTGCCTGCGACAATGCCTGCGACAATGCCTGCCTGCCTGCCTGCGACAATGCCTGCCTACGAGAATGCCTGCCTGCGTGCCTGGAGATTGCCTGCCTGCGAGAATGCCTGCCTGCCTGCCTGCCTGCCTACCTGCCTGCCTACCTGCCTACCTACCTGCGAGAATTCCTGCCTGCCTACCTGCCTGCGAGAATACCTACCTGCCTGCCTTCCTGCGAGAATGCCTGCCTACCTGCGAGAATGCCTGCTGCCTGCCTGCCGGCCTGCCTGCCTGCGAGAATGCTTGCCTGCCTACCTGCCTGCCTACCTGCCTTCCTGCCTTCCTGCCTACCTGCCTGCCTGCTAACCTGCCTGCTTGCCTACCTGCCTGCCTGCCTACCTGCCTACCTACCTGCCTGCTACCTGCCTGCTACCTGCCTGCTACATGCCTGCTACCTGCCTGCTACCTGCCTGCTACCTGCCGGCTACCTGCCTGCTACCTGCCTACGAGAATGCCTGCCTGCCTGCATTCCTGCTAGAATGCCTGCCTGCCTCCCTGCCTGCCTGCCTGCCTGCCTGCCTGCCTGCCTGCCTGTCTTCCTGCGAGAATGCCTGCCTGCGACAATGCCTGCCTGCCTGCCTGCCTGCCTGCCTGCGACAATGCCTGCCTGCCTGCCTGCCTGCCTGCGACAATGCCTGCCTGCCTGCCTGCCTGCGACAATGCCTGCCTGCCTGCCTGCCTGCCTGCGACAAAGCCTGCCTTCCTGCCTGCCTGCCTACCTGCCTGCCTGCCTACCTGCCTGCCTACCTGCCTACCTACCTGCCTGCTACCTGCCTGCTACCTGCCTGCTACCTGCCTGCTACCTGCCTGTGAGAATGCCTACCTGCCTGTCTTCCTGCGAGAATGCCTGCCTGCAAGAATGCCTGCCTGCCTGCCTGCCAGTCTGCGAGAATGCCTGAGTGCCTGCCTGCCTGCCTGCCTGCCTGCCTGCGACAATGCCTGCCTGCCTGCCTGCCTGCCTGCCTGCGACAATGCCTGCCTGCCTGCCTGCCTGCGACAATGCCTGCCTGCCTGCCTGCCTGCCACAATGCCTGCCTGCCTGCCTGCCTGACTGCCTGCCTGCCTGCCTGCCTCCGACATAGCCTGCCTTCCTGCCTGCCTGCCTGCCTGCCTGCCTGCCTGCGACAATGCCTGCCAGCCTGCCAGCCTGCCTGCCTGCCTGCCTGCCTGCCTGCCTGCCTGCCTGCGACAATGCCTGCCTGCCTGCCAGCCTGCCTGCGACAATGGCTGCCTGCCTGCCTGCCTGCCTGCCTGCGACAATGCCTGCCTGCCTGCCTGGGAGAATGCCTGCCTGCCTGCCTGCCTGCCTGCCTGCCTGCCTGCGAGAATGCCTGCCTGCCTTACTGCCTGCCTGCCTGCCTGCCTGCCTGCCTGCCTGCGAGAATGCCTGCCTGCCTGCCTGCCTGCCTGCGAGAATGCCTGCCTGCCTGCCTGCCTGCCTGCCTACCTGCGACAATGCCTGCCTGCCAGCCTGCCTGCCTGCCTGCCTGCCTGCCTGCGACAATGCCTGCCTGCCTGCCTGCCTGCCTGCCTGCCTGCGACAATGCCTGCCTGCCTGCCTGCCTGCCTGCCTGCCTGCCTGCGAGAATGCTTGCCTGCCTACCTGCCTGCCTACCTGCCTGCCTACCTGCCTGCCTACCTGCCTGCCTGCCTACCTGCCTGCCTGCCTACCTGCCTGCCTGCCTACCTGCCTGCCTGCCTACCTGCCTACCTACCTGCCTGCTACCTGCCTGCTACCTGCCTGCTACCTGCCTGCTACCTGCCTGCTACCTGCCTGCGAGAATGCCTGCCTGCCTGCATTCCTGCTAGAATGCCTGCCTGCCTGCCTGCCTCCCTGCCTGCCTGCCTGCCTGCCTGCCTGTCTTCCTGAGAGAATGCCTGCCTGCGAGAATGCCTGCCTGCCTGCCTGCCTGCCAGTCTGCGAGAATGCCTGCGTGCCTGCCTGCCTGCCTGCCTGCCTGCCTGCGACAATGCCTGCCTGCCTGCCTGCCTGCCTGTCTGCCTGCCTGCCTGCAACAATGCCTGCCTGCCTGCCTGCCTGCCTGCCAGCCTGCCTGCCTGCCTGCCTGCGACAATGCCTGCCTGCCTGCCTGCCTGCGACAATGCCTGCCTGCCTGCCTGCCTGCCTGCCTACCTGCCTGCCTGCGACAAAGCCTGCCTTCCTGCCTGCCTGCCTACCTGCCTGCCTGCCTACCTGCCTGCCTGCCTACCTGCCTACCTACCTGCCTGCTACCTGCCTGCTACCTGCCTGCTACCTGCCTGCTACCTGCCTGCTACCTGCCTGCTACCTGCCTGCGAGAATGCCTGCCTGCCTGCATTCCTGCTAGAATGCCTGCCTGCCTGCCTGCCTCCCTGCCTGCCTGCCTGCCTGCCTGTCTTCCTGCGAGAATGCCTGCTTGCGAGAATGCCTGCCTGCCTGCCTGCCTGCCAGTCTGCGAGAATGCCTGCGTGCCTGCGTGCCTGCCTGCCTGCCTGCCTGCGACAATGCCTGCCTGCCTGCCTGCCTGCCTGCCTGCCTGCCTGCCTGCGACAATGCCTGCCTGCCTGCCTGCCTGCCTGCCTGCCTGCCTGCGACAATGTCTGCCTGCCTGCCTGCCTGCGACAATGCCTGCCTGCCTGCCTGCCTGCCTGCCTACCTGCCTGCGAGAATGCTTGCCTGCCTACCTGCCTGCCTACCTGCCTGCCTACCTGCCTGCCTACCTGCCTGCCTACCTGCCTGCCTGCCTACCTGCCTGTCTGCCTACCTGCCTGTCTGCCTACCTGCCTGCCTGCCTACCTGCCTACCTACCTACCTGCTACCTGCCTGCTACCTGCCTGCTACCTGCCTGCTACCTGCATGCTACCTGCCTGCTACCTGCCTGCTACCTGCCTGCGAGAATGCCTGCCTGCCTGCATTCCTGCTAGAATGCCTGCCTGCCTGCCTGTCTCACTGCGAGAATGCCTGCCTGCGAGAATGCCTGCCTGCCTGCCTGACTGCCAGTCTGCGAGAATGCCTGCGTGCGTGCCTGCCTGCCGGCCTGCCTGCCTGCGACAATGCCTGCCTGCCTGCCTGACTGTCTGCCTGCCTGCCTGCGACAATGCCTGCCTGCCTGCCTGCCTGCCTGCCTGCCTGCCTGCGACAATGCCTGCCTGCCTGCCTGCCGGCGACAATGCCTGCCTGCCTGCATGCCTGCCTGCCTGCCTGCCTGCCTGCCTGCGACAAAGCCTGCCTTCCTGCCTGCCTGCCTACCTGCCTGCCTGCCTACCTGCCTGCCTGCCTACCTGCCTACCTACCTGCCTGCTACCTGCCTGCTACCTGCCTGCTACCTGCCTGCTACCTGCCTGCTACCTGCCTGCTACCTGCCTGCGAGAATGCCTGCCTGCCAGCATTCCTGCTAGAATGCCTGCCTGCCTGCCTGCCTCCCTGTTTGCCTGCCTGCCTGCCTGCCTGTCTTCCTGCGAGAATGCCTGCCTGCGAGAATGCCTGCCTGCCTGCCTGCCTGCCAGTCTGCGAGAATGCCTGCGTGCCTGCCTGCCTGCCTGCCTGCCTGCCTGCCTGCGACAATGCCTGCCTGCTTGCCTGCCTGCCTCCGAAAATGCCTGCCTGCTTGCCTGCCTGCCTGCGACAATGCCTGCCTGCCTGCCTGCCTGCGACAATGCCTGCCTGCCTGCCTTCCTGCCTGCCTGCGACAAAGCCTGCCTTCCTGCCTGCCTGCCTGCCTGCCTGCCTGCCTGCGACAATGCCTGCCTGACTGCCAGCCTCCCTGCCTGCCTGCCTGCCTGCCTGCCTGCCTGCCTACCTGCCTGCCTGCCTACCTGCCTGCCTGCCTACCTGCCTGCCTGCTACCTGCCTGCGAGAATGCCTGCCTGCCTGCATTCCTGCTAGAATGCCTGCCTGCCTGAGTGCCTCCCTGCCTGCCTGCCTGCCTGCCTGACTGCCAGTCTGCGAGAATGCCTGCGTGCGTGCCTGCCTGCCTGCCTGCCTGCCTGCGACAATGCCTGCCTGCCTGCCTGCCTGTCTGCCTGCCTGCCTGCGACAATGCCTGCCTTTCTGCCTGCCTGCCTGCCTGCCTGCCTGCGACAATGTCTGCCTGCCTGCCTGCCGGCGACAATGCCTGCCTGCCTGCCTGCCTGCCTGCCTGCCTGCCTGCCTGCGACAAAGCCTGCCTTCCTGCCTGCCTGCCTACCTGCCTGCCTGCCTACCTGCCTGCCTGCCTACCTGCCTACCTACCTGCCTGCTACCTGCCTGCTTCCTGCCTGCTACCTGCCTGCTACCTGCCTGCGAGAATGCCTGCCTGCCAGCATTCCTGCTAGAATGCCTGCCTGCCTGCCTGCCTCCCTGGTTGCCTGCCTGCCTGCCTGCCTGTCTTCCTGCGAGAATGCCTGCCTGCGAGAATGCCTGCCTGCCTGCCTGCCTGCCAGTCTGCGAGAATGCCTGCGTGCCTGCCTGCCTGCCTGCCTGCCTGCCTGCGACAATGCCTGCCTGCTTGCCTGCCTGCCTCCGAAAATGCCTGCCTGCTTGCCTGCCTGCCTGCGACAATGCCTGCCTGCCTGCCTGCCTGCGACAATGCCTGCCTGCCTGCCTTCCTGCCTGCCTGCGACAAAGCCTGCCTTCCTGCCTGCCTGCCTGCCTGCCTGCGACAATGCCTGCCTGCCTGCCAGCCTGCATGCCTGCCTGCCTGCCTGCCTGCCTGCCTGCCTACCTGCCTGCCTGCCTACCTGCCTGCCTGCCTACCTGCCTGCCTGCTACCTGCCTGCGAGAATGCCTGCCTGCCTGCATTCCTGCTAGAATGCCTGCCTGCCTGAGTGCCTCCCTGCCTGCCTGCCTGCCTGCCTGCCTGTCTTTCTGCGAGAATGCCTGCCTGCGAGAATGCCTGTCTGCCTGCCTGCCTGCCAGTCTGCGAGAATGCCTGCGTGCTTGCCTGCCTGCCTGCCTGCCTGCGACAATGCCTGCCTGCCTGCCTGCCTGCCTGCCTCTCTGCGACAATGCCTGCCTGCCTGCCTGCCTGCCTGCCTGCGACAATGCCTGCCTGCCTGCCTGCGACAATGCCTGCCTGCCTGCCTGCCTGCCTGCCTTCGACAATGCCTGCCTGCCTGCCTGCCTGCGACAATGCCTGCCTGCCTGCCTGCCTGCCTGCCTGCCTGCCTGCCTGCGACAAAGCCTGCCTTCCTGCCTGCCTGCCTACCTGCCTGCCTGCCTACCTGCCTGCCTGCCTACCTGCCTGCGAGAATGCCTGACTGCCTGCATTCCTGCTAGAATGCCTGCCTGCCTGAATGCCTCCCTGCCTGCCTGCCTTCCTGCCTGTCTTCCTGCGAGAATGCCTGCCTGCGAGAATGCCTGCTGCCTGCCTGCCTGCCTGCCTGCCTGCCTGCCTGCGAGAATGCTTGCCTGCCTACCTGCCTGCCTACCTGCCTGCCTACCTGCCTGCCTACCTGCCTGCCTGCCTACCTGCCTGCCTGCCTCCCTGCCTGCCTGCCTGCCTGCCTGTCTTCCTGCGAGAATGCCTGCTTGCGAGAATGCCTGCCTGCCTGCCTGCCTGCCAGTCTGCGAGAATGCCTGCGTGCCTGCGTGCCTGCCTGCCTGCCTGCCTGCGACAATGCCTGCCTGCCTGCCTGCCTGCCTGCCTGCCTGCGACAATGCCTGCCTGCCTGCCTGCCTGCCTGCCTGCCTGCGACAATGCCTGCCTGCCTGCCTGCCTCCCTGCGACAATGCCTGCCTGCCTGCCTGCCTGCCTGCCTACCTGCCTGCGAGAATGCTTGCCTGCCTACCTGCCTGCCTACCTGCCTGCCTACATGCCTGCCTACCTGCCTGCCTGCCTACCTGCCTGCCTGCCTACCTGCCTGTCTGCCTACCTGCCTGCCTGCCTACCTGCCTACCTACCTGCCTGCTACCTGCCTGCTACCTGCCTGCTACCTGCCTGCTACCTGCATGCTACCTGCCTGCTACCTGCCTGCTACCTGCCTGCGAGAATGCCTGCCTGCCTGCATTCCTGCTAGAAGGCCTGCCTGCCTGCCTGCCTCCCTGCCTGCCTGCCTGCCTGCCTGCCTGTCTTCCTGCGAGAATGCCTGCCTGCGAGAATGCCTGCCTGCCTGCCTGCCTGCCAGTCTGCGAGAATGCCTGCGTGCGTGCCTGCCTGCCTGCCTGCCTGCCTGCGACAATGCCTGCCTGCCTGCCTGCCTGTCTGCCTGCCTGCCTGCGACAATGCCTGCCTGCCTGCCTGCCTGCCTGCCTGCCTGCCTGCGACAATGCCTGCCTGCCTGCCTGCCGGCGACAATGCCTGCCTGCCTGCCTGCCTGCCTGCCTGCCTGCCTGCCTGCCTGCCTGCGACAAAGCCTGCCTTCCTGCCTGCCTGCCTACCTGCCTGCCTGCCTACCTGCCTGCCTGCCTACCTGCCTACCTACCTGCCTGCTACCTGCCTGCTACCTGCCTGCTACCTGCCTGCGAGAATGCCTGCCTGCCAGCATTCCTGCTAGAATGCCTGCCTGCCTGCCTGCCTCCCTGTTTGCCTGCCTGCCTGCCTGCCTGTCTTCCTGCGAGAATGCCTGCCTGCGAGAATGCCTGCCTGCCTGCCTGCCTGCCAGTCTGCGAGAATGCCTGCGTGCCTGCCTGCCTGCCTGCCTGCCTGCCTGCCTGCGACAATGCCTGCCTGCTTGCCTGCCTGCCTCCGAAAATGCCTGCCTGCTTGCCTGCCTGCCTGCGACAATGCCTGCCTGCCTGCCTGCCTGCGACAATGCCTGCCTGCCTGCCTTCCTGCCTGCCTGCGACAAAGCCTGCCTTCCTGCCTGCCTGCCTGCCTGCCTGCCTGCCTGCGACAATGCCTGCCTGCCTGCCAGCCTGCCTGCCTGCCTGCCTGCCTGCCTGCCTGCCTGCCTGCCTACCTGCCTGCCTGCTACCTGCCTGCGAGAATGCCTGCCTGCCTGCATTCCTGCTAGAATGCCTGCCTGCCTGAGTGCCTCCCTGCCTGCCTGCCTGCCTGCCTGCCTGTCTTTCTGCGAGAATGCCTGCCTGCGAGAATGTCTGTCTGCCTGCCTGCCTGCCAGTCTGCGAGAATGCCTGCGTGCTTGCCTGCCTGCCTGCCTGCCTGAGACAATGCCTGCCTGCCTGCCTGCCTGCCTCTCTGCGACAATGCTTGCCTGCCTGCCTGCCTGCGACAATGCCTGCCTGCCTGCCTGCCTGCGACAATGCCTGCCTGCCTGCCTGCCTGCCTTCGACAATGCCTGCCTTCCTGCCTGCCTGCCTACCTGCCTGCCTGCCTACCTGCCTGCCTGCCTGCCTGCCTGCCTGCGAGAATGCCTGCCTGCCTGCCTGCCTGCCTGCCTGCGACAATGCCTGCCTGCCTGCCTGCCTGCCTGCCTGCCTGCGACAAAGCCTGCCTTCCTGCCTGCCTGCCTACCTGCCTGCCTGCCTACCTACCTGCCTGCTACCTGCCTGCTACCTGCCTGCTGCCTGCCTGCGAGAATGCCTGACTGCCTGCATTCCTGCTAGAATGCCTGCCTGCCTGAATGCCTCCCTGCCTGCCTGCCTTCCTGCCTGTCTTCCTGCGAGAATGCCTGCCTGCGAGAATGCCTGCTGCCTGCCTGCCTGCCTGCCTGCCTGCGAGAATGCTTGCCTGCCTACCTGCCTGCCTACCTGCCTGCCTACCTGCCTGCCTACCTGCCTCCCTGCCTACCTGCCTGCCTGCCTACCTGCCTGTCTGCCTACCTGCCTGCCTGCCTACCTGCCTGCCTGCCTACCTGCCTACCTACCTGCCTGCTACCTGCCTGCTACATGCCTGCGAGAATGCCTCCCTGCCTGCATTCCTGCTAGAATGCCTGCCTGCCTGAGTGCCTCCCTGCCTGCCTGCCTGCCTGCCTGCCTGTCTTCCTGCAAGAATGCCTGCCGGCCTGCCTGCCTGCCAGTCTGCGAGAATGCCTGCGTGCCTGCCTGCCTGCCTGCCTGCCTGCCTGCCTGCGACAATGCCTGCCTGCCTTCTTGCCTGCCTGCCTGCGACAATGCCTGCCTGCCTGCCTGCCTGCGACAATGCCTGCCTGCCTGCCTGCCTGCCTGCCTGCCTGCGACAAAGCCTGCCTTCCTGCCTGCCTGCCTACCTGCCTGCCTCCCTACCTGCCTGCCTGCCTACCTGCCTACCTACCTGCCTACTACCTGCCTGCTACCTGCCTGCTACTTGCCTGCTACCTGCCTGCTACCTGCCTGCTACCTGCCTGCGAGAATGCCTGCCTGCCTGCATTCCTGCTAGAATGCCTGCCTGCCTGCCTGATTGCGACAATGCATGCATGCCTGCCTGCATGCCTGCCTGCGAGAATGTCTGCCTGCCTGCCTGCCTGCCTGCCTGCCTGCCTGCGACAATGCCTGCCTGCCTGCCAGCCTGCCTGCCTGCCTGCCTGCCTGCTTGCCTGCCTGCCTGCGACAATGCCTGCCTGCCTGCCTGCCTGCCTGCGACAATGCCTGCCTGCCTGCCTGCGAGAATGCCTGCCTGCCTGCCTGCCTGCCTGCCTGTCTGCGAGAATGCCTGCATGCCTGCCTGCCTGCCTGCCTGCGAGAATGCCTGCCTGCCTGCCTGCCTGCCTGCCTGTCTGCCTGCGAGAATGCCTGCCTACCTGCCTGCCTGCCTGCCTGCCTGCGAGAATGCCTGCCTGCCTGCCTGCCTGCCTGCGACAATGCCTGCCTGCCTGCCTGCCTGCCTGCCTGCGACAATGCCTGCCTGCCTGCCTGCCTGCCTGCCTGACTGCCTGCGACAATGCCTGCCTGCCTGCCTGCCTGCGTGCCTGCCTGCCTGCGACAATGCCTGCCTGCCTGCCTGCCTGCCTGCCTGCCTGCCTGCGACAATGCCTGCCTGCCTGCCTGCCTGCCTGCGACAATGCCTGCCTGCCTGCCTGCCTGCCTGCGACAATGCCTGCCTGCCTGCCTGCCTGCGAGAATGCCTGCGAGAATGCCTGCCTGCCTGCCTGCCTGCCTGCGACAATGCCTGCGACAATGCCTGCCTGCCTGCCTGCGACAATGCCTGCGACAATGCCTGCCTGCCTGCCTGCGACAATGCCTGCGACAATGCCTGCCTGGCTGCCTGCGACAATGCCTGCCTACGAGAATGCCTGCCTGCGTGCCTGGGAGATTGCCTGCCTGCGAGAATGCCTGCCTGCCTGCCTGCCTGCCTACCTGCCTGCCTACCTGCCTACCTGCCTGCGAGAATTCCTGCCTGCCTACCTGCCTGCGAGAATACCTACCTGCCTGCCTTCCTGCGAGAATGCCTGCATACCTGCGAGAATGCCTGCTGCCTGCCTGCCGGCCTGCCTGCCTGCGAGAATGCTTGCCTGCCTACCTGCCTGCCTACCTGCCTTCCTGCCTTCCTGCCTACCTGCCTGCCTGCTAACCTGCCTGCCTGCCTACCTGCCTGCCTGCCTACCTGCCTACATACCTGCCTGCTACCTGCCTGCTACCTGCCTGCTACATGCCTGCTACCTGCCTGCTACCTGCCTGCTACCTGCCGGCTACCTGCCTGCTACCTGCCTGCGAGAATGCCTGCCTGCCTGCATTCCTGCTAGAATGCCTGCCTGCCTGCCTGCCTGCCTCCCTGCCTGCCTGCCTGCCTGCCTGCCTGTCTTCCTGCAAGAATGCCTGCCTGCGAGAATGCCTGCCTTCCTGCCTGCCTGCCAGTCTGCGAGAATGCCTGCGTGCGTGCCTGCCTGCCTGCCTGCCTGCGACAATGCCTGCCTGCCTGCCTGCCTGTCTGCCTGCCTGCCTGCGACAATGCCTGCCTGCCTGCCTGCCTGCCTGCCTGCCTGCCTGCGACAATGCCTGCCTGCCTTCTTGCCTGCCTGCCTGCCTGCCTGCGACAATGCCTGCCTGCCTGCCTGCCTGCGACAATGCCTGCCTGCCTGCCTGCCTGCCTGCGACAAAGCCTGCCTTCCTGCGTGCCTGCCTACCTGCCTGCCTCCCTACCTGCCTGCCTGCCTACCTGCCTACCTACCTGCCTGCTACCTGCCTGCTACCTGCCTGCTACCTGCCTGCTACCTGCCTGCTACCTGCCTGCGAGAATGCCTGCCTGCCTGCATTCCTGCTAGAAAGCCTACCTGCCTGCCTGCCTGCCTCCCTGCCTGCCTGCCTGCCTGCCTGCCTGTCTTCCTGCGAGAATGCCTGCCTGCGAGAATGCCTGCCTGCCTGCCTGCCTGCCAGTCTGCGAGAATGCCTGCGTGCCTGCCTGCCTGCCTGCCTGCCTGCCTGCGACAATGCCTGCCTGCCTGCCTGCCTGCCTGCGACAATGCCTGCCTGCCTACCTGCCTGCCTGCCTGCCTGCCTGCCTGCGACAATGCCTGCCTGCCTGCCTGCCTGCGACAATGCCTGCCTGCCTTCCTGCCTGCCTGCCTGCCTGCCTGCGACAAAGCCTGCCTTCCTGCCTGCATGCCTGCCTGCCTGCGACAATGCCTGCGACAATGCCTGCCGGCCTGCCTGCGACAATGCCTGCGACAATACCTGCCTGACTGCCTGCGACAATGCCTGCCTACGAGAATGCCTGCCTGCGTGCCTGGGAGATTGCCTGCCTGCGAGAATGCCTGCCTGCCTGCCTACCTGCCTACCTGCCTGCCTACCTGCCTGCGAGAATTCCTGCCTGCCTACCTGCCTGCGAGAATACCTACCTGCCTGCCTTCCTGCGAGAATGCCTGCCTACCTGCGAGAATGCCTGCTGCCTGCCTGCCTGCCTGCCTGCCTGTGAGAATGCTTGCCTGCCTACCTGCCTGCCTACCTGCCTGCCTACCTGCCTGCCTACCTGCCTGCCTGCCTACCTGCCTGCCTGCCTACCTGCCTCCCTCCCTACCTGCCTGCCTGCCCTCCTGCCTACCTACCTGCCTGCTACCTGCCTGCTACCAGCCTGCTACTTGCCTGCTACCTGCCTGCGAGAATGCCTGCCTGCCTGCATTCCTGCTAGAATGCCTGCCTGCCTGCCTGCCTGCCTGCCTGCGACAATGCCTGCCTGCCTGCCTGCCTGCGACAATGCCTGCCTGCCTGCCTGGCTGCCTGTCTGCGACAATGCCTGCCTGCCTGCCTGGGAGAATGCCTGCCTGCCTGCCTGCCTGCCTGCCTGCCTGCCTGCCTGACTGCGAGAATGCCTGCCTGCCTGCCTGCCTGCCTGCCTGCCTGCCTGCCTGCCTGCCTGCGAGAATGCCTACCTGCCTGGCTGCCTTCCTGCCTGCCTGCCTGCCTGCGAGAATGCCTGCCTGCCTGCCTGCCTGCCTGCCTGCGAGAATGCCTGCCTGCCTGCCTGTGACAATGCCTGCCTGCCTACCTGCCTGCCTGCCTGCCTGCCTGCCTGCCTGCGACAATGCCTGCCTGCCTGCCTCCCTGCCTGCCTGCCTGCGACAATGCCTGCCTGCCTGCCTGCCTGCCTGCCTGCGACAATGCCTGCCTGCCTGCCTGCGAGAATGCCTGCCTGCCTGCCTGCCTGCCTGCGAGAATGCCTGCCTGCCTGCCTGCCTGCCTGCCTGCCTGTCTGCGAGAATGCCTGCCTGCCTGCCTGCCTGCCTGCCTGCTTGCCTGCCTGCGAGAATGCCTGCATGCCTGCCTGCCTGCCTGCCTGCGAGAATGCCTGCCTGCCTGCCTGCCTGCCTGCCTGTCTGCCTGCGAGAATGCCTGCCTACCTGCCTGCCTGCCTGTCTGCCTGCGAGAATGCCTGCCTGCCTGCCTGCCTGCCTGCGACAATGCCTGCCTGCCTGCCTGCCTGCCTGCCTGCGACAATGCCTGCCTGCCTGCCTGCCTGCCTGACTGCCTGCGACAATGCCTGCCTGCCTGCCTGCCTGCGTGCCTGCCTGCCTGCGACAATGCCTGCCTGCCTGCCTGCCTGCCTGCCTGCCTGCCTGCCTGCGACAATGCCTGCCTGCCTGCCTGCCTGCCTGCGACAATGCCTGCCTGCCTGCCTGCCTGCGACAATGCCTGCCTGCCTGCCTGCCTGCGAGAATGCCTGCGAGAATGCCTGCCTGCCTGCCTGCCTGCCTGCCTGCCTGCGACAATGCCTGCGACAATGCCTGCCTGCCTGCCTGCGACAATGCCTGCGACAATGCCTGTCTGCCTGCCTGCGACAATGCCTGCGACAATGCCTGCCTGGCTGCCTGCGACAATGCCTGCCTACGAGAATGCCTGCCTGCGTGCCTGGGAGATTGCCTGCCTGCGAGAATGCCTGCCTGTCTGCCTGCCTGCCTACCTGCCTGCCTACCTGCCTACCTGCCTGCGAGAATTCCTGCCTGCCTACCTGCCTGCGAGAATACCTACCTGCCTGCCTTCCTGCGAGAATGCCTGCCTACCTGCGAGAATGCCTGCTGCCTGCCTGCCGGCCTGCCTGCCTGCGAGAATGCTTGCCTGCCTACCTGCCTTCCTGCCTTCCTGCCTACCTGCCTGCCTGCTAACCTGCCTGCCTGCCTACCTGCCTGCCTGCCTACCTGCCTACATACCTGCCTGCTACCTGCCTGCTACCTGCCTGCTACATGCCTGCTACCTGCCTGCTACCTGCCTGCTACCTGCCGGCTACCTGCCTGCTACCTGCCTGCGAGAATGCCTGCCTGCCTGCATTCCTGCTAGAATGCCTGCCTGCCTGCCTGCCTCCCTGCCTGCCTGCCTGCCTGCCTGCCTGTCTTCCTGCAAGAATGACTGCCTGCGAGAATGCCTGCCTGCCTGCCTGCCTGCCAGTCTGCGAGAATGCCTGCGTGCGTGCCTTCCTGCCTGCCTGCCTGCCTGCGACAATGCCTGCCTGCCTGCCTGCCTGTCTGCCTGCCTGCCTGCGACAATGCCTGCCTGCCTGCCTGCCTGCCTGCCTGCCTGCGACAATGCCTGCCTGCCTTCTTGCCTGCCTGCCTGCCTGCCTGCGACAATGCCTGCCTGCCTGCCTGCCTGCGACAATGCCTGCCTGCCTGCCTGCCTGCCTGCCTGCCTGCGACAAAGCCTGCCTTCCTGCCTGCCTGCCTACCTGCCTGCCTCCCTACCTGCCTGCCTGCCTACCTGCCTACCTACCTGCCTACTACCTGCCTGCTACCTGCCTGCTACCTGCCTGCTACCTGCCTGCTACCTGCCTGCGAGAATGCCTGCCTGCCTGCATTCCTGCTAGAAAGCCTACCTGCCTGCCTGCCTCCCTGCCTGCCTGCCTGCCTGCCTGTCTTCCTGCGAGAATGCCTGCCTGCGAGAATGCCTGCCTGCCTGCCTGCCTGCCAGTCTGCGAGAATGCCTGCGTGCCTGCCTGCCTGCCTGCCTGCCTGCCTGCGACAATGCCTGCCTGCCTTCCTGCCTGCTTGCGACAATGCCTGCCTGCCTGCCTGCCTGCCTGCCTGCCTGCCTGCGACAATGCCTGCCTGCCTGCCTGCCTGCGACAATGCCTGCCTGCATGCCTGCCTGCCTGCCTGCCTGCGACAAAGCCTGCCTTCCTGCCTGCATGCCTGCCTGCCTGCGACAATGCCTGCGACAATGCCTGCCGGCCTGCCTGCGACAATGCCTGCGACAATACCTGCCTGACTGCCTGCGACAATGCCTGCCTACGAGAATGCCTGCCTGCGTGCCTGGGAGATTGCCTGCCTGCGAGAATGCCTGCCTGCCTGCCTACCTGCCTACCTGCCTGCCTACCTGCCTGCGAGAATTCCTACCTGCCTACCTGCCTGCGAGAATACCTACCTGCCTGCCTTCCTGCGAGAATGCCTGCCTACCTGCGAGAATGCCTGCTGCCTGCCTGCCTGCCTGCCTGCCTGTGATAATGCTTGCCTGCCTGCCTTCCTGCGAGAATGCCTGCCTACCTGCGAGAATGCCTGCTGCCTGCCTGCCTGCCTGCCTGCCTGTGATAATGCTTGCCTGCCTACCTGCCTGCCTACCTGCCTGCCTACCTGCCTGCCTACCTGCCTGCCTGCCTACCTGCCTGCCTGCCTACCTGCCTCCCTCCCTACCTGCCTGCCTGCCTACCTGCCTCCCTCCCTACCTGCCTGCCTGCCCTCCTGCCTACCTACCTGCCTGCTACCTGCCTGCAACCAGCCTGCTACTTGCCTGCTACCTGCCTGCGAGAATGCCTGCCTGCCTGCATTCCTGCTAGAATGCCTGCCTGCCTGCCTGCCTGCCTGCGACAATGCCTGCCTGCCTGCCTGCCTGCGACAATGCCTGCCTGCCTCCCTGCCTGCCTGCCTGCGACAATGCCTGCCTGCCTGCCTGGGAGAATGCCTGCCTGCCTGCCTGCCTGCCTGCCTGCCTGCCTGCCTGACTGCGAGAATGCCTGCCTGCCTGCCTGCCTGCCTGCCTGCCTGCGAGAATGCCTGCCTGCCTGGCTGCCTTCCTGCCTGCCTGCCTACCTGCCTGCCTGCGAGAATGCCTGCCTGCCTGCCTGCCTGCCTGCCTGCGAGAATGCCTGCCTGCCTGCCTGTGACAATGCCTGCCTGCCTACCTGCCTGCCTGCCTGCCTGCCTGCCTGCCTGCGACAATGCCTGCCTGCCTGCCTCCCTGCCTGCCTGCCTGCGACAATGCCTGCCTGCCTGCCTGCCTGCCTGCCTGCCTGCCTGCGACAATGCCTGCCTGCCTGCCTGCCTGGCTGCCTGCGACAATGCCTGCCTGCCTGCCTGCCTGCCTGCGAGAATGCTTACCTGCCTACCTGCCTGCCTACTTGCCTGCCTACCTGCCTGCCTACCTGCCTGCGTGCCTACCTGCCTGCCTGCCTACCTGCCTACCTACCTGCCTGCTACCTGCCTGCTACCTGCCTGCTAACTGCCTGCTACCTGCCTGCTACCTACCTGCTACCTGCCTGCTACCTGCCTGCTACCTGCCTGCTACCTGCCTGCTACCTGCCTGTGAGAATGCCTGCCTGCCTGCCTTCCTGCTACAATGCTTGCCTGCCTGCCTGCCTGCCTGTCTTCCTGCGAGAATGCCTGCCTGCGAGAATGCCTGCCTGCCTGCCTGCCTGCCAGTCTGCGAGAATGCCTGCGTGCCTGCCTGCCTGCCTGCCTGCGACAATGCCTGCCTGCCTGCCTGCCTGCCTGCCTGCCTGCCTGCCACAATGCCTGCCTGCCTGCCGGCCTGCCTGCCTGCCTGCGACAATGCCTGCCTGCCTGCCTGCGACAATGCCTGCCTGCCTGCCTGCGACAAAGCCTGCCTTCCTGCCTGCCTGCCTACCTGCCTGCCTGCCTACCTGCCTGCCTGCCTACCTGCCTACCTACCTGCCTGCTACCTGCCTGCTACCTGCCTGCTACCTGCCTGCTACCTGCCTGCTACCTGCCTGCGAGAATGCCTACCTGCCTGCATTCCTGCTAGAATGCCTGCCTGCCTGCCTCCCTGCCTGCCTGCCTGTCTTCCTCGAGAATGCCTGCCTGCGAGAATGCCTGCCTGCCTGCCTGCCTGCCAGTCTGCGAGAATGCCTGCGTGCCTGCCTGCCTGCCTGCCTGCCTGCCTGCGACAATGCCTGCCTGCCTGCCTGCCTGCCTGCCTGCCTGCGACAATGCCTGCCTGCCTGCCTGCCTGCGACAATGCATGCCTGCCTGCCTGCCTGCCTGCCTGCGAGAATGTCTGCCTGCCTGCCTGCCTGCCTGCCTGCCTGCCTGCGACAATGCCTGCCTGCCTGCCAGCCTGCCTGCCTGCCTGCCTGCCTGCCTGCCTGCCTGCGACAATGCCTGCCTGCCTGCCTGCCTGCCGGCGACAATGCCTGCCTGCCTGCCTGCCTGCCTGCGACAATGCCTGCCTGCCTGCCTGCGAGAATGCCTGCCTGCCTGCCTGCCTGCCTGCCTGCCTGCGAGAATGCCTGCCTGCCTGCCTGCCTGCCTGCCTGTCTGCGAGAATGCCTGCCTGCCGGCCTGCCTGCCTGCCTGCCTGCTTGCCTGCCTGCGAGAATGCCTGCCTGCCTGCCAGCCTGCCTGCCTGCGAGAATGCCTGCCTGCCTGCCTGCCTGCCTGCCTGCCTGTCTGCCTGCGAGAATGCCTGCCTACCTGCCTGCCTGCCTGCCTGCCTGCCTGCGAGAATGCCTGCCTGCCTGCCTGCCTGCCTGCGACAATGCCTGCCTGCCTGCCTGCCTGGCTGCCTGCCTGCGACAATGCCTGCCTGCCTGCCTGCCTGCCTGACTGCCTGCGACAATGCCTGCCTGCCTGCCTGCCTGCGTGCCTGCCTGCCTGCGACAATGCCTGCCTGCCTGCCTGCCTGCCTGCCTGCCTGCCTGCGACAATGCCTGCCTGCCTGCCGGCCTGCCTGCCTGCCTGCCTGCGACAATGCCTGCCTGCCTGCCTGCCTGCGAGAATGCCTGCGAGAATGCCTGCCTGCCTGCCTGCCTGCCTGCGACAATGCCTGCGACAATGCCTGCCTGCCTGCCTGCGACAATGCCTGCGACAATGCCTGCCTGCCTGCCTGCGACAATGCCTGCGACAATGCCTGCCTGCCTGCCTGCGACAATGCCTGCCTACGAGAATGCCTGCCTGCGTGCCTGGGAGATTGCCTGCCTGCGAGAATGCCTGCCTGCCTGCCTGCCTGCCTACCTGCCTGCCTACCTGCCTACCTGCCTGCGAGAATTCCTGCCTGCCTACCTGCCTGCGAGAATACCTACCTGCCTGCCTTCCTGCGAGAATGCCTGCCTACCTGCGGGAATGCCTGCTGCCTGCCTGCCGGCCTGCCTGACTGCGAGAATGCTTGCCTGCCTACCTGCCAGCCTACCTGCCTTCCTGCCTTCCTGCCTACCTGCCTGCCTGCTAACCTGCCTGCCTGCCTACCTGCCTGCCTGCCTACCTGCCTACCTACCTGCCTGCTACCTGCCTGCTACCTGCCTGCTACATGCCTGCTACCTGCCTGCTACCTGCCTGCTACCTGCCGGCTACCTGCCTGCTACCTGCCTACGAGAATGCCTGCCTGCTTGCATTCCTGCTAGAATGCCTGCCTGCCTCCCTGCCTGCCTGCCTGCCTGCCTGCCTGCCTGTCTTCCTGCGAGAATGCCTGCCTGCGACAATGCCTGCCTGCCTGCCTGCCTGCGACAATGCCTGCCTGCCTGCCTGCCTGCCTGCCTACCTGCGACAATGCCTGCCTGCCTGCCTGCCTGCGACAATGCCTGCCTGCCTGCCTGCCTGCCTGCCTGCCTGCCTGCGAGAATGCCTGCCTGCCTTACTGCTTGCCTGCCTGCCTGCCTGCCTGCCTGCCTGCCTGCGAGAATGCCTGCCTGCCTGCCTGCCTGCCTGCCTGCCTGCGAGAATGCTTGCCTGCCTGCCTGCCTGCCTGCCTGCCTACCTGCGACAATGCCTGCCTGCCTGCCTGCCTGCCTGCCTGCCTGCCTGCCTGCGACAATGCCTGGCTGCCTGCCTGCCTGCCTGCCTGCCTGCCTGCCTGCGACAAAGCCTGCCTGCCTGCCTGCCTGCCTGCCTGCCTGCGAGAATGCTTGCCTGCCTACCTGCCTGCCTACCTGCCTGCCTGCCTACCTGCCTGCCTGCCTACCTGCCTGCCTGCCTACCTGCCTGCCTGCCTACCTGCCTGCCTGCCTACCTGCCTACCTACCTACCTGCTACCTGCATGCTACCTGCCTGCTACCTGCCTGCTACCTGCCTGCTACCTGCCTGTTACCTGCCTGCGAGAATGCCTGCCTGCCTGCATTCCTGCTAGAATGCCTGTCTGCCTGCCTGCCTCCCTGCCTGCCTGCCTGCCTGCCTGCCTGTCTTCCTGCCAGAATGCCTGCCTGCGAGAATGCCTGCCTGCCTGCCTGCCTGCCAGTCTGCGAGAATGCCTGCGTGCCTGCCTGCCTGCCTGCCTGCCTGCCTGCGACAATGCCTGCCTGCCTGCCTGCCTGCCTGTCTGCCTGCCTGCCTGCGACAATGCCTGCCTGCCTGCCTGCCTGCCTGTCTGCGACAATGCCTGCCTGCCTGCCTGCCTGCCTACCTGCCTGCCTGCGACAAAGCCTGCCTTCCTGCCTGCCTGCCTACCTGCCTCCCTGCCTGCCTGCCTGCCTGCGAGAATGCTTGCCTGCCTACCTGCCTGCCTACCTGCCTGCCTGCCTACCTGCCTGCCTGCCTACCTGCCTGCCTGCCTACCTGCCTGCCTGCCTACCTGCCTGCCTGCCTACCTGCCTACCTACCTACCTGCTACCTGCCTGCTACCTGCCTGCTACCTGCCTGCTACCTGCCTGCTACCTGCCTGCTACCTGCCTGCGAGAATGCCTGCCTGCCTGCATTCCTGCTAGAAAGCCTGTCTGCCTGCCTGCCTCCCTGCCTGCCTGCCTGCCTGCCTGCCTGTCTTCCTGCGAGAATGCCTGCCTGCGAGAATGTCTGCCTGCCTGCCTGCCTGCCAGTCTGCGAGAATGCCTGCGTGCCTGCCTGCCTGCCTGCCTGCCTGCCTGCGACAATGCCTGCCTGCCTGCCTGCCTGCCTGCCTGCCTGCCTGCGAGAATGCCTGCCTGCCTGCCTGCCTGCCTGCCTGTGAGAATGCCTGCCTGCCTGCCAGCCTGCCTGCCTACCTGCGACAATGCCTGCCTGCCTGCCTGCCTGCCTGCCTGCCTGCCTGCCTGCCTGCGACAATGCCTGCCTGCCTGCCTGCCTGCCTGCCTGCCTGCCTGCCTGCCTGCGACAATGCCTGCCTGCCTGCCTGCCTGCCTGCCTGCCTGCCTGCGAGAATGCTTGCCTGCCTACCTGCCTGCCTACCTGCCTGCCTGCCTACCTGCCTGCCTGCCTACCTGCCTGCCTGCCTACCTGCCTGCCTGCCTACCTGCCTGCCTGCCTACCTGCCTGCCTGCCTACCTGCCTACCTACCTACCTGCTACCTGCCTGCTACCTGCCTGCTACCTGCCTGCTACCTGCCTGCTACCTGCCTGCTACCTGCCTGCGAGAATGCCTGCCTGCCTGCATTCCTGCTAGAATGCCTGTCTGCCTGCCTGCCTCCCTGCCTGCCTGCCTGCCTGCCTGCCTGTCTTCCTGCGAGAATGCCTGCCTGCGAGAATGCCTGCCTGCCTGCCTGCCAGTCTGCGAGAATGCCTGCGTGCGTGCCTGCCTGCCTGCCTGCCTGCCTGCGACAATGCCTGCCTGCCTGCCTGCCTGCCTGTCTGCCTGCCTGCCTGCGACAATGCCTGCCTGCCTGCCTGCCTGCCTGCCTGCGACAATGCCTGCCTGCCTGCCTGCCTGCCTACCTGCCTGCCTGCGACAAAGCCTGCCTTCCTGCCTGCCTGCCTACCTGCCTGCCTGCCTGCCTGCCTGCCTGCGAGAATGCTTGCCTGCCTACCTGCCTGCCTACCTGCCTGCCTGCCTACCTGCCTGCCTGCCTACCTGCCTGCCTGCCTACCTGCCTGCCTGCCTACCTGCCTGCCTGCCTACCTGCCTACCTACCTACCTGCTACCTGCCTGCTACCTGCCTGCTACCTGCCTGCTACCTGCCTGCTACCTGCCTGCGAGAATGCCTGCCTGCCTGCATTCCTGCTAGAATGCCTGTCTGCCTGCCTGCCTCCCTGCCTGCCTGCCTGCCTGCCTGCCTGTCTTCCTGCGAGAATGCCTGCCTGCGAGAATGCCTGCCTGCCTGCCTGCCTGCCAGTCTGTGAGAATGCCTGCGTGCCTGCCTGCCTGCCTGCCTGCCTGCCTGCGACAATGCCTGCCTGCCTGCCTGCCTGCCTGTCTGCCTGCCTGCCTGCGACAATGCCTGCCTGCCTGCCTGCCTGCCTGCCTGCGACAATGCCTGCCTGCCTGCCTGCCTGCCTACCTGCCTGCCTGCGACAAAGCCTGCCTTCCTGCCTGCCTGCCTACCTGCCTGCCTGCCTACCTGCCTGCCTGCCTACCTGCCTACCTACCTGCCTGCTACCTGCCTGCTACCTGCCTGCTACCTGCCTGCTACCTGCCTGCTACCTGCCTGCGAGAATGCCTGCCTGCCTGCATTCCTGCTAGAATGCCTGCCTGCCTGCCTGCCTCCCTGCCTGCCTGCCTGCCTGCCTGCCTGTCTTCCTGCGAGAATGGCTGCTTGCGAGAATGCCTGCCTGCCTGCCTGCCTGCCAGTCTGCGAGAATGCCTGCGTGCCTGCGTGCCGGCCTGCCTGCCTGCCTGCGACAATGCCTGCCTGCCTGCCTGCCTGCCTGCCTGCCTGCGACAATGCCTGCCTGCCTGCCTGCCTGCCTGCCTGCGACAATGCCTGCCTGCCTGCCTGCCTGCCTGCGACAATGCCTGCCTGCCTGCCTGCCTGCCTACCTGCCTGCGAGAATGCTTGCCTGCCTACCTGCCTGCCTACCTGCCTGCCTACCTGCCTGCCTACCTGCCTGCCTGCCTACCTGCCTGCCTGCCTACCTGCCTGCCTGCCTACCTGCCTGCCTGCCTACCTGCCTACCTACCTGCCTGCTACCTGCCTGCTACCTGCCTGCTACCTGCCTGCTACCTGCATGCTACCTGCCTGCTACCTGCCTGCTACCTGCCTGCGAGAATGCCTGCCTGCCTGCATTCCTGCTAGAATGCCTGCCTGCCTGCCTGCCTCCCTGCCTGCCTGCCTGCCTGCCTGTCTTCCTGCGAGAATGCCTGCCTGCGAGAATGCCTGCCTGCCTGCCTGCCTGCCAGTCTGCGAGAATGCCTGTGTGCGTGCCTGCCTGCCTGCCTGCCTGCCTGCGACAATGCCTGCCTGCCTGCCTGCCTGTCTGCCTGCCTGCCTGCCTGCCTGCCTTCCTGCCTGCGACAATGCCTGCCTGCCTGCCTGCCGGCGACAATGCCTGCCTTCCTGCCTGCCTGCCTGCCTGCCTGCCTGCCTGCCTGCCTGCCTGCCTGCGACAAAGCCTGCCTTCCTGCCTGCCTGCCTACCTGCCTGCCTGCCTACCTGCCTGCCTGCCTACCTGCCTACCTACCTGCCTGCTACCTGCCTGCTACCTGCCTGCTACCTGCCTGCTACCTGCCTGCTACCTGCCTGCTACCTGCCTGCGAGAATGCCTGCCTGCCTGCATTCCTGCTAGAATGCCTGCCTGCCTGCCTGCCTCCCTGGTTGCCTGCCTGCCTGCCTGCCTGTCTTCCTGCGAGAATGCCTGCCTGCGAGAATGCCTGCCTGCCTGCCTGCCTGTCAGTCTGCGAGAATGCCTGCGTGCCTGCGTGCCTGCCTGGCTGCCTGCCTCCGAAAATGCCTGCCTGCCTGCCTGCCTTCCTGCGACAATGCCTGCCTGCCTGCCTGCCTGCGACAATGCCTGCCTGCCTGCCTTCCTGCCTGCCTGCGACAAAGCCTGCCTTCCTGCCTGCCTGCCTGCCTGCCTGCCTGCCTGCCTGCCTGCCTGCCTACCTGCCTGCCTGCCTACCTGCCTGCCTGCCTACCTGCCTGCCTGCTACCTGCCTGCGAGAATGCCTGCCTGCCTGCATTCCTGCTAGAATGCCTGCCTGCCTGAGTGCCTCCCTGCCTGCCTGCCTGCCTGCCTGCCTGTCTTTCTGCGAGAATGCCTGCCTGCGAGAATGCCTGTCTGCCTGCCTGCCTGCCAGTCTGCGAGAATGCCTGCGTGCTTGCCTGCCTGCCTGCCTGCCTGCGACAATGCCTGCCTACCTGCCTGCCTGCCTGCCTGCCTCTCTGCGACAATGCCTGCCTGCCTGCCTGCCTGCCTGCCTGACTGCCTGCCTGCCTGCGACAATGCCTGCCTGCCTGCCTACCTGCGACAATGCCTGCCTGCCTGCCTGCCTGCCTTCGACAATGCCTGCCTTCCTGCCTGCCTGCGAAAATGCCTGCCTGCCTGCCTGCCTGCCTGCCTGCCTGCCTGCCTGCCTGCCTGCGACAAAGCCTGCCTTCCTGCCTGCCTGCCTACCTGCCTGCCTGCCTACCTGCCTGCCTGCCTACCTGCCTACCTACCTGCCTGCTACCTGGCTGCTACCTGCCTGCTACCTGCCTGTGAGAATGCCTACCTGCCTGTCTTCCTGCGAGAATGCCTGCCTGCAAGAATGCCTGCCTGCCTGCCTGCCTGCCAGTCTGCGAGAATGCCTGCGTGCCTGCCTGCCTGCCTGCCTGCCTGCCTGCGACAATGCCTGCCTGCCTGCCTGCCTGCCTGCCTGCGACAATGCCTGCCTGCCTGCCTGCCTGCCTGCCTGCCTGCGACAATGCCTGCCTGCCTGCCTGCCTGCCACAATGCCTGCCTGCCTGCCTGCCTGACTGCCTGCCTGCCTGCCTGCCTGCGACATAGCCTGCCTTCCTGCCTGCCTGCCTGCCTGCCTGCCTGCCTGCCTGCCTGCGACAATGCCTGCCTGCCTGCCAGCCTGCCTGCCTGCCTGCCTGCCTGCCTGCCTGCCTGCCTGCCTGCGACAATGCCTGCCTGCCTGCCTGCCTGCCTGCCTGTCTTTCTGCGAGAATGCCTGCGTTCCTGCCTGCCTGCCTACCTGCCTGCCTGCCTACCTGCCTGCCTGCCTACCTGCCTACCTACCTGCCTGCTACCTGCCTGCTTCCTGCCTGCTACCTGCCTGCTACCTGCCTGCTACCTGCTAGCTACCTGCCTGCGAGAATGCCTGCCTGCCAGCATTCCTGCTAGAATGCCTGCCTGCCTGCCTGCCTCCCTGGTTGCCTGCCTGCCTGCCTGCCTGTCTTCCTGCGAGAATGCCTGCCTGCGAGAATGCCTGCCTGCCTGCCTGCCTGCCAGTCTGCGAGAATGCCTGCGTGCCTGCGTGCCTGCCTGCCTGCCTGCCTGCGACAATGCCTGCCTGCTTGCCTGCCTGCCTCCGAAAATGCCTGCCTGCTTGCCTGCCTGCCTGCGACAATGCCTGCCTGCCTGCCTGCCTGCGACAATGCCTGCCTGCCTGCCTTCCTGCCTGCCTGCGACAAAGCCTGCCTTCCTGCCTGCCTGCCTGCCTGCCTGCGACAATGCCTGCCTGCCTGCCAGCCTGCCTGCCTGCCTGCCTGCCTGCCTGCCTGCCTACCTGCCTGCCTGCCTACCTGCCTGCCTGCCTACCTGCCTGCCTGCTACCTGCCTGCGAGAATGCCTGCCTGCCTGCATTCCTGCTAGAATGCCTGCCTGCCTGAGTGCCTCCCTGCCTGCCTGCCTGCCTGCCTGCCTGTCTTCCTGCGAGAATGCCTGCCTGCGAGAATGCCTGCCTGCCTGCCTGCCTGCCAGTCTGCGAGAATGCCTGCGTGCCTGCCTGCCTGCCTACCTGCCTGCGACAATGCCTGCCTGCCTGCCTGCCTGCCTGCCTACGACAATGCCTGCCTGCCTGCCTGCCTGCCTGCCTGCCTGCGACAATGCCTGCCTGCCTGCCTGCCTGCGACAATGCCTGCCTGCCTGCCTGCCTGCCTGCCTGCGACAAAGCCTGCCTTCCTGCCTGCCTGCCTACCTTCCTGCCTCTCTACCTGCCTGCCTGCCTACCTGCCTACATACCTGCCTGCTACCTGCCTGCTACCTGCCTGCTACCTGCCTGCGAGAATGCCTGCCTGCCTGCATTCCTGCTAGAATGCCTGCCTGCCTGCCTGACTCCATGCCTGCCTGCCTGCCTGTCTTCCTGCGAGAATGCCTGCCTGCGAGAATGCCGGCCTGCCTGCCTGCCTACCAGTCTGCGAGAATGCCTGCGTGCCTGCCTGTCTGCCTGCCTGCCTGCCTGCGACAATGCCTGCCTGCCTGCCTGCCTGCCTGCGACAATGCCTTCCTGCCTGCCTGCCTGCCTGCCTGCGACAATGCCTGCCTGCCTGCCTGCCTGCGACAATGTCTGCCTGCCTGCCTGCCTGCCTGCGACAAAGCCTGCCTTCCGGCCTGCCTGCCTGCCTGCCTGCGACAATGCCTGCGACAATGCCTGCCTGCCTTCCTGCGACAATGCCTGCGACAATACCTGCCTGCCTGCCTGCGACAATGCCTGCCTACGAGAATGCCTGCCTGCGTGCCTGGGAGATTGCCTGCCTGCGAGAATGCCTGCCTGCCTGCCTGCCTGCCTACCTGCCTGCCTACCTGCCTGCGAGAATTCCTGCCTGCCTACCTGCCTGCGAGAATACCTACCTGCCTGCCTTCCTGCGAGAATGCCTGCCTACCTGCGAGAATGCCTGCTGCCTGCCTGCCTGCCTGCCTGCTTGTGAGAATGCTTGCCTGCCTACCTGCCTGCCTACCTGCCTGCCTACGTGCCTGCCTACCTGTCTTTCTGCGAGAATGCCTGCCTGCGAGAATGCCTGTCTGCCTGCCTGCCTGCCAGTCTGCGAGAATGCCTGCGTGCTTGCCTGCCTGCCTGCCTGCCTGCGACAATGCCTGCCTACCTGCCTGCCTGCCTGCCTGCCTGCCTCTCTGCGACAATGCCTGCCTGCCTGCCTGCCTGCCTGCCTGCCTGACTGCCTGCCTGCCTGCGACAATGCCTGCCTGCCTGCCTACCTGCGACAATGCCTGCCTGCCTGCCTGCCTGCCTGCCTTCGACAATGCCTGCCTTCCTGCCTGCCTGCGACAATGCCTGCCTGCCTGCCTGCCTGCCTGCCTGCCTGCCTGCCTGCGACAAAGCCTGCCTTCCTGCCTGCCTGCCTACCTGCCTGCCTGCCTACCTGCCTGCCTGCCTACCTGCCTACCTACCTGCCTGCTACCTGCCTGCTACCTGCCTGCTACCTGCCTGTGAGAATGCCTACCTGCCTGTCTTCCTGCGAGAATGCCTGCCTGCAAGAATGCCTGCCTGCCTGCCTGCCTGCCAGTCTGCGAGAATGCCTGCGTGCCTGCCTGCCTGCCTGCCTGCCTGCCTGCGACAATGCCTGCCTGCCTGCCTGCCTGCCTGCCTGCCTGCCTGCGACAATGCCTGCCTGCCTGCCTGCCTGCCTGCCACAATGCCTGCCTGCCTGCCTGCCTGACTGCCTGCCTGCCTGCCTGCCTGCGACATAGCCTGCCTTCCTGCCTGCCTGCCTGCCTGCCTGCCTGCGACAATGCCTGCCTGCCTGCCTGCCAGCCTGCCTGCCTGCCTGCCTGCCTGCCTGCGACAATGCCTGCCTGCCTGCCTGCCTGCCTGCGACAATGGCTGCCTGCCTGCCTGCCTGCCTGCCTGCGACAATGCCTGCCTGCCTGCCTGGGAGAATGCCTGCCTGCCTGCCTGCCTGCCTGCCTGCCTGCCTGCCTGCCTGCCTGCCTGCCTGCCTGCGAGAATGCCTGCCTGCCTTACTGCTTGCCTGCCTGCCTGCCTTCCTGCCTGCCTGCCTGCCTGCCTGCCTGCCTGCCTGCCTGCGACAATGCCTGCCTGCCTGCCAGCCTGCCTGCCTGCCTGCCTGCCTGCCTGCCTGCCTGCCTGCGACAATGCCTGCCTGCCTGCCTGCCTGCCTGCGACAATGGCTGCCTGCCTGCCTGCCTGCCTGCCTGCCTGCGACAATGCCTGCCTGCCTGCCTGGGAGAATGCCTGCCTGCCTGCCTGCCTGCCTGCCTGCCTGCGAGAATGCCTGCCTGCCTTACTGCTTGCCTGCCTGCCTGCCTGCCTGCTTGCCTGCGAGAATGCCTGCCTGCCTGCCTGCCTGCCTGCCTGCGAGAATGCCTGCCTGCCTGCCTGCCTGCCTGCCTGCCTGCGACAATGCCTGCCTGCCTGCCTGCCTGCCTGCCTGCCTGCCTGCCTGCCTGCGACAATGCCTGCCTGCCTGCCTGCCTGCCTGCCTGCGAGAATGCTTGCCTGCCTACCTGCCTGCCTATCTGCCTGCCTTCCTGCCTGCCTACCTGCCTGCCTGCCTACCTGCCTGCCTGCCTACCTGCCTGCCTGCCTACCTGCCTACCTACCTACCTGCTACCTGCCTGCTACCTGCCTGCTACCTGCCTGCTACCTGCCTGCTACCTGCCTGCTACCTGCCTGCTACCTGCCTGCGAGAATGCCTGCCTGCCTGCATTCCTGCTAGAATGCCTGCCTGCCTGCCTGCCTCCCTCCCTGCCTGCCTGCCTGCCTGCCTGTCTTCCTGCGAGAATGCCTGCCTGCGAGAATGCTTGCCTGCCTGCCTGCCTGCCTGCCAGTCTGCGAGAATGCCTGCGTGCCTGCCTGCCTGCCTGCCTGCCTGCCTGCGACAATGCCTGCCTGCCTGCCTGCCTGCCTGTCTGCCTGCCTGCCTGCGACAATGCCTGCCTGCCTGCCTGCGACAATGCCTGCCTACCTGCCTGCCTGCCTGCCTGCCTACCTGCCTGCCTGCGACAAAGCCTGCCTTCCTGCCTGCCTGCCTACCTGCCTGCCTGCCTACCTGCCTGCCTGCCTACCTGCCTACCTACCTGCCTGCTACCTGCCTGCTACCTGCCTGCTACCTGCCTGCTACCTGCCTGCGAGAATGCCTGCCTGCCTGCATTCCTGCTAGAATGCCTGCCTGCCTGCCTGCCTCCCTGCCTGCCTGCCTGCCTGCCTGCCTGTCTTCCTGCGAGAATGCCTGCTTGCTAGAATGCCTGCCTGCCTGCCTGCCTGCCAGTCTGCGAGAATGCCTGCGTGCCTGCGTGCCTGCCTGCCTGCCTGCCTGCGACAATGCCTGCCTGCCTGCCTGCCTGCCTGCCTGCCTGCGACAATGCCTGCCTGCCTGCCTGCCTGCCTGCCTGCGACAATGCCTGCCTGCCTGCCTGCCTGCCTGCGACAATGCCTGCCTGCCTGCCTGCCTGCCTACCTGCCTGCGAGAATGCTTGCCTGCCTACCTGCCTGCCTACCTGCCTGCCTACCTGCCTGCCTACCTGCCTGCCTGCCTACTTGCCTGCCTGCCTACCTGCCTGCCTGCCTACCTGCCTGCCTGCCTACCTGCCTACCTACCAGCCTGCTACCTGCCTGCTACCTGCCTGCTACCTGCATGCTACCTGCCTGCTACCTGCCTGCTACCTGCCTGCGAGAATGCCTGCCTGCCTGCATTCCTGCTAGAATGCCTGCCTGCCTGCCTGCCTCCCTGCCTGCCTGCCTGCCTGCCTGTCTTCCTGCGAGAATGCCTGCCTGCGAGAATGCCTGCCTGCCTGCCTGCCTGCCAGTCTGCGAGAATGCCTGCGTGCGTGCCTGCCTGCCTGCCTGCCTGCCTGCGACAATGCCTGCCTGCCTGCCTGCCTGCGAGAATGCCTGCCTGCCTGCCTGCCGGCGACAATGCCTGCCTGCCTGCCTGCCTGCCTGCCTGCCTGCCTGCCTGCCTGCCTGCCTGCCTGCGACAAAGCCTGCCTTCCTGCCTGCCTGCCTACCTGCCTGCCTGCCTACCTGCCTGCCTGCCTACCTGCCTACCTACCTGCTTGCTACCTGCCTGCACCTGCCTGCTACCTGCCTGCTACCTGCCTGCTACCTGCCTGCGAGAATGCCTTCCTGCCTGCATTCCTGCTAGAATGCCTGCCTGCCTGCCTGCCTCCCTGGTTGCCTGCCTGCCTGCCTGCCTGTCTTCCTGCGAGAATGCCTGCCTGCGAGAATGCCTGCCTGCCTGCCTGCCTGCCAGTCTGCGAGAATGCCTGCCTGCCTGCCTTCCTGCCTGCCTGCGACAAAGCCTGCCTTCCTGCCTGCCTGCCTGCCTGCCTGCCTGCCTGCCTGCCTGCCTGCCTGCCTGCCTGCGACAATGCCTGCCTGCCTGCCAGCCTGCCTGCCTGCCTGCCTGCCTGCCTGCCTGCCTGCCTACCTGCCTGCCTGCCTACCTGCCTGCCTGCCTACCTGCCTGCCTGCTACCTGCCTGCGAGAATGCCTGCCTGCCTGCATTCCTGCTAGAATGCCTGCCTGCCTGAGTGCCTCCCTGCCTGCCTGCCTGCCTGCCTGCCTGTCTTTCTGCGAGAATGCCTGCCTGCGAGAATGCCTGTCTGCCTGCCTGCCTGCCAGTCTGCGAGAATGCCTGCGTGCTTGCCTGCCTGCCTGCCTGCCTGCGACAATGCCTGCCTGCCTGCCTGCCTGCCTGCCTGCCTCTCTGCGACAATGCCTGCCTGCCTGCCTGCCTGCCTGCCTGCGACAATGCCTGCCTGCCTGCCTGCCTGCGACAATGCCTGCCTGCCTGCCTGCCTGCCTGCCTGCCTTCGACAATGCCTGCCTGGCTGCCTGCCTGCGACAATGCCTGCCTGCCTGCCTGCCTGCCTGCCTGCCTGCCTGCCTGCGACAAAGCCTGCCTTCCTGCCTGCCTGCCTACCTGCCTGCCTGCCTACCTGCCTGCCTGCCTACCTGCCTACCTACCTGCCTGCTACCTGCCTGCTACCTGCCTGCTACCTGCCCGCAACCTGCCTGCTACCTGCCTGCGAGAATGCCTGCCTGCCTGCATTCCTGCTAGAATGCCTGCCTGCCTGAGTGCCTCCCTGAATGCCTGCCTTCCTGCCTGTCTTCCTGTGAGAATGCCTGCCTGCGAGAATGCCTGCTGCCTGCCTGCCTGCCTGCCTGCCTGCGAGAATGCTTGCCTGCCTACCTGCCTGCCAACCTGCCTGCCTACCTGCCTGCCTACTTGCCTGCCTGCCTACCTGCCTGCCTGCCTACCTGCCTGTCTGCCTACCTGCCTGCCTGCCTACCTGCCTGCCTGCCTACCTGCCTACCTACCTGCCTGCTACCTGCCTGCTACCTGCCTGCTACATGCCTGCGAGAATGCCTGCCTGCCAGCATTCCTGCTAGAATGCCTGCCTGCCTGCCTGCCTCCCTGGTTGCCTGCCTGCCTGCCTGTCTTCCTGCGAGAATGCCTGCCTGCGAGAATGCCTGCCTGCCTGCCTGCCTGCCAGTCTGCGAGAATGCCTGCGTGCCTGCCTGCCTGCCTGCCTGCCTGCCTGCGACAATGCCTGCCTGCTTGCCTGCCTGCCTCCGAAAATGCCTGCCTGCTTGCCTGCCTGCCTGCGACAATGCCTGCCTGCCTGCCTGCCTGCGACAATGCCTGCCTGCCTGCCTTCCTGCCTGCCTGCGACAAAGCCTGCCTTCCTGCCTGCCTGCCTGCCTGCCTGCGACAATGCCTGCCTGCCTGCCAGCCTGCCTGCCTGCCTGCCTGCCTGCCTGCCTGCCTACCTGCCTGCCTGCCTACCTGCCTGCCTGCCTACCTGCCTGCCTGCTACCTGCCTGCGAGAATGCCTGCCTGCCTGCATTCCTGCTAGAATGCCTGCCTGCCTGAGTGCCTCCCTGCCTGCCTGCCTGCCTGCCTGCCTGTCTTTCTGCGAGAATGCCTGCCTGCGAGAATGCCTGTCTGCCTGCCTGCCTGCCAGTCTGCGAGAATGCCTGCGTGCTTGCCTGCCTGCCTGCCTGCCTGCGACAATGCCTGCCTACCTGCCTGCCTGCCTGCCTGCCTGCCTCTCTGCGACAATGCCTGCCTGCCTGCCTGCCTGCCTGCCTGCCTGACTGCCTGCCTGCCTGCGACAATGCCTGCCTGCCTGCCTATCTGCGACAATGCCTGCCTGCCTGCCTGCCTGCCTGCCTTCGACAATGCCTGCCTTCCTGCCTGCCTGCGACAATGCCTGCCTGCCTGCCTGCCTGCCTGCCTGCCTGCCTGCCTGCCTGCCTGCGACAAAGCCTGCCTTCCTGCCTGCCTGCCTACCTGCCTGCCTGCCTACCTGCCTGCCTGCCTACCTGCCTACCTACCTGCCTGCTACCTGCCTGCTACCTGCCTGTGAGAATGCCTACCTGCCTGTCTTCCTGCGAGAATGCCTGCCTGCAAGAATGCCTGCCTGCCTACCTGCCTGCCAGTCTGCGAGAATGCCTGCGTGCCTGCCTGCCTGCCTGCCTGCCTGCCTGCGACAATGCCTGCCTGCCTGCCTGCCTGCCTGCCTGCGACAATGCCTGCCTGCCTGCCTGCCTGCGACAATGCCTGCCTGCCTGCCTGCCTGCCACAATGCCTGCCTGCCTGCCTGCCTGACTGCCTGCCTGCCTGCCTGCCTGCGACATAGCCTGCCTTCCTGCCTGCCTGCCTGCCTGCCTGCCTGCCTGCGACAATGCCTGCCAGCCTGCCTGCCTGCCTGCCTGCCTGCCTGCCTGCCTGCGACAATGCCTGCCTGCCTGCCTGCCTGCCTGCGACAATGGCTGCCTGCCTGCCTGCCTGCCTGCCTGCGACAATGCCTGCCTGCCTGCCTGGGAGAATGCCTGCCTGCCTGCCTGCCTGCCTGCCTGCCTGCCTGCCTGCCTGCCTGCCTGCCTGCCTGCCTGCCTGCGAGAATGCCTGCCTGCCTTACTGCTTGCCTGCCTGCCTGCCTGACTGCCTGCCTGCCTGCCTGCCTGCCTGCCTGCCTGCGACATAGCCTGCCTTCCTGCCTGCCTGCCTGCCTGCCTGCCTGCCTGCGACAATGCCTGCCTGCCTGCCAGCCTGCCTGCCTGCCTGCCTGCCTGCCTGCCTGCCTGCCTGCCTGCGACAATGCCTGCCTGCCTGCCTGCCTGCCTGCGACAATGGCTGCCTGCCTGCCTGCCTGCCTGCCTGCGACAATGCCTGCCTGCCTGCCTGTGAGAATGCCTGCCTGCCTGCCTGCCTGCCTGCCTGCCTGCCTGCCTGCGAGAATGCCTGCCTGCCTTACTGCTTGCCTGCCTGCCTGCCTGCCTGCTTGCCTGCGAGAATGCCTGCCTGCCTGCCTGCCTGCCTGCGAGAATGCCTGCCTGCCTGCCTGCCTACCTGCGACAATGCCTGCCTGCCTGCCTGCCTGCCTGCCTGCGACAATGCCTGCCTGCCTGCCTGCCTGCCTGCCTGCCTGCCTGCCTGCCTGCGACAATGCCTGCCTGCCTGCCTGCCTGCCTGCCTGCCTGCGAGAATGCTTGCCTGCCTACCTGCCTGCCTATCTGCCTGCCTTCCTGCCTGCCTACCTGCCTGCCTGCCTACCTGCCTGCCTGCCTACCTGCCTGCCTGCCTACCTGCCTACCTACCTACCTGCTACCTGCCTGCTACCTGCCTGCTACCTGCCTGCTACCTGCCTGCTACCTGCCTGCTACCTGCCTGCTACCTGCCTGCGAGAATGCCTGCCTGCCTGCATTCCTGCTAGAATGCCTGCCTGCCTGCCTGCCTCCCTGCCTGCCTGCCTGCCTGCCTGCCTGTCTTCCTGCGAGAATGCCTGCCTGCGAGAATGCCTGCCTGCCTGCCTGCCTGCCTGCCAGTCTGCGAGAATGCCTGCGTGCCTGCCTGCCTGCCTGCCTGCCTGCCTGCGACAATGCCTGCCTGCCTGCCTGCCTGCCTGTCTGCCTGCCTGCCTGCGACAATGCCTGCCTGCCTGCCTGCGACAATGCCTGCCTGCCTGCCTGCCTGCCTGCCTGCCTACCTGCCTGCCTGCGACAAAGCCTGCCTTCCTGCCTGCCTGCCTACCTGCCTGCCTGCCTACCTGCCTGCCTGCCTACCTGCCTACCTACCTGCCTGCTACCTGCCTGCTACCTGCCTGCTACCTGCCTGCTACCTGCCTGCGAGAATGCCTGCCTGCCTGCATTCCTGCTAGAATGCCTGCCTGCCTGCCTGCCTCCCTGCCTGCCTGCCTGCCTGCCTGCCTGTCTTCCTGCGAGAATGCCTGCTCGCGAGAATGCCTGCCTGCCTGCCTGCCTGCCAGTCTGCGAGAATGCCTGCGTGCCTGCGTGCCTGCCTGCCTGCCTGCCTGCGACAATGCCTGCCTGCCTGCCTGCCTGCCTGCCTGCCTGCCTGCGACAATGCCTGCCTGCCTGCCTGCCTGCCTGCCTGCGACAATGCCTGCCTGCCTGCCTGCCTGCCTGCGACAATGCCTGCCTGCCTGCCTGCCTACCTGCCTGCGAGAATGCTTGCCTGCCTACCTGCCTGCCTACCTGCCTGCCTACCTGCCTGCCTACCTGCCTGCCTGCCTACCTGCCTACCTGCCTGCCTGCCTACCTGCCTGCCTGCCTACCTGCCTGCCTGCCTACCTGCCTACCTACCTGCCTGCTACCTGCCTGCTACCTGCCTGCTACCTGCCTGCTACCTGCCTGCTACCTGCCTGCTACCTGCCTGCGAGAATGCCTGCCTGCCTGCCTGCCTCCCTGCCTGCCTGCCTGCCTGCCTGTCTTCCTGCGAGAATGCCTGCCTGCGAGAATGCCTGCCTGCCTGCCTGCCTGCCTGCCTGCCTGCCTGCGACAATGCCTGCCTGCCTGCCTGCCTGCCTGCCTGCGACAATGCCTGCCTGCCTGCCTGCCTGCCTGCGACAATGCCTGCCTGCCTGCCTGCCTACCTGCCTGCGAGAATGCTTGCCTGCCTACCTGCCTGCCTACCTGCCTGCCTACCTGCCTGCCTACCTGTCTGCCTGCCTACCTGCCTGCCTGCCTACCTGCCTGCCTGCCTACCTGCCTGCCTGCCTACCTGCCTACCTACCTGCCTGCTACCTGCCTGCTACCTGCCTGCTACCTGCATGCTACCTGCCTGCTACCTGCCTGCTACCTGCCTGCTAGAATGCCTGCCTGCCTGCCTGCCTCCCTGCCTGCCTGCCTGCCTGCCTGTCTTCCTGCGAGAATGCCTGCCTGCGAGAATGCCTGCCTGCCTGCCTGCCTGCCAGTCTGCGAGAATGCCTGCGTGCGTGCCTGCCTGCCTGCCTGCCTGCCTGCGACAATGCCTGCCTGCCTGCCTGCCTCTCTGCCTGCCTGCCTGCCTGCCTGCCTGCCTGCCTGCGAGAATGCCTGCCTGCCTGCCTGCCGGCGACAATGCCTGCCTGCCTGCCTGCCTGCCTGCCTGCCTGCCTGCCTGCCTGCCTGCGACAAAGCCTGCCTTCCTGCCTGCCTGCCTACCTGCCTGCCTGCCTACCTGCCTGCCTGCCTACCTGCCTACCTACCTGCTTGCTACCTGCCTGCTACCTGCCTGCTACCTGCCTGCTACCTGCCTGCTACCTGCCTGCTACCTGCCTGCGAGAATGCCTTCCTGCCTGCATTCCTGCTAGAATGCCTGCCTGCCTGCCTGCCTCCCTGGTTGCCTGCCTGCCTGCCTGCCTGTCTTCCTGCGAGAATGCCTGCCTGCGAGAATGCCTGCCTGCCTGCCTGCCTGCCAGTCTGCGAGAATGCCTGCCTGCCTGCCTGCCTTCCTGCCTGCCTGCGACAAAGCCTGCCTTCCTGCCTGCCTGCCTGCCTGCCTGCCTGCCTGCCTGCCTGCCTGCCTGCGACAATGCCTGCCTGCCTGCCAGCCTGCCTGCCTGCCTGCCTGCCTGCCTGCCTGCCTGCCTACCTGCCTGCCTGCCTACCTGCCTGCCTGCCTACCTGCCTGCCTGCTACCTGCCTGCGAGAATGCCTGCCTGCCTGCATTCCTGCTAGAATGCCTGCCTGCCTGAGTGCCTCCCTGCCTGCCTGCCTGCCTGCCTGCCTGTCTTTCTGCGAGAATGCCTGCCTGCGAGAATGCCTGTCTGCCTGCCTACCTGCCATTCTGCGAGAATGCCTGCGTGCTTGCCTGCCTGCCTGCCTGCCTGCGACAATGCCTGCCTGCCTGCCTGCCTGCCTGCCTGCCTGCCTCTCTGCGACAATGCCTGCCTGCCTGCCTGCCTACCTGCCTGCGAGAATGCTTGCCTGCCTACCTGCCTGCCTGCCTACCTGCCTGCCTGCCTACCTGCCTGCCTGCCTACCTGCCTACCTACCTACCTGCTACCTGCCTGCTACCTGCCTGCTACCTGCCTGCTACCTGCCTGCTACCTGCCTGCTACCTGCCTGCTACCTGCCTGCGAGAATGCCTGCCTGCCTGCATTCCTGCTAGAATGCCTGCCTGCCTGCCTGCCTCCCTGCCTGCCTGCCTGCCTGCCTGCCTGTCTTCCTGCGAGAATGCCTGCCTGCGAGAATGCCTGCCTGCCTGCCTGCCTGCCTGCCAGTCTGCGAGAATGCCTGCGTGCCTGCCTGCCTGCCTGCCTGCCTGCCTGCGACAATGCCTGCCTGCCTGCCTGCCTGCCTGTCTGCCTGCCTGCCTGCGACAATGCCTGCCTGCCTGCCTGCGACAATGCCTGCCTGCCTGCCTGCCTGCCTGCCTGCCTACCTGCCTGCCTGCGACAAAGCCTGCCTTCCTGCCTGCCTGCCTACCTGCCTGCCTGCCTACCTGCCTGCCTGCCTACCTGCCTACCTACCTGCCTGCTACCTGCCTGCTACCTGCCTGCTACCTGCCTGCTACCTGCCTGCGAGAATGCCTGCCTGCCTGCATTCCTGCTAGAATGCCTGCCTGCCTGCCTGCCTCCCTGCCTGCCTGCCTGCCTGCCTGCCTGTCTTCCTGCGAGAATGCCTGCTCGCGAGAATGCCTGCCTGCCTGCCTGCCTGCCAGTCTGCGAGAATGCCTGCGTGCCTGCGTGCCTGCCTGCCTGCCTGCCTGCGACAATGCCTGCCTGCCTGCCTGCCTGCCTGCCTGCCTGCCTGCGACAATGCCTGCCTGCCTGCCTGCCTGCCTGCCTGCGACAATGCCTGCCTGCCTGCCTGCCTGCCTGCGACAATGCCTGCCTGCCTGCCTGCCTACCTGCCTGCGAGAATGCTTGCCTGCCTACCTGCCTGCCTACCTGCCTGCCTACCTGCCTGCCTACCTGCCTGCCTGCCTACCTGCCTGCCTGCCTACCTGCCTGCCTGCCTACCTGCCTGCCTGCCTACCTGCCTACCTACCTGCCTGCTACCTGCCTGCTACCTGCCTGCTACCTGCCTGCTACCTGCCTGCTACCTGCCTGCTACCTGCCTGCGAGAATGCCTGCCTGCCTGCCTGCCTCCCTGCCTGCCTGCCTGCCTGCCTGTCTTCCTGCGAGAATGCCTGCCTGCGAGAATGCCTGCCTGCCTGCCTGCCTGCCTGCCTGCCTGCCTGCGACAATGCCTGCCTGCCTGCCTGCCTGCCTGCCTGCGACAATGCCTGCCTGCCTGCCTGCCTGCCTGCGACAATGCCTGCCTGCCTGCCTGCCTACCTGCCTGCGAGAATGCTTGCCTGCCTACCTGCCTGCCTACCTGCCTGCCTACCTGCCTGCCTACCTGTCTGCCTGCCTACCTGCCTGCCTGCCTACCTGCCTGCCTGCCTACCTGCCTGCCTGCCTACCTGCCTACCTACCTGCCTGCTACCTGCCTGCTACCTGCCTGCTACCTGCATGCTACCTGCCTGCTACCTGCCTGCTACCTGCCTGCTAGAATGCCTGCCTGCCTGCCTGCCTCCCTGCCTGCCTGCCTGCCTGCCTGTCTTCCTGCGAGAATGCCTGCCTGCGAGAATGCCTGCCTGCCTGCCTGCCTGCCAGTCTGCGAGAATGCCTGCGTGCGTGCCTGCCTGCCTGCCTGCCTGCCTGCGACAATGCCTGCCTGCCTGCCTGCCTCTCTGCCTGCCTGCCTGCCTGCCTGCCTGCCTGCCTGCGAGAATGCCTGCCTGCCTGCCTGCCGGCGACAATGCCTGCCTGCCTGCCTGCCTGCCTGCCTGCCTGCCTGCCTGCCTGCCTGCCTGCGACAAAGCCTGCCTTCCTGCCTGCCTGCCTACCTGCCTGCCTGCCTACCTGCCTGCCTGCCTACCTGCCTACCTACCTGCTTGCTACCTGCCTGCTACCTGCCTGCTACCTGCCTGCTACCTGCCTGCTACCTGCCTGCTACCTGCCTGCGAGAATGCCTTCCTGCCTGCATTCCTGCTAGAATGCCTGCCTGCCTGCCTGCCTCCCTGGTTGCCTGCCTGCCTGCCTGCCTGTCTTCCTGCGAGAATGCCTGCCTGCGAGAATGCCTGCCTGCCTGCCTGCCTGCCAGTCTGCGAGAATGCCTGCCTGCCTGCCTGCCTTCCTGCCTGCCTGCGACAAAGCCTGCCTTCCTGCCTGCCTGCCTGCCTGCCTGCCTGCCTGCCTGCCTGCCTGCCTGCGACAATGCCTGCCTGCCTGCCAGCCTGCCTGCCTGCCTGCCTGCCTGCCTGCCTGCCTGCCTACCTGCCTGCCTGCCTACCTGCCTGCCTGCCTACCTGCCTGCCTGCTACCTGCCTGCGAGAATGCCTGCCTGCCTGCATTCCTGCTAGAATGCCTGCCTGCCTGAGTGCCTCCCTGCCTGCCTGCCTGCCTGCCTGCCTGTCTTTCTGCGAGAATGCCTGCCTGCGAGAATGCCTGTCTGCCTGCCTACCTGCCATTCTGCGAGAATGCCTGCGTGCTTGCCTGCCTGCCTGCCTGCCTGCGACAATGCCTGCCTGCCTGCCTGCCTGCCTGCCTGCCTGCCTCTCTGCGACAATGCCTGCCTGCCTGCCTGCCTGCCTGCCTGCGACAATGCCTGCCTGCCTGCCTGCCTGCCTGCCTGCCTGCCTCTCTGCGACAATGCCTGCCTGCCTGCCTGCCTGCCTGCCTGCGACAATGCCTGCCTGCCTGCCTGCCTGCGACAATGCCTGCCTGCCTGCCTGCCTGCCTGCCTGCCTTCGACAATGCCTGCCTGCCTGCCTGCCTGCGACAATGCCTGCCTGCCTGCCTGCCTGCCTGCCTGCGACAAAGCCTGCCTTCCTGCCTGCCTGCCTACCTGCCTGCCTGCCTACCTGCCTGCCTGCCTACCTGCCTACCTACCTGCCTGCTACCTGCCTGCTACCTGCCTGCTACCTGCCCGCTACCTGCCTGCTACCTGCCTGCGAGAATGCCTGCCTGCCTGCATTCCTGCTAGAATGCCTGCCTGCCTGAGTGCCTCCCTGAATGCCTGCCTTCCTGCCTGTCTTCCTGTGAGAATGCCTGCCTGCGAGAATGCCTGCTGCCTGCCTGCCTGCCTGCCTGCCTGCGAGAATGCTTGCCTGCCTACCTGCCTGCCAACCTGCCTGCCTACCTGCCTGCCTACCTGCCTGCCTGCCTACCTGCCTGCCTGCCTACCTGCCTGTCTGCCTACCTGCCTGCCTGCCTACCTGCCTGCCTGCCTACCTGCCTACCTACCTGCCTGCTACCTGCCTGCAACCTGCCTGCTACATGCCTGCGAGAATGCCTGCCTGCCTGCATTCCTGCTAGAATGCCTGCCTGCCTGAGTGACTCCCTGCCTGCTTGCCTGCCTGCCTGCCTGTCTTCCTGCGAGAATGCCTGCCGGCGTGCCTGCCTGCCAGTCTGCGAGAATGCCTGCGTGCCTGCCTGCCTGCCTGCCTGCCTGCCTGCCTGCGACAATGCCTGCCTGCCTGCCTGCCTGCCTGCGACAATGCCTGCCTGCCTGCCTGCCTGCGACAATGCCTGCCTGCCTGCCTGCCTGCGACAATGCCTGCCTGCCTACCTGCCTGCCTGCGACAAAGCCTGCCTTCCTGCCTGCCTGCCTACCTGCCTGCCTCCCTACCTGCCTGCCTGCCTACCTGCCTACCTACCTTCCTACTACCTGCCTGCTACCTGCCTGCTACCTGCCTGCTACCTGCCTGCTACCTGCCTGCGAGAATGCCTGCCTGCCTGCATTCCTGCTAGAATGCCTGCCTGCCTGCCTGCCTCCCTGCCTGCCTGCCTGCCTGCCTGCCTGTCTTCCTGCGAGAATGCCTGCCTGCGAGAATGCCTGCCTGCCTGCCTGCCTGCCAGTCTGCGAGAATGCCTGCGTGCCTGTCTGCCTGCCTGCCTGCCTGCCTGCCTGCGACAATGCCTGCCTGCCTGCCTGCCTGCGACAATGCCTGCCTGCCTGCCTGCCTGCGACAATGCCTGCCTGCCTGCCTGCCTGCGACAATGCCTGCCTGGCTGCCTGCCTGCCTGCCTGCCTGCGACAATGCCTGCCTGCCTGCCTGCCTGCGACAATGCCTGCCTGCATGCCTGCCTGCCTGCGACAAAGCCTGCCTTCCTGCCTGCCTGCGACAATGCCTGCGACAATGCCTGCCGGCCTGCCTGCGACAATGCCTGCGACAATACCTGCCTGCCTGCGTATGACAATGCCTGCCTACGAGAAACCTGCCTGCGTGCCTGGGAGATTGCCTGCCTGCGAGAATGCCTTCCTGCCTGCCTACCTGCCTACCTGCCTGCCTACCTGCCTGCGAGAATTCCTGCCTGCCTACCTGCCTGCGAGAATACCTACCTGCCTGCCTTCCTGCGAGAATGCCTGCCTACCTGCGAGAATGCCTGCTGCCTGCCTGCCTGCCTGCCTGCCTGTGAGAATGCTTGCCTGCCTGCCTGCCTGCCTACCTGCCTGCCTACCTGCCTGCCTACCTGCCTGCCTGCCTACCTGCATGCCTGCCTACCTGCCTCCCTCCCTACCTGCCTGCCTGCCTACCTGCCTACCTACCTGCCTGCTACCTGCCTGCTACCTGCCTGCTACCTGCCTGCTACCTTCCTGCTACCTGCCTGCGAGAATGCCTGCCTGCCTGCATTCCTGCGACAATGCCTGCCTGCCTGCCTGCCTGCCTGCGACAATGCCTGCCTGCCTGCCTGCCTGCGACAATGCCTGCCTGCCTGCCTGCCTGCGACAATGCCTGCCTGCCTGCCTGCCTGCCTGCGACAAAGCCTGCCTTCCTGCCTGCCTCCCTACCTGCCTGCCTCCCTACCTGCCTGCCTGCCTACCTGCCTACCTACCTGCCTACTACCTGCCTGCTACCTGCCTGCTACCTGCCTGCTACCTGCCTGCTACCTGCCTGCGAGAATGCCTGCCTGCCTGCATTCCTGCTAGAATGCCTGCCTGCCTGCCTGCCTCCCTGCCTGCCTGCCTGCCTGCCTGCCTGTCTTCCTGCGAGAATGCCTGCCTGCGAGAATGCCTGCCTGCCTGCCTGCCTGCCAGTCTGCGAGAATGCCTGCGTGCCTGTCTGCCTGCCTGCCTGCCTGCCTGCCTGCGACAATGCCTGCCTGCCTGCCTGCCTGCCTGCGACAATGCCTGCCTGCCTGCCTGCCTGCGACAATGCCTGCCTGCCTGCCTGCCTGCCTGCCTGCCTGCCTGCGACAATGCCTGCCTGCCTGCCTGCCTGCGACAATGCCTGCCTACCTACCTGCCTGCTACCTGCCTGCTACCTGCCTGCTACATGCCTGCGAGAATGCCTGCCTGCCTGCATTCCTGCTAGAATGCCTGCCTGCCTGAGTGACTCCCTGCCTGCTTGCCTGCCTGCCTGCCTGTCTTCCTGCGAGAATGCCTGCCGGCGTGCCTGCCTGCCAGTCTGCGAGAATGCCTGCGTGCCTGCCTGCCTGCCTGCCTGCCTGCCTGCCTGCGACAATGCCTGCCTGCCTGCCTGCCTGCCTGCGACAATGCCTGCCTGCCTGCCTGCCTGCGACAATGCCTGCCTGCCTGCCTGCCTGCGACAATGCCTGCCTGCCTACCTGCCTGCCTGCGACAAAGCCTGCCTTCCTGCCTGCCTGCCTACCTGCCTGCCTCCCTACCTGCCTGCCTGCCTACCTGCCTACCTACCTTCCTACTACCTGCCTGCTACCTGCCTGCTACCTGCCTGCTACCTGCCTGCTACCTGCCTGCGAGAATGCCTGCCTGCCTGCATTCCTGCTAGAATGCCTGCCTGCCTGCCTGCCTCCCTGCCTGCCTGCCTGCCTGCCTGCCTGTCTTCCTGCGAGAATGCCTGCCTGCGAGAATGCCTGCCTGCCTGCCTGCCTGCCAGTCTGCGAGAATGCCTGCGTGCCTGTCTGCCTGCCTGCCTGCCTGCCTGCCTGCGACAATGCCTGCCTGCCTGCCTGCCTGCCTGCGACAATGCCTGCCTGCCTGCCTGCCTGCGACAATGCCTGCCTGCCTGCCTGCCTGCGACAATGCCTGCCTGGCTGCCTGCCTGCCTGCCTGCCTGCGACAATGCCTGCCTGCCTGCCTGCCTGCGACAATGCCTGCCTGCATGCCTGCCTGCCTGCGACAAAGCCTGCCTTCCTGCCTGCCTGCGACAATGCCTGCGACAATGCCTGCCGGCCTGCCTGCGACAATGCCTGCGACAATACCTGCCTGCCTGCCTATGACAATGCCTGCCTACGAGAAACCTGCCTGCGTGCCTGGGAGATTGCCTGCCTGCGAGAATGCCTTCCTGCCTGCCTACCTGCCTACCTGCCTGCCTACCTGCCTGCGAGAATTCCTGCCTGCCTACCTGCCTGCGAGAATACCTACCTGCCTGCCTTCCTGCGAGAATGCCTGCCTACCTGCGAGAATGCCTGCTGCCTGCCTGCCTGCCTGCCTGCCTGTGAGAATGCTTGCCTGCCTGCCTGCCTGCCTACCTGCCTGCCTACCTGCCTGCCTACCTGCCTGCCTGCCTACCTGCATGCCTGCCTACCTGCCTCCCTACCTACCTGCCTGCCTGCCTACCTGCCTACCTACCTGCCTGCTACCTGCCTGCTACCTGCCTGCTACCTGCCTGCTACCTTCCTGCTACCTGCCTGCGAGAATGCCTGCCTGCCTGCATTCCTGCGACAATGCCTGCCTGCCTGCCTGCCTTCCTGCGACAATGCCTGCCTGCCTGCCTGCCTGCGACAATGCCTGCCTGCCTGCCTGCCTGCGACAATGCCTGCCTGCCTGCCTGCCTGCCAGCGACAAAGCCTGCCTTCCTGCCTGCCTCCCTACCTGCCTGCCTCCCTACCTGCCTGCCTGCCTACCTGCCTACCTACCTGCCTACTACCTGCCTGCTACCTGCCTGCTACCTGCCTGCTACCTGCCTGCTACCTGCCTGCGAGAATGCCTGCCTGCCTGCATTCCTGCTAGAATGCCTGCCTGCCTGCCTGCCTCCCTGCCTGCCTGCCTGCCTGCCTGCCTGTCTTCCTGCGAGAATGCCTGCCTGCGAGAATGCCTGCCTGCCTGCCTGCCTGCCAGTCTGCGAGAATGCCTGCGTGCCTGTCTGCCTGCCTGCCTGCCCGCCGGCCTGCGACAATGCCTGCCTGCCTGCCTGCCTGCCTGCGACAATGCCTGCCTGCCTGCCTGCCTGCGACAATGCCTGCCTGCCTGCCTGCCTGCCTGCCTGCCTGCCTGCCTGCCTGCCTGCGACAATGCCTGCCTGCCTGCCTGCCTGACTGCCTGCCTGCCTGCCTGCCTGCGACATAGCCTGCCTTCCTGCCTGCCTGCCTGCCTGCCTGCCTGCCTGCCTGCCTGCGACAATGCCTGCCTGCCTGCCAGCCTGCCTGCCTGCCTGCCTGCCTGCCTGCCTGCCTGCCTGCGACAATGCCTGCCTGCCTGCCTGCCTGCCTGCCTGTCTTTCTGCGAGAATGCCTGCGTTCCTGCCTGCCTGCCTACCTGCCTGCCTGCCTACCTGCCTGCCTGCCTACCTGCCTACCTACCTGCCTGCTACCTGCCTGCTTCCTGCCTGCTACCTGCCTGCTACCTGCCTGCTACCTGCTAGCTACCTGCCTGCGAGAATGCCTGCCTGCCAGCATTCCTGCTAGAATGCCTGCCTGCCTGCCTGCCTCCCTGGTTGCCTGCCTGCCTGCCTGCCTGTCTTCCTGCGAGAATGCCTGCCTGCGAGAATGCCTGCCTGCCTGCCTGCCTGCCAGTCTGCGAGAATGCCTGCGTGCCTGCGTGCCTGCCTGCCTGCCTGCCTGCGACAATGCCTGCCTGCTTGCCTGCCTGCCTCCGAAAATGCCTGCCTGCTTGCCTGCCTGCCTGCGACAATGCCTGCCTGCCTGCCTGCCTGCGACAATGCCTGCCTGCCTGCCTTCCTGCCTGCCTGCGACAAAGCCTGCCTTCCTGCCTGCCTGCCTGCCTGCCTGCGACAATGCCTGCCTGCCTGCCAGCCTGCCTGCCTGCCTGCCTGCCTGCCTGCCTGCCTACCTGCCTGCCTGCCTACCTGCCTGCCTGCCTACCTGCCTGCCTGCTACCTGCCTGCGAGAATGCCTGCCTGCCTGCATTCCTGCTAGAATGCCTGCCTGCCTGAGTGCCTCCCTGCCTGCCTGCCTGCCTGCCTGCCTGTCTTCCTGCGAGAATGCCTGCCTGCGAGAATGCCTGCCTGCCTGCCTGCCTGCCAGTCTGCGAGAATGCCTGCGTGCCTGCCTGCCTGCCTACCTGCCTGCGACAATGCCTGCCTGCCTGCCTGCCTGCCTGCCTACGACAATGCCTGCCTGCCTGCCTGCCTGCCTGCCTGCCTGCGACAATGCCTGCCTGCCTGCCTGCCTGCGACAATGCCTGCCTGCCTGCCTGCCTGCCTGCCTGCGACAAAGCCTGCCTTCCTGCCTGCCTGCCTACCTTCCTGCCTCTCTACCTGCCTGCCTGCCTACCTGCCTACATACCTGCCTGCTACCTGCCTGCTACCTGCCTGCTACCTGCCTGCGAGAATGCCTGCCTGCCTGCATTCCTGCTAGAATGCCTGCCTGCCTGCCTGACTCCATGCCTGCCTGCCTGCCTGTCTTCCTGCGAGAATGCCTGCCTGCGAGAATGCCGGCCTGCCTGCCTGCCTACCAGTCTGCGAGAATGCCTGCGTGCCTGCCTGTCTGCCTGCCTGCCTGCCTGCGACAATGCCTGCCTGCCTGCCTGCCTGCCTGCGACAATGCCTTCCTGCCTGCCTGCCTGCCTGCCTGCGACAATGCCTGCCTGCCTGCCTGCCTGCGACAATGTCTGCCTGCCTGCCTGCCTGCCTGCGACAAAGCCTGCCTTCCGGCCTGCCTGCCTGCCTGCCTGCGACAATGCCTGCGACAATGCCTGCCTGCCTTCCTGCGACAATGCCTGCGACAATACCTGCCTGCCTGCCTGCGACAATGCCTGCCTACGAGAATGCCTGCCTGCGTGCCTGGGAGATTGCCTGCCTGCGAGAATGCCTGCCTGCCTGCCTGCCTGCCTACCTGCCTGCCTACCTGCCTGCGAGAATTCCTGCCTGCCTACCTGCCTGCGAGAATACCTACCTGCCTGCCTTCCTGCGAGAATGCCTGCCTACCTGCGAGAATGCCTGCTGCCTGCCTGCCTGCCTGCCTGCTTGTGAGAATGCTTGCCTGCCTACCTGCCTGCCTACCTGCCTGCCTACGTGCCTGCCTACCTGTCTTTCTGCGAGAATGCCTGCCTGCGAGAATGCCTGTCTGCCTGCCTGCCTGCCAGTCTGCGAGAATGCCTGCGTGCTTGCCTGCCTGCCTGCCTGCCTGCGACAATGCCTGCCTACCTGCCTGCCTGCCTGCCTGCCTGCCTCTCTGCGACAATGCCTGCCTGCCTGCCTGCCTGCCTGCCTGCCTGACTGCCTGCCTGCCTGCGACAATGCCTGCCTGCCTGCCTACCTGCGACAATGCCTGCCTGCCTGCCTGCCTGCCTGCCTTCGACAATGCCTGCCTTCCTGCCTGCCTGCGACAATGCCTGCCTGCCTGCCTGCCTGCCTGCCTGCCTGCCTGCCTGCGACAAAGCCTGCCTTCCTGCCTGCCTGCCTACCTGCCTGCCTGCCTACCTGCCTGCCTGCCTACCTGCCTACCTACCTGCCTGCTACCTGCCTGCTACCTGCCTGCTACCTGCCTGTGAGAATGCCTACCTGCCTGTCTTCCTGCGAGAATGCCTGCCTGCAAGAATGCCTGCCTGCCTGCCTGCCTGCCAGTCTGCGAGAATGCCTGCGTGCCTGCCTGCCTGCCTGCCTGCCTGCCTGCGACAATGCCTGCCTGCCTGCCTGCCTGCCTGCCTGCCTGCCTGCGACAATGCCTGCCTGCCTGCCTGCCTGCCTGCCACAATGCCTGCCTGCCTGCCTGCCTGACTGCCTGCCTGCCTGCCTGCCTGCGACATAGCCTGCCTTCCTGCCTGCCTGCCTGCCTGCCTGCCTGCGACAATGCCTGCCTGCCTGCCTGCCAGCCTGCCTGCCTGCCTGCCTGCCTGCCTGCCTGCGACAATGCCTGCCTGCCTGCCTGCCTGCCTGCGACAATGGCTGCCTGCCTGCCTGCCTGCCTGCCTGCGACAATGCCTGCCTGCCTGCCTGGGAGAATGCCTGCCTGCCTGCCTGCCTGCCTGCCTGCCTGCCTGCCTGCCTGCCTGCCTGCCTGCCTGCCTGCGAGAATGCCTGCCTGCCTTACTGCTTGCCTGCATGCCTGCCTGCCTGCCTGCCTGCGACATAGCCTGCCTTCCTGCCTGCCTGCCTGCCTGCCTGCCTGCCTGCCTGCCTGCGACAATGCCTGCCTGCCTGCCAGCCTGCCTGCCTGCCTGCCTGCCTGCCTGCCTGCCTGCCTGCGACAATGCCTGCCTGCCTGCCTGCCTGCCTGCGACAATGGCTGCCTGCCTGCCTGCCTGCCTGCCTGCCTGCCTGCGACAATGCCTGCCTGCCTGCCTGGGAGAATGCCTGCCTGCCTGCCTGCCTGCCTGCCTGCCTGCGAGAATGCCTGCCTGCCTTACTGCTTGCCTGCCTGCCTGCCTGCCTGCTTGCCTGCGAGAATGCCTGCCTGCCTGCCTGCCTGCCTGCCTGCGAGAATGCCTGCCTGCCTGCCTGCCTGCCTGCCTGCCTGCGACAATGCCTGCCTGCCTGCCTGCCTGCCTGCCTGCCTGCCTGCCTGCCTGCCTGCGACAATGCCTGCCTGCCTGCCTGCCTGCCTGCCTGCGAGAATGCTTGCCTGCCTACCTGCCTGCCTATCTGCCTGCCTTCCTGCCTGCCTACCTGCCTGCCTGCCTACCTGCCTGCCTGCCTACCTGCCTGCCTGCCTACCTGCCTACCTACCTACCTGCTACCTGCCTGCTACCTGCCTGCTACCTGCCTGCTACCTGCCTGCTACCTGCCTGCTACCTGCCTGCTACCTGCCCGCGAGAATGCCTGCCTGCCTGCATTCCTGCTAGAATGCCTGCCTGCCTGCCTGCCTCCCTCCCTGCCTGCCTGCCTGCCTGCCTGTCTTCCTGCGAGAATGCCTGCCTGCGAGAATGCTTGCCTGCCTGCCTGCCTGCCTGCCAGTGTGCGAGAATGCCTGCGTGCCTGCCTGCCTGCCTGCCTGCCTGCCTGCGACAATGCCTGCCTGCCTGCCTGCCTGCCTGTCTGCCTGCCTGCCTGCGACAATGCCTGCCTGCCTGCCTGCGACAATGCCTGCCTACCTGCCTGCCTGCCTGCCTGCCTACCTGCCTGCCTGCGACAAAGCCTGCCTTCCTGCCTGCCTGCCTACCTGCCTGCCTGCCTACCTGCCTGCCTGCCTACCTGCCTACCTACCTGCCTGCTACCTGCCTGCTACCTGCCTGCTACCTGCCTGCTACCTGCCTGCGAGAATGCCTGCCTGCCTGCATTCCTGCTAGAATGCCTGCCTGCCTGCCTGCCTCCCTGCCTGCCTGCCTGCCTGCCTGCCTGTCTTCCTGCGAGAATGCCTGCTTGCTAGAATGCCTGCCTGCCTGCCTGCCTGCCAGTCTGCGAGAATGCCTGCGTGCCTGCGTGCCTGCCTGCCTGCCTGCCTGCGACAATGCCTGACTGCCTGCCTGCCTGCCTGCCTGCCTGCGACAATGCCTGCCTGCCTGCCTGCCTGCCTGCCTGCGACAATGCCTGCCTGCCTGCCTGCCTGCCTGCGACAATGCCTGCCTGCCTGCCTGCCTGCCTACCTGCCTGCGAGAATGCTTGCCTGCCTACCTGCCTGCCTACCTGCCTGCCTACCTGCCTGCCTACCTGCCTGCCTGCCTACTTGCCTGCCTGCCTACCTGCCTGCCTGCCTACCTGCCTGCCTGCCTACCTGCCTACCTACCAGCCTGCTACCTGCCTGCTACCTGCCTGCTACCTGCATGCTACCTGCCTGCTACCTGCCTGCTACCTGCCTGCGAGAATGCCTGCCTGCCTGCATTCCTGCTAGAATGCCTGCCTGCCTGCCTGCCTCCCTGCCTGCCTGCCTGCCTGCCTGTCTTCCTGCGAGAATGCCTGCCTGCGAGAATGCCTGCCTGCCTGCCTGCCTGCCAGTCTGCGAGAATGCCTGCGTGCGTGCCTGCCTGCCTGCCTGCCTGCCTGCGACAATGCCTGCCTGCCTGCCTGCCTGCGAGAATGCCTGCCTGCCTGCCTGCCGGCGACAATGCCTGCCTGCCTGCCTGCCTGCCTGCCTGCCTGCCTGCCTGCCTGCCTGCCTGCGACAAAGCCTGCCTTCCTGCCTGCCTGCCTACCTGCCTGCCTGCCTACCTGCCTGCCTGCCTACCTGCCTACCTACCTGCTTGCTACCTGCCTGCTACCTGCCTGCTACCTGCCTGCTACCTGCCTGCTACCTGCCTGCGAGAATGCCTTCCTGCCTGCATTCCTGCTAGAATGCCTGCCTGCCTGCCTGCCTCCCTGGTTGCCTGCCTGCCTGCCTGCCTGTCTTCCTGCGAGAATGCCTGCCTGCGAGAATGCCTGCCTGCCTGCCTGCCTGCCAGTCTGCGAGAATGCCTGCCTGCCTGCCTTCCTGCCTGCCTGCGACAAAGCCTGCCTTCCTGCCTGCCTGCCTGCCTGCCTGCCTGCCTGCCTGCCTGCCTGCCTGCCTGCGACAATGCCTGCCTGCCTGCCAGCCTGCCTGCCTGCCTGCCTGCCTGCCTGCCTGCCTGCCTACCTGCCTGCCTGCCTACCTGCCTGCCTGCCTACCTGCCTGCCTGCTACCTGCCTGCGAGAATGCCTGCCTGCCTGCATTCCTGCTAGAATGCCTGCCTGCCTGAGTGCCTCCCTGCCTGCCTGCCTGCCTGCCTGCCTGTCTTTCTGCGAGAATGCCTGCCTGCGAGAATGCCTGTCTGCCTGCCTGCCTGCCAGTCTGCGAGAATGCCTGCGTGCTTGCCTGCCTGCCTGCCTGCCTGCGACAATGCCTGCCTGCCTGCCTGCCTGCCTGCCTGCCTCTCTGCGACAATGCCTGCCTGCCTGCCTGCCTGCCTGCCTGCGACAATGCCTGCCTGCCTGCCTGCCTGCGACAATGCCTGCCTGCCTGCCTGCCTGCCTGCCTGCCTTCGACAATGCCTGCCTGGCTGCCTGCCTGCGACAATGCCTGCCTGCCTGCCTGCCTGCCTGCCTGCCTGCCTGCCTGCGACAAAGCCTGCCTTCCTGCCTGCCTGCCTACCTGCCTGCCTGCCTACCTGCCTGCCTGCCTACCTGCCTACCTACCTGCCTGCTACCTGCCTGCTACCTGCCTGCTACCTGCCCGCAACCTGCCTGCTACCTGCCTGCGAGAATGCCTGCCTGCCTGCATTCCTGCTAGAATGCCTGCCTGCCTGAGTGCCTCCCTGAATGCCTGCCTTCCTGCCTGTCTTCCTGTGAGAATGCCTGCCTGCGAGAATGCCTGCTGCCTGCCTGCCTGCCTGCCTGCCTGCGAGAATGCTTGCCTGCCTACCTGCCTGCCAACCTGCCTGCCTACCTGCCTGCCTACTTGCCTGCCTGCCTACCTGCCTGCCTGCCTACCTGCCTGTCTGCCTACCTGCCTGCCTGCCTACCTGCCTGCCTGCCTACCTGCCTACCTACCTGCCTGCTACCTGCCTGCTACCTGCCTGCTACATGCCTGCGAGAATGCCTGCCTGCCAGCATTCCTGCTAGAATGCCTGCCTGCCTGCCTGCCTCCCTGGTTGCCTGCCTGCCTGCCTGTCTTCCTGCGAGAATGCCTGCCTGCGAGAATGCCTGCCTGCCTGCCTGCCTGCCAGTCTGCGAGAATGCCTGCGTGCCTGCCTGCCTGCCTGCCTGCCTGCCTGCGACAATGCCTGCCTGCTTGCCTGCCTGCCTCCGAAAATGCCTGCCTGCTTGCCTGCCTGCCTGCGACAATGCCTGCCTGCCTGCCTGCCTGCGACAATGCCTGCCTGCCTGCCTTCCTGCCTGCCTGCGACAAAGCCTGCCTTCCTGCCTGCCTGCCTGCCTGCCTGCGACAATGCCTGCCTGCCTGCCAGCCTGCCTGCCTGCCTGCCTGCCTGCCTGCCTGCCTACCTGCCTGCCTGCCTACCTGCCTGCCTGCCTACCTGCCTGCCTGCTACCTGCCTGCGAGAATGCCTGCCTGCCTGCATTCCTGCTAGAATGCCTGCCTGCCTGAGTGCCTCCCTGCCTGCCTGCCTGCCTGCCTGCCTGTCTTTCTGCGAGAATGCCTGCCTGCGAGAATGCCTGTCTGCCTGCCTGCCTGCCAGTCTGCGAGAATGCCTGCGTGCTTGCCTGCCTGCCTGCCTGCCTGCGACAATGCCTGCCTACCTGCCTGCCTGCCTGCCTGCCTGCCTCTCTGCGACAATGCCTGCCTGCCTGCCTGCCTGCCTGCCTGACTGCCTGCCTGCCTGCGACAATGCCTGCCTGCCTGCCTATCTGCGACAATGCCTGCCTGCCTGCCTGCCTGCCTGCCTTCGACAATGCCTGCCTTCCTGCCTGCCTGCGACAATGCCTGCCTGCCTGCCTGCCTGCCTGCCTGCCTGCCTGCCTGCCTGCCTGCGACAAAGCCTGCCTTCCTGCCTGCCTGCCTACCTGCCTGCCTGCCTACCTGCCTGCCTGCCTACCTGCCTACCTACCTGCCTGCTACCTGCCTGCTACCTGCCTGTGAGAATGCCTACCTGCCTGTCTTCCTGCGAGAATGCCTGCCTGCAAGAATGCCTGCCTGCCTGCCTGCCTGCCAGTCTGCGAGAATGCCTGCGTGCCTGCCTGCCTGCCTGCCTGCCTGCCTGCGACAATGCCTGCCTGCCTGCCTGCCTGCCTGCCTGCGACAATGCCTGCCTGCCTGCCTGCCTGCGACAATGCCTGCCTGCCTGCCTGCCTGCCACAATGCCTGCCTGCCTGCCTGCCTGACTGCCTGCCTGCCTGCCTGCCTGCGACATAGCCTGCCTTCCTGCCTGCCTGCCTGCCTGCCTGCCTGCCTGCGACAATGCCTGCCAGCCTGCCTGCCTGCCTGCCTGCCTGCCTGCCTGCCTGCGACAATGCCTGCCTGCCTGCCTGCCTGCCTGCGACAATGGCTGCCTGCCTGCCTGCCTGCCTGCCTGCGACAATGCCTGCCTGCCTGCCTGGGAGAATGCCTGCCTGCCTGCCTGCCTGCCTGCCTGCCTGCCTGCCTGCCTGCCTGCCTGCCTGCCTGCCTGCCTGCCTGCCTGCGAGAATGCCTGCCTGCCTTACTGCTTGCCTGCCTGCCTGCCTGACTGCCTGCCTGCCTGCCTGCCTGCCTGCCTGCCTGCGACATAGCCTGCCTTCCTGCCTGCCTGCCTGCCTGCCTGCCTGCCTGCCTGCGACAATGCCTGCCTGCCTGCCAGCCTGCCTGCCTGCCTGCCTGCCTGCCTGCCTGCCTGCCTGCCTGCGACAATGCCTGCCTGCCTGCCTGCCTGCCTGCGACAATGGCTGCCTGCCTGCCTGCCTGCCTGCCTGCGACAATGCCTGCCTGCCTGCCTGTGAGAATGCCTGCCTGCCTGCCTGCCTGCCTGCCTGCCTGCCTGCCTGCCTGCGAGAATGCCTGCCTGCCTTACTGCTTGCCTGCCTGCCTGCCTGCCTGCTTGCCTGCGAGAATGCCTGCCTGCCTGCCTGCCTGCCTGCGAGAATGCCTGCCTGCCTGCCTGCCTACCTGCGACAATGCCTGCCTGCCTGCCTGCCTGCCTGCCTGCGACAATGCCTGCCTGCCTGCCTGCCTGCCTGCCTGCCTGCGTGCCTGCCTGCGACAATGCCTGCCTGCCTGCCTGCCTGCCTGCCTGCCTGCGAGAATGCTTGCCTGCCTACCTGCCTGCCTATCTGCCTGCCTTCCTGCCTGCCTACCTGCCTGCCTGCCTACCTGCCTGCCTGCCTACCTGCCTGCCTGCCTACCTGCCTACCTACCTACCTGCTACCTGCCTGCTACCTGCCTGCTACCTGCCTGCTACCTGCCTGCTACCTGCCTGCTACCTGCCTGCTACCTGCCTGCGAGAATGCCTGCCTGCCTGCATTCCTGCTAGAATGCCTGCCTGCCTGCCTGCCTCCCTGCCTGCCTGCCTGCCTGCCTGCCTGTCTTCCTGCGAGAATGCCTGCCTGCGAGAATGCCTGCCTGCCTGCCTGCCTGCCTGCCAGTCTGCGAGAATGCCTGCGTGCCTGCCTGCCTGCCTGCCTGCCTGCCTGCGACAATGCCTGCCTGCCTGCCTGCCTGCCTGTCTGCCTGCCTGCCTGCGACAATGCCTGCCTGCCTGCCTGCGACAATGCCTGCCTGCCTGCCTGCCTGCCTGCCTGCCTACCTGCCTGCCTGCGACAAAGCCTGCCTTCCTGCCTGCCTGCCTACCTGCCTGCCTGCCTACCTGCCTGCCTGCCTACCTGCCTACCTACCTGCCTGCTACCTGCCTGCTACCTGCCTGCTACCTGCCTGCTACCTGCCTGCGAGAATGCCTGCCTGCCTGCATTCCTGCTAGAATGCCTGCCTGCCTGCCTGCCTCCCTGCCTGCCTGCCTGCCTGCCTGCCTGTCTTCCTGCGAGAATGCCTGCTCGCGAGAATGCCTGCCTGCCTGCCTGCCTGCCAGTCTGCGAGAATGCCTGCGTGCCTGCGTGCCTGCCTGCCTGCCTGCCTGCGACAATGCCTGCCTGCCTGCCTGCCTGCCTGCCTGCCTGCCTGCGACAATGCCTGCCTGCCTGCCTGCCTGCCTGCCTGCGACAATGCCTGCCTGCCTGCCTGCCTGCCTGCGACAATGCCTGCCTGCCTGCCTGCCTACCTGCCTGCGAGAATGCTTGCCTGCCTACCTGCCTGCCTACCTGCCTGCCTACCTGCCTGCCTACCTGCCTGCCTGCCTACCTGCCTGCCTGCCTACCTGCCTGCCTGCCTACCTGCCTGCCTGCCTACCTGCCTACCTACCTGCCTGCTACCTGCCTGCTACCTGCCTGCTACCTGCCTGCTACCTGCCTGCTACCTGCCTGCGAGAATGCCTGCCTGCCTGCCTGCCTCCCTGCCTGCCTGCCTGCCTGCCTGTCTTCCTGCGAGAATGCCTGCCTGCGAGAATGCCTGCCTGCCTGCCTGCCTGCCTGCCTGCCTGCCTGCGACAATGCCTGCCTGCCTGCCTGCCTGCCTGCCTGCGACAATGCCTGCCTGCCTGCCTGCCTGCCTGCGACAATGCCTGCCTGCCTGCCTGCCTACCTGCCTGTGAGAATGCTTGCCTGCCTACCTGCCTGCCTACCTGCCTGCCTACCTGCCTGCCTACCTGTCTGCCTGCCTACCTGCCTGCCTGCCTACCTGCCTGCCTGCCTACCTGCCTGCCTGCCTACCTGCCTACCTACCTGCCTGCTACCTGCCTGCTACCTGCCTGCTACCTGCATGCTACCTGCCTGCTACCTGCCTGCTACCTGCCTGCTAGAATGCCTGCCTGCCTGCCTGCCTCCCTGCCTGCCTGCCTGCCTGCCTGTCTTCCTGCGAGAATGCCTGCCTGCGAGAATGCCTGCCTGCCTGCCTGCCTGCCAGTCTGCGAGAATGCCTGCGTGCGTGCCTGCCTGCCTGCCTGCCTGCCTGCGACAATGCCTGCCTGCCTGCCTGCCTCTCTGCCTGCCTGCCTGCCTGCCTGCCTGCCTGCCTGCGAGAATGCCTGCCTGCCTGCCTGCCGGCGACAATGCCTGCCTGCCTGCCTGCCTGCCTGCCTGCCTGCCTGCCTGCCTGCCTGCCTGCGACAAAGCCTGCCTTCCTGCCTGCCTGCCTACCTGCCTGCCTGCCTACCTGCCTGCCTGCCTACCTGCCTACCTACCTGCTTGCTACCTGCCTGCTACCTGCCTGCTACCTGCCTGCTACCTGCCTGCTACCTGCCTGCTACCTGCCTGCGAGAATGCCTTCCTGCCTGCATTCCTGCTAGAATGCCTGCCTGCCTGCCTGCCTCCCTGGTTGCCTGCCTGCCTGCCTGCCTGTCTTCCTGCGAGAATGCCTGCCTGCGAGAATGCCTGCCTGCCTGCCTGCCTGCCAGTCTGCGAGAATGCCTGCCTGCCTGCCTGCCTTCCTGCCTGCCTGCGACAAAGCCTGCCTTCCTGCCTGCCTGCCTGCCTGCCTGCCTGCCTGCCTGCCTGCCTGCCTGCGACAATGCCTGCCTGCCTGCCAGCCTGCCTGCCTGCCTGCCTGCCTGCCTGCCTGCCTGCCTACCTGCCTGCCTGCCTACCTGCCTGCCTGCCTACCTGCCTGCCTGCTACCTGCCTGCGAGAATGCCTGCCTGCCTGCATTCCTGCTAGAATGCCTGCCTGCCTGAGTGCCTCCCTGCCTGCCTGCCTGCCTGCCTGCCTGTCTTTCTGCGAGAATGCCTGCCTGCGAGAATGCCTGTCTGCCTGCCTACCTGCCATTCTGCGAGAATGCCTGCGTGCTTGCCTGCCTGCCTGCCTGCCTGCGACAATGCCTGCCTGCCTGCCTGCCTGCCTGCCTGCCTGCCTCTCTGCGACAATGCCTGCCTGCCTGCCTGCCTGCCTGCCTGCCTGCGACAATGCCTGCCTGCCTGCCTGCCTGCCTGCCTGCCTGCCTCTCTGCGACAATGCCTGCCTGCCTGCCTGCCTGCCTGCCTGCGACAATGCCTGCCTGCCTGCCTGCCTGCGACAATGCCTGCCTGCCTGCCTGCCTGCCTGCCTGCCTTCGACAATGCCTGCCTGCCTGCCTGCCTGCGACAATGCCTGCCTGCCTGCCTGCCTGCCTGCCTGCGACAAAGCCTGCCTTCCTGCCTGCCTGCCTACCTGCCTGCCTGCCTACCTGCCTGCCTGCCTACCTGCCTACCTACCTGCCTGCTACCTGCCTGCTACCTGCCTGCTACCTGCCCGCTACCTGCCTGCTACCTGCCTGCGAGAATGCCTGCCTGCCTGCATTCCTGCTAGAATGCCTGCCTGCCTGAGTGCCTCCCTGAATGCCTGCCTTCCTGCCTGTCTTCCTGTGAGAATGCCTGCCTGCGAGAATGCCTGCTGCCTGCCTGCCTGCCTGCCTGCCTGCGAGAATGCTTGCCTGCCTACCTGCCTGCCAACCTGCCTGCCTACCTGCCTGCCTACCTGCCTGCCTGCCTACCTGCCTGCCTGCCTACCTGCCTGTCTGCCTACCTGCCTGCCTGCCTACCTGCCTGCCTGCCTACCTGCCTACCTACCTGCCTGCTACCTGCCTGCAACCTGCCTGCTACATGCCTGCGAGAATGCCTGCCTGCCTGCATTCCTGCTAGAATGCCTGCCTGCCTGAGTGACTCCCTGCCTGCTTGCCTGCCTGCCTGCCTGTCTTCCTGCGAGAATGCCTGCCGGCGTGCCTGCCTGCCAGTCTGCGAGAATGCCTGCGTGCCTGCCTGCCTGCCTGCCTGCCTGCCTGCGACAATGCCTGCCTGCCTGCCTGCCTGCCTGCGACAATGCCTGCCTGCCTGCCTGCCTGCGACAATGCCTGCCTGCCTGCCTGCCTGCGACAATGCCTGCCTGCCTACCTGCCTGCCTGCGACAAAGCCTGCCTTCCTGCCTGCCTGCCTACCTGCCTGCCTCCCTACCTGCCTGCCTGCCTACCTGCCTACCTACCTTCCTACTACCTGCCTGCTACCTGCCTGCTACCTGCCTGCTACCTGCCTGCTACCTGCCTGCGAGAATGCCTGCCTGCCTGCATTCCTGCTAGAATGCCTGCCTGCCTGCCTGCCTCCCTGCCTGCCTGCCTGCCTGCCTGCCTGTCTTCCTGCGAGAATGCCTGCCTGCGAGAATGCCTGCCTGCCTGCCTGCCTGCCAGTCTGCGAGAATGCCTGCGTGCCTGTCTGCCTGCCTGCCTGCCTGCCTGCCTGCGACAATGCCTGCCTGCCTGCCTGCCTGCGACAATGCCTGCCTGCCTGCCTGCCTGCGACAATGCCTGCCTGCCTGCCTGCCTGCGACAATGCCTGCCTGGCTGCCTGCCTGCCTGCCTGCCTGCGACAATGCCTGCCTGCCTGCCTGCCTGCGACAATGCCTGCCTGCATGCCTGCCTGCCTGCGACAAAGCCTGCCTTCCTGCCTGCCTGCGACAATGCCTGCGACAATGCCTGCCGGCCTGCCTGCGACAATGCCTGCGACAATACCTGCCTGCCTGCCTATGACAATGCCTGCCTACGAGAAACCTGCCTGCGTGCCTGGGAGATTGCCTGCCTGCGAGAATGCCTTCCTGCCTGCCTACCTGCCTACCTGCCTGCCTACCTGCCTGCGAGAATTCCTGCCTGCCTACCTGCCTGCGAGAATACCTACCTGCCTGCCTTCCTGCGAGAATGCCTGCCTACCTGCGAGAATGCCTGCTGCCTGCCTGCCTGCCTGCCTGCCTGTGAGAATGCTTGCCTGCCTGCCTGCCTGCCTACCTGCCTGCCTACCTGCCTGCCTACCTGCCTGCCTGCCTACCTGCATGCCTGCCTACCTGCCTCCCTCCCTACCTGCCTGCCTGCCTACCTGCCTACCTACCTGCCTGCTACCTGCCTGCTACCTGCCTGCTACCTGCCTGCTACCTTCCTGCTACCTGCCTGCGAGAATGCCTGCCTGCCTGCATTCCTGCGACAATGCCTGCCTGCCTGCCTGCCTGCCTGCGACAATGCCTGCCTGCCTGCCTGCCTGCGACAATGCCTGCCTGCCTGCCTGCCTGCGACAATGCCTGCCTGCCTGCCTGCCTGCCTGCGACAAAGCCTGCCTTCCTGCCTGCCTCCCTACCTGCCTGCCTCCCTACCTGCCTGCCTGCCTACCTGCCTACCTACCTGCCTACTACCTGCCTGCTACCTGCCTGCTACCTGCCTGCTACCTGCCTGCTACCTGCCTGCGAGAATGCCTGCCTGCCTGCATTCCTGCTAGAATGCCTGCCTGCCTGCCTGCCTCCCTGCCTGCCTGCCTGCCTGCCTGCCTGTCTTCCTGCGAGAATGCCTGCCTGCGAGAATGCCTGCCTGCCTGCCTGCCTGCCAGTCTGCGAGAATGCCTGCGTGCCTGTCTGCCTGCCTGCCTGCCTGCCTGCCTGCGACAATGCCTGCCTGCCTGCCTGCCTGCCTGCGACAATGCCTGCCTGCCTGCCTGCCTGCGACAATGCCTGCCTGCCTGCCTGCCTGCCTGCCTGCCTGCCTGCCTGCCTGCGACAATGCCTGCCTGCCTGCCTGCCTGCGACAATGCCTGCCTACCTACCTGCCTGCTACCTGCCTGCTACCTGCCTGCTACATGCCTGCGAGAATGCCTGCCTGCCTGCATTCCTGCTAGAATGCCTGCCTGCCTGAGTGACTCCCTGCCTGCTTGCCTGCCTGCCTGCCTGTCTTCCTGCGAGAATGCCTGCCGGCGTGCCTGCCTGCCAGTCTGCGAGAATGCCTGCGTGCCTGCCTGCCTGCCTGCCTGCCTGCCTGCCTGCGACAATGCCTGCCTGCCTGCCTGCCTGCCTGCGACAATGCCTGCCTGCCTGCCTGCCTGCGACAATGCCTGCCTGCCTGCCTGCCTGCGACAATGCCTGCCTGCCTACCTGCCTGCCTGCGACAAAGCCTGCCTTCCTGCCTGCCTGCCTACCTGCCTGCCTCCCTACCTGCCTGCCTGCCTACCTGCCTACCTACCTTCCTACTACCTGCCTGCTACCTGCCTGCTACCTGCCTGCTACCTGCCTGCTACCTGCCTGCGAGAATGCCTGCCTGCCTGCATTCCTGCTAGAATGCCTGCCTGCCTGCCTGCCTCCCTGCCTGCCTGCCTGCCTGCCTGCCTGTCTTCCTGCGAGAATGCCTGCCTGCGAGAATGCCTGCCTGCCTGCCTGCCTGCCAGTCTGCGAGAATGCCTGCGTGCCTGTCTGCCTGCCTGCCTGCCTGCCTGCCTGCGACAATGCCTGCCTGCCTGCCTGCCTGCCTGCGACAATGCCTGCCTGCCTGCCTGCCTGCGACAATGCCTGCCTGCCTGCCTGCCTGCGACAATGCCTGCCTGGCTGCCTGCCTGCCTGCCTGCCTGCGACAATGCCTGCCTGCCTGCCTGCCTGCGACAATGCCTGCCTGCATGCCTGCCTGCCTGCGACAAAGCCTGCCTTCCTGCCTGCCTGCGACAATGCCTGCGACAATGCCTGCCGGCCTGCCTGCGACAATGCCTGCGACAATACCTGCCTGCCTGCCTATGACAATGCCTGCCTACGAGAAACCTGCCTGCGTGCCTGGGAGATTGCCTGCCTGCGAGAATGCCTTCCTGCCTGCCTACCTGCCTACCTGCCTGCCTACCTGCCTGCGAGAATTCCTGCCTGCCTACCTGCCTGCGAGAATACCTACCTGCCTGCCTTCCTGCGAGAATGCCTGCCTACCTGCGAGAATGCCTGCTGCCTGCCTGCCTGCCTGCCTGCCTGTGAGAATGCTTGCCTGCCTGCCTGCCTGCCTACCTGCCTGCCTACCTGCCTGCCTACCTGCCTGCCTGCCTACCTGCATGCCTGCCTACCTGCCTCCCTCCCTACCTGCCTGCCTGCCTACCTGCCTACCTACCTGCCTGCTACCTGCCTGCTACCTGCCTGCTACCTGCCTGCTACCTTCCTGCTACCTGCCTGCGAGAATGCCTGCCTGCCTGCATTCCTGCGACAATGCCTGCCTGCCTGCCTGCCTTCCTGCGACAATGCCTGCCTGCCTGCCTGCCTGCGACAATGCCTGCCTGCCTGCCTGCCTGCGACAATGCCTGCCTGCCTGCCTGCCTGCCAGCGACAAAGCCTGCCTTCCTGCCTGCCTCCCTACCTGCCTGCCTCCCTACCTGCCTGCCTGCCTACCTGCCTACCTACCTGCCTACTACCTGCCTGCTACCTGCCTGCTACCTGCCTGCTACCTGCCTGCTACCTGCCTGCGAGAATGCCTGCCTGCCTGCATTCCTGCTAGAATGCCTGCCTGCCTGCCTGCCTCCCTGCCTGCCTGCCTGCCTGCCTGCCTGTCTTCCTGCGAGAATGCCTGCCTGCGAGAATGCCTGCCTGCCTGCCTGCCTGCCAGTCTGCGAGAATGCCTGCGTGCCTGTCTGCCTGCCTGCCTGCCCGCCGGCCTGCGACAATGCCTGCCTGCCTGCCTGCCTGCCTGCGACAATGCCTGCCTGCCTGCCTGCCTGCGACAATGCCTGCCTGCCTGCCTGCCTGCCTGCCTGCCTGCCTGCGACAATGCCTGCCTGCCTGCCTGCCTGCGACAATGCCTGCCTGCATGCCTGCCTGCCTGCGACAAAGCCTGCCTTCCTGCCTGCCTGCGACAATGCCTGCGACAATGCCTGCCGGACTGCCTGCGACAATGCCTGCGACAATACCTGCCTGCCTGCCTGCGACAATGCCTGCCTACGAGAATGCCTGCCTGCGTGCCTGGGAGATTGCCTGCCTGCGAGAATGCCTTCCTGCCTGCCTACCTGCCTACCTGCCTGCCTACCTGCCTGCGAGAATTCCTGCCTGCCTACCTGCCTGCGAGAATACCTACCTGCCTGCCTTCCTGCGAGAATGCCTGCCTACCTGCGAGAATGCCTGCTGCCTGCCTGCCTGCCTGCCTGCCTGTGAGAATGCTTGCCTGCCTGCCTGCCTGCCTACCTGCCTGCCTACCTGCCTGCCTACCTGCCTGCCTGCCTACCTGCCTGCCTGCCTACCTGCCTCCCTCCCTACCTGCCTGCCTGCCTACCTGCCTACCTACCTGCCTGCTACCTGCCTGCTACCTGCCTGCTACCTGCCTGCTACCTTCCTGCTACCTGCCTGCGAGAATGCCTGCCTGCCTGCATTCCTGCTAGAATGCCTGCCTGCCTGAGTTCCTTCCCCGCCTGCCTGCCTGCCTGCCTGCCTGTCTTCCTGCGAGAATGCCTGCCTGCGAGAATGCCTGCCTGCCTGCCTGCCTGCCAGTCTGCGAGAATGCCTGCATGCCTGCCTGCCTGCCTGCCTGCCTGCGACAATGCCTGCCTGCCTGCCTGCCTGCCTGCCTGCCTGCGACAATGCCTGCCTGCCTGCCTGCCTGCCTGCCTGCCTGCCTGCGACAATGCCTGCCTGCCTGCCTGCCTGCCTGCCTGCCTTCGACAATGCCTGCCTGCCTTACTGCGTGCCTGCCTGCCTTCGACAATGCCTGCCTGCCTGCCTGCCTGCGACAATGCCTGCCTGCCTGCCTGCCTGCCTGCCTGCCTGCCTGCCTGCGACAAAACCTGCCTTCCTGCCTGCCTGCCTACCTGCCTGCCTGCCTACCTGCCTGCCTGCCTACCTGACTACCTACCTGCCTGCTACCTGCCTGCTACCTCCCTGCTACCTGCCTGCTACCTGCCTGCTACCTGCCTGCTACCTGCCTGCTAGAATGCCTGCCTGCCTGCATTCCTGCTAGAATGCCTGCCTGCCTGAGTGCCTCCCTGCCTGCCTGCCTTCCTGCCTGTCTTCCTGCGAGAATGCCTGCCTGCGAGAATGCCTGCTGCCTGCCTGCCTGCCTGCCTGCCTGCCTGCCTGCGAGAATGCTTGCCTGCCTACCTGCCTGCCTACCTGCCTGCCTACCTGCCTGCCTACCTGCCTGCCTGCCTACCTGCCTGCCTGCCTACCTGCCTGCCTGCCTACTTGCCTGCCTGCCTACCTGCCTGCCTGCCTATCTGCCTACCTACCTGCCTGCTACCTGCCTGCTACCTGCCTGCTACCTGCCTGCTACCTGCCTGCTACATGCCTGCGAGAATGCCTGCCTGCCTGCCAGTCTGCGAGAATGCCTGCGTGCCTGCCTGCCTGCCTGCCTGCCTGCGACAATGCCTGCCTGCCTGCCTGCCTGCCTGCGACAATGCCTGCCTGCCTTCTTGCCTGCCTGCCTGCCTGCCTGCGACAATGCCTGCCTGCCTGCCTGCCTGCGACAATGCCTGCCTGCCTGACTGCCTGCCTGCCTGAGACAAAGCCTGCCTTCCTGCCTGCCTGCCTACCTGCCTGCCTCCCTACCTGCCTGCCTGCCTACCTGCCTACCTACCTGCCTGCTACCTGCCTGCTACCTGCCTGCTACCTGCCTGCTACCTGCCTGCTACCTGCCTGCTACCTGCCTGCGAGAATGCCTGCCTGCCTGCATTCCTGCTAGAATGCCTGCCTGCCTGCCTGCCTCCCTGCCTGCCTGCCTGCCTGCCTGCCTGTCTTCCTGCGAGAATGCCTGCCTGCGAGAATGCCTGCCTGCCTGCCTGCCAGCCAGTCTGCGAGAATGCCTGCGTGCCTGCCTGCCTGCCTGCCTGCCTGCGACAATGCCTGCCTGCCTGCCTGCCTGCGACAATGCCTGCCTGCCTGCCTGCCTGCCTGCCTGCCTGCGACAATGCCTGCCTGCCTGCCTGTCTGCCTGCCTGCGACAATGCCTGCCTGCCTGCCTGCGAGAATGCCTGCCTGCCTGCCTGCCTGCCTGCCTGCCTGCCTGCCTGCCTGCGAGAATGCCTGCCTGCCTTACTGCCTGCCTGCCTGCCTGCCTGCCTGCCTGCCTGCCTGCGAGAATGCCTGCCTGCCTGCCTGCCTGCCTGCCTGCCTGCGAGAATGCCTGCCTGCCTGCCTGCCTGCCTGCCTACCTGCGACAATGCCTGCCTGCCTGCCTGCCTGCCTGCCTGCCTGCGACAATGCCTGCCTGCCTGCCTGCCTGCCTGCCTGCCTGCGACAATGCCTGCCTGCCTGCCTGCCTGCCTGCCTGCCTGCCTGCGAGAATGCTTGCCTGCCTACCTGCCTGCCTACCTGCCTGCCTACCTGCCTGCCTACCTGCCTGCCTGCCTACCTGCCTGCCTGCCTACCTGCCTGCCTGCCTACCTGCCTGCCTGCCTACCTGCCTACCTACCTGCCTGCTACCTGCCTGCTACCTGCCTGCTACCTGCCTGCTACCTGCCTGCTACCTGCCTGCTACCTGCCTGCTACCTGCCTGCGAGAATGCCTGCCTGCCTGCATTCCTGCTAGAATGCCTGCCTGCCTGCCTGCCTCCCTGCCTGCCTGCCTGCCTGCCTGCCTGTCTTCCTGTGAGAATGCCTGCCTGCGAGAATGCCTGCCTGCCTGCCTGCCTGCCAGTCTGCGAGAATGCCTGCTTGCCTGCCTGCCTGCCTGCCTCCCTGCCTGCGACAATGCCTGCCTGCCTGCCTGCCTGCCTGTCTGCCTGCCTGCCTGTGAGAATGCCTACCTGCCTGTCTTCCTGCGAGAATGCCTGCCTGCAAGAATGCCTGCCTGCCTGCCTGCCTGCCAGTCTGCGAGAATGTCTGCGTGCCTGCCTGCCTGCGACAATGCCTGCCTGCCTGCCTGCCTGCCTGCCTGCCTGCGACAATGCCTGCCTGCCTGCCTGCCTGCCTGCCTGCCTGCGACAATGCCTGCCTGCCTGCCTGCCTGCCACAATGCCTGCCTGCCTGCCTGCCTGACTGCCTGCCTGCCTGCCTGCCTGCGACATAGCCTGCCTTCCTGCCTGCCTGCCTGCCTGCCTGCCTGTGACAATGCCTGCCTGCCTGCCAGCCTGCCTGCCTGCCTGCCTGCCTGCCTGCCTGCCTGCCTGCCTGCCTGCCTGCGACAATGCCTGCCTGCCTGCCTGCCTGCCTGCGACAATGGCTGCCTGCCTGCCTGCCTGCCTGCCTGCGACAATGTCTGCCTGCCTGTCTTGGAGAATGCCTGCCTGCCTGCCTGCCTGCCTGCGAGAATGCCTGCCTGCCTTACTGCTTGCCTGCCTGCGAGAATGCCTGCCTGCCTGCCTGCCTGCCTACCTGCGACAATGCCTGCCTGCCTGCCTGCCTGCCTGCGACAATGCCTGCCTGCCTGCCTGCCTGCCTGCCTGCCTGCGACAATGCCTGCCTGCCTGCCTGCCTGCGAGAATGCTTGCCTGCCTACCTGCCTGCCTACCTGCCTGCCTACCTGCCTGCCTACCTGCCTGCCTGCCTACCTGCCTGCCTGCCTACCTGCCTGCCTGCCTACCTGCCTGCCTGCCTACCTGCCTACCTACCTACCTTCTACCTGCCTGCTACCTGCCTGCTACCTGCCTGCTACCTGCCTGCTACCTGCCTGCTACCTGCCTGCTACCTGCCTGCGATAATGCCTGCCTGCCTGCATTCCTGCTAGAATGCCTGCCTGCCTGCCTGCCTCCCTGCCTGCCTGCCTGCCTGCCTGTCTTCCTGCGAGAATGCCTGCCTGCGAGAATGCCTGCCTGCCTGCCTGCCTGCCAGTCTGCGAGAATGCCTGCGTGCCTGCCTGCCTGCCTGCCTGCCTGCCTGCGACAATGCCTGCCTGCGTGCCTGCCTGCCTGTCTGCCTGCCTGCCTGCGACAATGCCTGCCTGCCTGCCTGCCTGCCTGCCTGCCTGCCTGCCTGCGACAATGCCTGCCTGCCTGCCTGCGACAATGCCTGCCTGCCTGCCTGCCTGCCTGCCTGCTTACCTGCCTGCCTGCGACAAAGCCTGCCTTCCTGCCTGCCTGCCTACCTGCCTGTCTGCCTACCTGCCTGCCTGCCTACCTGCCTACCTACCTGCCTGCTACCTGCCTGCTACCTGCCTGCTACCTGCCTGCTACCTGCCTGCTACCTGCCTGCGAGAATGCCTGCCTGCCTGCATTCCTGCTAGAATGCCTGCCTGCCTGCCTGCCTCCCTGCCTGCCTGCCTGCCTGCCTGCCTGTCTTCCTGCGAGAATGCCTGCTTGCGAGAATGCCTGCCTGCCTGCCTGCCTGCCAGTCTGCGAGAATGCCTGCGTGCCTGCGTGCCTGCCTGCCTGCGACAATGCCTGCCTGCCTGCCTGCCTGCCTGCCTGCCTGCGACAATGCCTGCCTGACTGCCTGCCTGCCTGCCTGCGACAATGCCTGCCTGCCTGCCTGCCTGCCTGCGACAATGCCTGCCTGCCTGCCTGCCTGCCTACCTGCCTGCGAGAATGCTTGCCTGCCTACCTGCCTGCCTACCTGCCTGCCTACCTGCCTGCCTACCTGCCTGCCTGCCTACCTGCCTGCCTGCCTACCTGCCTGCCTGCCTACCTGCCTGCCTGCCTACCTGCCTACCTACCTGCCTGCTACCTGCCTGCTACATGCCTGCTACCTGCCTGCTACCTGCATGCTACCTGCCTGCGAGAATGCCTGCCTGCCTGCATTCCTGCTAGAACACCTGCCTGCCTGCCTGCCTCCCTGCCTGCCTGACTGCCTGCCTGCCTGTCTTCCTGCGAGAATGCCTGCCTGCGAGAATGCCTGCCTGCCTGCCTGCCTGCCAGTCTGCGAGAATGCCTGTGTGCGTGCCTGCCTGCCTGCCTGCCTGCCTGCGACAATGCCTGCCTGCCTGCCTGCCTGCCTGCCTGCCTGCCTGCCTGCCTGCCTGCGACAATGCCTGCCTGCCTGCCTGCCGGCGACAATGCCTGCCTGCCTGCCTGCCTGCCTGCCTGCCTGCCTGCCTGCGACAAAGCCTGCCTTCCTGCCTGCCTGCCTACCTGCCTGCCTGCCTACCTGCCTGCCTGCCTACCTGCCTACCTACCTGCCTGCTACCTGCCTGCTACCTGCCTGCTACCTGCCTGCTACCTGCCTGCTACCTGCCTGCTACCTGCCTGCGAGAATGCCTGCCTGCCTGCATTCCTGCTAGAATGCCTGCCTGCCTGCCTGCCTCCCTGGTTGCCTGCCTGCCTGCCTGTCTTCCTGCGAGAATGCCTACCTGCGAGAATGCCTGCCTGCCTGCCTGCCTGCCAGTCTGCGAGAATGCCTGCGTGCCTGCGTGCCTGCCTGCCTGCCTGCCTCCGAAAATGCCTGCCAGCCTGCCTGCCTGCCTGCGACAATGCCTGCCTGCCTGCCTGCCTGCGACAATGCCTGCCTGCCTGCCTTCCTGCCTGCCTGCGACAAAGCCTGCCTTCCTGCCTGCCTGCCTGCCTGCGACAATGCCTGCCTGCCTGCCAGCCTGCCTGCCTGCCTGCCTGCCTGCCTGCCCACCTGCCTGCCTGCCTACCTGCCTGCCTGCCTACCTGCCTACCTACCTGCCTGCTACCTGCCTGCTACCTGCCTGCTACCTGCCTGCTACCTGCCTGCTACCTGCCTGCTACCTGCCTGCGAGAATGCCTGCCTGCCTGCATTCCTGCTAGAATGCCTGCCTGCCTGAGTGCCTCCCTGCCTGCCTGCCTGCCTGCCTGCCTGTCTTTCTGCGAGAATGCCTGCCTGCGAGAATGCCTGTCTGCCTGCCTGCCTGCCAGTCTGCGAGAATGCCTGCGTGCTTGCCTGCCTGCCTGCCTGCCTGCGACAATGCCTGCCTGCCTGCCTGCCTGCCTGCCTCTCTGCGACAATGCCTGCCTGCCTGCCTGCCTGCCTGCCTGCCTGCGACAATGCCTGCCTGCCTGCCTGCCTGCGACAATGCCTGCCTGCCTGCGTGCCTGCCTGCCTTCGACAATGCCTGCCTGCCTGCCTGCCTGCGACAATGCCTGCCTGCCTGCCTGCCTGCCTGCCTGCCTGCCTGCCTGCGACAAAGCCTGCCTTCCTGCCTGCCTGCCTACCTGCCTGCCTGCCTACCTGCCTGCCTGCCTACCTGCCTACCGACCTGCCTGCTACCTGCCTGCTACCTGCCTGCTACCTGCCTGCTACCTGCCTGCTACCTGCCTGCGAGAATGCCTGCCTGCCTGCATTCCTGCTAGAATGCCTGCCTGCCTGAGTGCCTCCCTGCCTGCCTGCCTTCCTGCCTGTCTTCCTGCGAGAATGCCTGCCTGCGAGAATGCCTGCTGCCTGCCTGCCTGCCTGCCTGCCTGCCTGCCTGCGAGAATGCTTGCCTGCCTACCTGCCTGCCTACCTGCCTGCCTACCTGCCTGCCTACCTGCCTGCCTGCCTACCTGCCTGCCTGCCTACCTGCCTGCCTGCCTACTTGCCTGCCTGCCTACCTGCCTGCCTGCCTATCTGCCTACCTACCTGCCTGCTACCTGCCTGCTACCTGCCTGCTACCTGCCTGCTACCTGCCTGCTACATGCCTGCGAGAATGCCTGCCTGCCTGCATTCCTGCTAGAATTCCTGCCTGCCTGAGTGCCTCCCTGCCTGCCTGCATGCCTGCCTGCCTGTCTTCCTGCGAGAATGCCTGCCGGCCTGCCTGCCTGCCAGTCTGCGAGAATGCCTGCGTGCCTGCCTGCCTGCCTGCCTGCCTGCGACAATGCCTGCCTGCCTGCCTGCCTGCCTGCGACAATGCCTGCCTGCCTTCTTGCCTGCCTGCCTGCCTGCCTGCGACAATGCCTGCCTGCCTGCCTGCCTGCGACAATGCCTGCCTGCCTGACTGCCTGCCTGCCTGAGACAAAGCCTGCCTTCCTGCCTGCCTGCCTACCTGCCTGCCTCCCTACCTGCCTGCCTGCCTACCTGCCTACCTACCTGCCTGCTACCTGCCTGCTACCTGCCTGCTACCTGCCTGCTACCTGCCTGCTACCTGCCTGCTACCTGCCTGCGAGAATGCCTGCCTGCCTGCATTCCTGCTAGAATGCCTGCCTGCCTGCCTGCCTCCCTGCCTGCCTGCCTGCCTGCCTGCCTGTCTTCCTGCGAGAATGCCTGCCTGCGAGAATGCCTGCCTGCCTGCCTGCCAGCCAGTCTGCGAGAATGCCTGCGTGCCTGCCTGCCTGCCTGCCTGCCTGCGACAATGCCTGCCTGCCTGCCTGCCTGCGACAATGCCTGCCTGCCTGCCTGCCTGCCTGCCTGCCTGCCTGCGACAATGCCTGCCTGCCTGCCTGTCTGCCTGCCTGCGACAATGCCTGCCTGCCTGCCTGCGAGAATGCCTGCCTGCCTGCCTGCCTGCCTGCCTGCCTGCCTGCCTGCCTGCGAGAATGCCTGCCTGCCTGCCTGCCTGCCTGCCTACCTGCGACAATGCCTGCCTGCCTGCCTGCCTGCCTGCCTGCCTGCCTGCCTGCGACAATGCCTGCCTGCCTGCCTGCCTGCCTGCCTGCCTGCCTGCGACAATGCCTGCCTGCCTGCCTGCCTGCCTGCCTGCCTGCGAGAATGCTTGCCTGCCTACCTGCCTGCCTACCTGCCTGCCTACCTGCCTGCCTACCTGCCTGCCTGCCTACCTGCCTGCCTGCCTACCTGCCTGCCTGCCTACCTGCCTGCCTGCCTACCTGCCTACCTACCTGCCTGCTACCTGCCTGCTACCTGCCTGCTACCTGCCTGCCTGCCTGCCTGTCTTCCTGCGAGAATGCCTGCCTGCGAGAATGCCTGCCTGCCTGCCTGCCAGCCAGTCTGCGAGAATGCCTGCGTGCCTGCCTGCCTGCCTGCCTGCCTGCGACAATGCCTGCCTGCCTGCCTGCCTGCGACAATGCCTGCCTGCCTGCCTGCCTGCCTGCCTGCCTGCCTGCGACAATGCCTGCCTGCCTGCCTGTCTGCCTGCCTGCCTTACTGCCTGCCTGCCTGCCTGCCTGCCTGCCTGCCTGCGAGAATGCCTGCCTGCCTGCCTGCCTGCCTGCCTGCGAGAATGCCTGCCTGCCTGCCTGCCTGCCTGCCTACCTGCGACAATGCCTGCCTGCCTGCCTGCCTGCCTGCCTGCCTGCCTGCCTGCGACAATGCCTGCCTGCCTGCCTGCCTGCCTGCCTGCCTGCCTGCGACAATGCCTGCCTGCCTGCCTGCCTGCCTGCCTGCCTGCCTGCGAGAATGCTTGCCTGCCTACCTGCCTGCCTACCTGCCTGCCTACCTGCCTGCCTACCTGCCTGCCTGCCTACCTGCCTGCCTGCCTACCTGCCTGCCTGCCTACCTGCCTGCCTGCCTACCTGCCTACCTACCTGCCTGCTACCTGCCTGCTACCTGCCTGCTACCTGCCTGCTACCTGCCTGCTACCTGCCTGCTACCTGCCTGCTACCTGCCTGCGAGAATGCCTGCCTGCCTGCATTCCTGCTAGAATGCCTGCCTGCCTGCCTGCCTCCCTGCCTGCCTGCCTGCCTGCCTGCCTGTCTTCCTGTGAGAATGCCTGCCTGCGAGAATGCCTGCCTGCCTGCCTGCCTGCCAGTCTGCGAGAATGCCTGCTTGCCTGCCTGCCTGCCTGCCTCCCTGCCTGCGACAATGCCTGCCTGCCTGCCTGCCTGCCTGTCTGCCTGCCTGCCTGTGAGAATGCCTACCTGCCTGTCTTCCTGCGAGAATGCCTGCCTGCAAGAATGCCTGCCTGCCTGCCTGCCTGCCAGTCTGCGAGAATGTCTGCGTGCCTGCCTGCCTGCGACAATGCCTGCCTGCCTGCCTGCCTGCCTGCCTGCCTGCGACAATGCCTGCCTGCCTGCCTGCCTGCCTGCCTGCCTGCGACAATGCCTGCCTGCCTGCCTGCCTGCCACAATGCCTGCCTGCCTGCCTGCCTGACTGCCTGCCTGCCTGCCTGCCTGCGACATAGCCTGCCTTCCTGCCTGCCTGCCTGCCTGCCTGCCTGTGACAATGCCTGCCTGCCTGCCAGCCTGCCTGCCTGCCTGCCTGCCTGCCTGCCTGCCTGCCTGCCTGCCTGCGACAATGCCTGCCTGCCTGCCTGCCTGCCTGCGACAATGGCTGCCTGCCTGCCTGCCTGCCTGCCTGCGACAATGTCTGCCTGCCTGTCTTGGAGAATGCCTGCCTGCCTGCCTGCCTGCCTGCCTGCCTGCCTGCCTGCGAGAATGCCTGCCTGCCTTACTGCTTGCCTGCCTGCGAGAATGCCTGCCTGCCTGCCTGCCTGCCTACCTGCGACAATGCCTGCCTGCCTGCCTGCCTGCCTGCCTGCGACAATGCCTGCCTGCCTGCCTGCCTGCCTGCCTGCCTGCCTGCGACAATGCCTGCCTGCCTGCCTGCCTGCGAGAATGCTTGCCTGCCTACCTGCCTGCCTACCTGCCTGCCTACCTGCCTGCCTACCTGCCTGCCTGCCTACCTGCCTGCCTGCCTACCTGCCTGCCTGCCTACCTGCCTGCTACCTGCCTGCTACCTGCCTGCTACCTGCCTGCGATAATGCCTGCCTGCCTGCATTCCTGCTAGAATGCCTGCCTGCCTGCCTGCCTCCCTGCCTGCCTGCCTGCCTGCCTGTCTTCCTGCGAGAATGCCTGCCTGCGAGAATGCCTGCCTGCCTGCCTGCCTGCCAGTCTGCGAGAATGCCTGCGTGCCTGCCTGCCTGCCTGCCTGCCTGCCTGCGACAATGCCTGCCTGCGTGCCTGCCTGCCTGTCTGCCTGCCTGCCTGCGACAATGCCTGCCTGCCTGCCTGCCTGCCTGCCTGCCTGCCTGCCTGCGACAATGCCTGCCTGCCTGCCTGCCTGCCTGCCTGCTTACCTGCCTGCCTGCGACAAAGCCTGCCTTCCTGCCTGCCTGCCTACCTGCCTGTCTGCCTACCTGCCTGCCTGCCTACCTGCCTACCTACCTGCCTGCTACCTGCCTGCTACCTGCCTGCTACCTGCCTGCTACCTGCCTGCTACCTGCCTGCGAGAATGCCTGCCTGCCTGCATTCCTGCTAGAATGCCTGCCTGCCTGCCTGCCTCCCTGCCTGCCTGCCTGCCTGCCTGCCTGTCTTCCTGCGAGAATGCCTGCTTGCGAGAATGCCTGCCTGCCTGCCTGCCTGCCAGTCTGCGAGAATGCCTGCGTGCCTGCGTGCCTGCCTGCCTGCGACAATGCCTGCCTGCCTGCCTGCCTGCCTGCCTGCCTGCCTGCGACAATGCCTGCCTGACTGCCTGCCTGCCTGCCTGCGACAATGCCTGCCTGCCTGCCTGCCTGCCTGCGACAATGCCTGCCTGCCTGCCTGCCTGCCTACCTGCCTGCGAGAATGCTTGCCTGCCTACCTGCCTGCCTACCTGCCTGCCTACCTGCCTGCCTACCTGCCTGCCTGCCTACCTGCCTGCCTGCCTACCTGCCTGCCTGCCTACCTGCCTGCCTGCCTACCTGCCTACCTACCTGCCTGCTACCTGCCTGCTACATGCCTGCTACCTGCCTGCTACCTGCATGCTACCTGCCTGCGAGAATGCCTGCCTGCCTGCATTCCTGCTAGAACACCTGCCTGCCTGCCTGCCTGCCTCCCTGCCTGCCTGACTGCCTGCCTGCCTGTCTTCCTGCGAGAATGCCTGCCTGCGAGAATGCCTGCCTGCCTGCCTGCCTGCCAGTCTGCGAGAATGCCTGTGTGCGTGCCTGCCTGCGTGCCTGCCTGCCTGCGACAATGCCTGCCTGCCTGCCTGCCTGCCTGCCTGCCTGCCTGCCTGCCTGCCTGCGACAATGCCTGCCTGCCTGCCTGCCGGCGACAATGCCTGCCTGCCTGCCTGCCTGCCTGCCTGCCTGCCTGCCTACCTACCTGCCTGCTACCTGCCTGCTACCTGCCTGCTACCTGCCTGCTACCTGCCTGCTACCTGCCTGCTACCTGCCTGCGAGAATGCCTGCCTGCCTGCATTCCTGCTAGAATGCCTGCCTGCCTGCCTGCCTCCCTGGTTGCCTGCCTGCCTGCCTGTCTTCCTGCGAGAATGCCTGCCTGCGAGAATGCCTGCCTGCCTGCCTGCCTGCCAGTCTGCGAGAATGCCTGCGTGCCTGCGTGCCTGCCTGCCTGCCTGCCTCCGAAAATGCCTGCCAGCCTGCCTGCCTGCCTGCGACAATGCCTGCCTGCCTGCCTGCCTGCGACAATGCCTGCCTGCCTGCCTTCCTGCCTGCCTGCGACAAAGCCTGCCTTCCTGCCTGCCTGCCTGCCTGCGACAATGCCTGCCTGCCTGCCAGCCTGCCTGCCTGCCTGCCTGCCTGCCTGCCCACCTGCCTGCCTGCCTACCTGCCTGCCTGCTACCTGCCTGCGAGAATGCCTGCCTGCCTGCATTCCTGCTAGAATGCCTGCCTGCCTGAGTGCCTCCCTGCCTGCCTGCCTGCCTGCCTGCCTGTCTTTCTGCGAGAATGCCTGCCTGCGAGAATGCCTGTCTGCCTGCCTGCCTGCCAGTCTGCGAGAATGACTGCGTGCTTGCCTGCCTGCCTGCCTGCCTGCGACAATGCCTGCCTGCCTGCCTGCCTGCCTGCCTGCCTGCCTCTCTGCGACAATGCCTGCCTGCCTGCCTGCCTGCCTGCCTGCCTGCCTGCCTGCGACAATGCCTGCCTGCCTGCCTGCCTGCGACAATGCCTGCCTGCCTGCGTGCCTGCCTGCCTTCGACAATGCCTGCCTGCCTGCCTGCCTGCGACAATGCCTGCCTGCCTGCCTGCCTGCCTGCCTGCCTGCCTGCCTGCCTGCCTGCGACAAAGCCTGCCTTCCTGCCTGCCTGCCTACCTGCCTGCCTGCCTACCTGCCTGCCTGCCTACCTGCCTACCGACCTGCCTGCTACCTGCCTGCTACCTGCCTGCTACCTGCCTGCTACCTGCCTGCTACCTGCCTGCGAGAATGCCTGCCTGCCTGCATTCCTGCTAGAATGCCTGCCTGCCTGAGTGCCTCCCTGCCTGCCTGCCTTCCTGCCTGTCTTCCTGCGAGAATGCCTGCCTGCGAGAATGCCTGCTGCCTGCCTGCCTGCCTGCCTGCCTGCGAGAATGCTTGCCTGCCTACCTACCTGCCTACCTGCCTGCCTACCTGCCTGCCTACCTGCCTGCCTGCCTACCTGCCTCCCTGCCTACCTGCCTGTCTGCCTACCTGCCTGCCTGCCTACCTGCCTGCCTGCCTACCTGCCTACCTACCTGCCTGCTACCTGCCTGCTACCTTCCTGCTACATGCCGGCGAGAATGCCTGCCTGCCTGCATTCCTGCTAGAATGCCTGCCTGCCTGAGTGCCTCCCTGCCTGCTTGCCTGCCTGCCTGCCTGTCTTCCTGCGAGAATGCCTGCCGGCGTGCCTGCCTGCCAGTCTGCGAGAATGCCTGCGTGCCTGCCTGCCTGCCTGCCTGCCTGCCTGCCTGCCTGCCTGCGACAATGCCTGCCTGCCTGCCTGCCTGCCTGCGACAATGCCTGCCTGCCTGCCTGCCTGCGACAATGCCTGCCTGCCTGCCTGCGACAATGCCTGCCTGCCTGCCTGCCTGCCTGCCTGCGACAAAGCCTGCCTTCCTGCCTGCCTGCCTACCTGCCTGCCTCCCTACCTGCCTGCCTGCCTACCTGCCTACCTACCTGCCTACTACCTGCCTGCTACCTGCCTGCTACCTTCCTGCTTCCTGCCTGCTACCTGCCTGCGAGAATGCCTGCCTGCCTGCATTCCTGCTAGAATGCCTGCCTGCCTGCCTGCCTGCCTGCCTGTCTTCCTGCGAGAATGCCTGCCTGCGAGAATGCCTGCCTGCCTGCCTGCCTGCCAGTCTGCGAGAATGCCTGCGTGCCTGTCTGCCTGCCTGCCTGCCTGCCTGCCTGCGACAATGCCTGCCTGCCTGCCTGCCTGCCTGCGACAATGCCTGCCTGCCTGCCTGCCTGCCTGCGACAATGCCTGCCTGCCTGCCTGCCTGCGACAATGCCTGCCTGCCTGCCTGACTGCCTGCCTGCCTGCTTGCGACAATGCCTGCCGGCCTGCCTGCCTGCGACAACGCCTGCCTGCATGCCTGCCTGCCTGCCTGCCTGCGACAAAGCCTGCCTTCCTGCCTGCCTGCGACAATGCCTGCGACAATGCCTGCCGGCCTGCCTGCGACAATGCCTGCGACAATACCTGCCTGCCTGCCTGCGACAATGCCTGCCTACGAGAATGCCTGCCTGGGTGTCTGGGAGATTGCCTGCCTGCGAGAATGCCTGCCTGCCTGCCTACCCGCCTACCTGCCTGCCTACCTGCTGCGAGAATTCCTGCCTGCCTACCTGCCTGCGAGAATACCTACCTGCCTGCCTTCCTGCGAGAATGCCTGCCTACCTGCGAGAATGCCTGCTGCCTGCCTGCCTGCCTGCCTGCCTGTGAGAATGCTTGCCTGCCTGCCTGCCTGCCTACCTGCCTGCCTACCTGCCTGCCTACCTGCCTGCCTGCCTACCTGCCTGCCTGCCTACCTGCCTCCCTCCCTACCTGCCTGCCTGCCTACCTGCCTACCTACCTGCCTGCTACCTGCCTGCTACCTGCCTGCTACGTGCCTGCTACCTTCCTGCTACCTGCCTGCGAGAATGCCTGCCCGCCTGCATTCCTGCTACAATGCCTGCCTGCCTGAGTGCCTCCCCGCCTGCCTGCCTGCCTGCCTGTCTTCCTGCGAGAATGCCTGCCTGCGAGAATGCCTGCCTGCCTGCCTGCCTGCCAGTCTGCGAGAATGCCTGCATGCCTGCCTGCCTGCCTGCGACAATGCCTGCCTGCCTGCCTGCCTGCCTGCCTGCGACAATTCCTGCCTGCCTGCCTGCCTGCCTGCCTGCGACAATGCCTGCCTGCCTGCCTGCCTGCCTGCCTGCCTGCCTGCGACATTGCCTGCCTGCCTGCCTGCCTGCCTGCCTGCGACAATGCCTGCCTGCCTGCCTGCCTGCCTGCCTTCGACAATGTCTGCCTGCCTTATGCCTGCCTGCCTGCCTTCGACAATGCCTGCCTGCCTGCCTGCCTGCGACAATGCCTGCCTGCCTGCCTGCCTGCTTGCCTGCCTGCGACAATGCCTGCCTGCCTGCCTGCCTGCCTGCCACAATGCCTGCCTGCTTGCCTGCTTGCCTGCCTGCCTGCCTGCGACAAAGCCTGCCTTCCTGCCTGCCTGCCTGCCTGCCTGCCTGCCTGCCTGCGACAATGCCTGCCTGCCTGCCAGCCTGCCTGCCTGCCTGCCTGCCTGCCTGCCTGCCTGCCTGTCTGCGACAATGCCTGCCTGCCTGCCTGCCTGCCTGCCTGCGACAATGCCTGCCTGCCTGCCTGCCTGCCTGCCTGCGACAATGCCTGCCTGCCTGCCTGGGAGAATGCCTGCCTGCCTGCCTGCCTGCCTGCCTGCCTGCCTGCCTGCCTGCGAGAATGCCTGCCTGCCTGCTTGCCTGCCTGCCTGCGAGAATGCCTGCCTGCCTGCCTGCCTGCGACAATGCCTGCCTGCCTGCCTGCCTGCCTGCCTGCCTGCCTTCGACAATGCCTGCCTGCCTGCCTCCCTGCCTGCCTGCCTGCGACAATGCCTGCCTGCCTGCCTGCCTGCCTGCCTGCCACAATGCCTGCCTGCTTGCCTGCTTGCCTGCCTGCCTGCCTGCGACAAAGCCTGCCTTCCTGCCTGCCTGCCTGCCTGCCTGCCTGCCTGCCTGCCTGCGACAATGCCTGCCTGCCTGCCAGCCTGCCTGCCTGCCTGCCTGCCTGCCTGCCTGCCTGTCTGCGACAATGCCTGCCTGCCTGCCTGCCTGCGACAATGCCTGCCTGCCTGCCTGCCTGCCTGCCTGCGACAATGCCTGCCTGCCTGCCTGGGAGAATACCTGCCTGCCTGCCTGCCTGCCTGCCTGCCTGCCTGCCTGCCTGCCTGCCTGCCTGCGAGAATGCCTGCCTGCCTGCTTGCCTGCCTGCCTGCGAGAATGCCTGCCTGCCTGCCTGCCTGCGACAATGCCTGCCTGCCTGCCTGCCTGCCTGCCTGCCTTCGACAATGCCTGCCTGCCTGCCTCCCTGCCTGCCTGCCTGCGACAATGCCTGCCTGCCTGCCTGCCTGCCTGCCTGCCTGCCTGCGACAATGCCTGCCTGCCTGCCTGCCTGCCTGGCTGCCTGCGACATTGCCTGCCTGCCTGCCTGCCTGCCTGCCTGCCTGCCTGCGAGAATGCTTGCCTGCCTGCCTGCGAGAATGCTTGCCTGCCTACCTGCCTGCCTACCTGGCTGCCTGCCTACCTGCCTGCCTGCCTACCTTCCTGCCTGCCTACCTGCCTGCCTGCCTACCTGCCTACCTACCTGCCTGCTACCTGCCTGCTACCTGCCTGCTAACTGCCTGCTACCTGCCTGCTACCTACCTGCTACCTGCCTGCTACCTGCCTGCTACCTGCCTGCTACCTGCCTGCTACCTGCCTGCGAGAATGCCTGCCTGCCTGCCTTCCTGCTACAATGCCTGCCTGCCTGCCTGCCTGTCTTCCTGCGAGAATGCCTGCCTGCGAGAATGCCTGCCTGCCTGCCTGCCTGCCAGTCTGCGAGAATGCCTGCGTGCCTGCCTGCCTGCCTGCCTGCCTGCCTGCGACAATGCCTGCCTGCCTGCCTGCCTGCCTGCCTGCCTGCGACAATGCCTGCCTGCCTGCCTGCCTGCATGCCTGCGACAATGCCTGCCTGCCTGCCTGCCTGCCTGCCTGCGACAAAGCCTGCATTCCTGCCTGCCTGCCTACCTGCCTGCCTGCCTACCTGCCTGCCTGCCTACCTGCCTACCTACCTGCCTGCTACCTGCCTGCTAACTGCCTGCTACCTGCCTGCTACCTGCCTGCTACCTGCCTGCGAGAATGCCTACCTGCCTGCATTCCTGCTAGAATGCCTGCCTGCCTGCGTGCCTGGCTGCCTGCCTGTCTTCCTGCGAGAATGCCTGCCTGCGAGAATGCCTGCCTGCCTGCCTGCCTGCCAGTCTGCGAGAAAGCCTGCGTGCCTGCCTGCCTGCCTGCCTGCCTTCCTGCGACAATGCCTGCCTGCCTGCCAGCCTGCCTGCCTGCCTGCCTGCCTGCCTGCCTGCCTGCGACAATGCCTGCCTGCCTGCCTACCTGCCTACCTGCCTGCCTACCTGCCTGCGAGAATTCCTGCCTGCCTACCTGCCTGCGAGAATACCTACCTGCCTGCCTTCCTGCGAGAATGCCTGCCTACCTGCGAGAATGCCTGCTGCCTGCCTGCCTGCCTGCCTGCCTGTGAGAATGCTTGCCTGCCTGCCTGCCTGCCTACCTGCCTGCCTACCTGCCTGCCTACCTGCCTGCCTGCCTACCTGCCTCCCTCCCTACCTGCCTGCCTGCCTACCTGCCTACCTACCTGCCTGCTACCTGCCTGCTACCTGCCTGCTACCTGCCTGCTACCTTCCTGCTACCTGCCTGCGAGAATGCCTGCCTGCCTGCATTCCTGCTAGAATGCCTGCCTGCCTGAGTGCCTCCCCGCCTGCCTGCCTGCCTGCCTGTCTTCCTGCGAGAATGCCTGCCTTTGAGAATGCCTGCCTGCCTGCCTGCCTGCCAGTCTGCGAGAATGCCTGCATGCCTGCCTGCCTGCCTGCGACAATGCCTGCCTGCCTGCCTGCCTGCGACAATTCCTGCCTGCCTGCCTGCCTGCGACAATGCCTGCCTGCCTGCCTGCCTGCCTGCCTGCCTGCCTGCGACAATGCCAGCCTGCCTGCCTGCCTGCCTGCCTGCGACAATGCCTGCCTGCCTGCCTGCCTGCCTGCCTTCGACAATGCCTGCCTGCCTTACTGCCTGCCTGCCTGCCTTCGACAATGCCTGCCTGCCTGCCTGCGACAATGCCTGCCTGCCTGCCTGCCTGCTTGCCTGCCTGCGACAATGCCTGCCTGCCTGCCTGCCTGCCACAATGCCTGCCTGCTTGCCTGCTTGCCTGCCTGCCTGCCTGCGACAAAGCCTGCCTTCCTGCCTGCCTGCCTGCCTGCCTGCCTGCCTGCCTGCGACAATGCCTGCCTGCCTGCCAGCCTGCCTGCCTGCCTGCCTGCCTGCCTGCCTGCCTGCCTGCGACAATGCCTGCCTGCCTGCCTGCCTGCCTGCCTGCGACAATGCCTGCCTGCCTGCCTGCCTGCCTGCCTGCGACAATGCCTGCCTGCCTGCCTGGGAGAATGCCTGCCTGCCTGCCTGCCTGCCTGCCTGCCTGCCTGCCTGCCTGCGAGAATGCCTGCCTGCCTGCTTGCCTGCCTGCCTGCGAGAATGCCTGCCTGCCTGCCTGCCTGCCTGCCTGCCTGCGACAATGCCTGCCTGCCTGCCTGCCTGCCTGCCTGCCTGCCTGCGACAATGCCTGCCTGCCTGCCTGCCTGCCTGCCTGCCTGCCTGCGACAATGCCTGCCTGCCTGCCTGCCTGCCTGGCTGCCTGCGACAATGCCTGCCTGCCTGCCTGCCTGCCTGCGAGAATGCTTGCCTGCCTACCTGCCTGCCTACTTGCCTGCCTACCTGCCTGCCTACCTGCCTGCCTGCCTACCTGCCTGCCTGCCTACCTTCCTGCCTGCCTACCTGCCTGCCTGCCTACCTGCCTACCTACCTGCCTGCTACCTGCCTGCTACCTGCCTGCTAACTGCCTGCTACCTGCCTGCTACCTGCCTGCTACCTGCCTGCTACCTGCCTGCTACCTGCCTGCTACCTGCCTGCTACCTGCCTGCTACCTGCCTGCGAGAATGCCTGCCTGCCTGCCTTCCTGCTACAATGCCTGCCTGCCTGTCTTCCTGCGAGAATGCCTGCCTGCGAGAATGCCTGCCTGCCTGCCTGCCTGCCAGTCTGCGAGAATGCCTGCGTGCCTGCCTGCCTGCCTGCCTGCCTGCCTGCGACAATGCCTGCCTGCCTGCCTGCCTGCCTGCCTGCGACAATGCCTGCCTGCCTGCCTGCCTGCATGCCTGCGACAATGCCTGCCTGCCTGCCTGCCTGCCTGCCTGCCTGCCTGCGACAAAGCCTGCATTCCTGCCTGCCTGCCTACCTGCCTGCCTGCCTACCTGCCTGCCTGCCTACCTGCCTACCTACCTGCCTGCTACCTGCCTGCTACCTGCCTGCTACCTGCCTGCTACCTGCCTGCTACCTGCCTGCGAGAATGCCTACCTGCCTGCATTCCTGCTAGAATGCCTGCCTGCCTGCGTGCCTGGCTGCCTGCCTGTCTTCCTGCGAGAATGCCTGCCTGCGAGAATGCCTGCCTGCCTGCCTGCCTGCCAGTCTGCGAGAATGCCTGCGTGCCTGCCTGCCTGCCTGCCTGCCTTCCTGCGACAATGCCTGCCTGCCTGCCAGCCTGCCTGCCTGCCTGCCTGCCTGCCTGCCTGCCTGCGACAATGCCTGCCTGCCTGCCTGCCTGCCTGCCTGCGACAATGACTGCCTGCCTGCCTGCCTGCCTGCCTGCGACAATGTCTGCCTGCCTGCCTGGTAGAATGCCTGCCTGCCTGCCTGCCTGCCTGCCTGCCTGCCTGACTGCGAGAATGCCTGCCTGCCTGCCTGCCTGCCTGCCTGCCTGCCTGCCTGCGAGAATGCCTGCCTGCCTGCCTGACTGCCTGCCTGCCTGCGAGAATGCCTGCCTGCCTGCCTGCCTGCGAGAATGCCTGCCTGCCTGCCTGACTGCCTGCCTGCCTGCGAGAATGCCTGCCTGCCTGCCTGCCTGCCTGCCTGCGAGAATGCCTGCCTGCCTGCCTGCCTGCGACAATGCCTGCCTGCCTGCCTGCCTGCCTGCCTGCCTGCGACAATGCCTGCCTGCCTGCCTCCCTGCTTGCCTGCCTGCGACAATGCCTGCCTGCCTGCCTGCCTGCCTGCCTGCCTGCGACAATGCCAGACTGCCTGCCTGCCTGCCTGCCTGCGACAATGCCTGCCTGTCTGCCTGCCTGCCTGCCTGCGAAAATGCCTGCCTGCCTGCCTGCCTGCCTGCCTGCGACAAAGCCTGCCTACCTGCCTGCCTGCCTACCTGCCTGCCTGCCTACCTGCCTGCCTGTCTACCTGCCTACCTACCTGCCTGCTACCTGCTTGCTACCTGCCTGCTACCTGCCTGCTACCTGCCTGCTACTTGCCTGCGAGAATGCCTACCTGCCTGCATTCCTGCTAGAATGCCTGCCTGCCTGCGTGCCTGCCTGCCTGCCTGTCTTCCTGCGAGAATGCCTGCCTGCGAGAATGCCTGCCTGCCTGCCTGCCAGTCTGCGAGAATGCCTGCGTGCCTGCCTGCCTGCCTGCCTGCCTGCCTGCGACAATGCCTGCCTGCCTGCCTGCCTGCCTGCCTGCCTGCGACAATGCCTGCCTGCCTGCCTGCCTGCCTGCCTGCCTGCCGGCGACAATGCCTGCCTGCCTGCCTGCCTGCGACAATGCATGCCTGCCTGCCTGCCTGCCTGCGAGAATGTCTGCCTGCCTGCCTGCCTGCCTGCCTGCCTGCCTGCCTGCCTGCCAGCCTGCCTGCCTGCCAGCCTGCCTGCCTGCCTGCCTGCCTGCCACAATGCCTGCCTGCCTGCGACAATGCCTGCCTGCCTGCCTGCCTGCCTGCGACAATGCCTGCCTGCCTGCCTGCCTGCCTGCCTGCGACAATGCCTGCCTGCCTGCCTGCGCGAATGCCTGCCTGCCTGACTGCCTGCCTGCCTGCGAGAATGCCTGCCTGCCTGCCTGCCTGCCTGCCTGCCTGTCTGCGAGAATGCCTGCCTGCCTGCCTGCCTGCCTGCCTGCCTGCTTGCCTGCCTGCGAGAATGACTGCCTGCCTGCCTGCCTGCCTGCCTGCGAGAATGCCTGCCTGCCTGCCTGCCTGCCTGCCTGCCTGCCTGCCTGCCTGCCTGCCTGCGAGAATGCCTGCCTGCCTGCCTGCCTGCCTGCGACAATGCCTGCCTGCCTGCCTGCCTGCCTGCCTGCCTGCCTGCCTACCTGCCTGCCTGCCTGCCTGCCTGTCTGCCTGCGAGAATGCCTGCCTACCTGCCTGCCTGCCTGCCTGCCTGCCTGCCTGCGAGAATGCCTGCCTGCCTGCCTGCCTGCCTGCGACAATGCCTGCCTGCCCTCCTGCCTGCCTGCCTGCCTGCTTGCCTGCCTGCGACAATGCCTGCCTGCCTGCCTGCGACAATGCCTGCCTGCCTGCCTGCCTGCCTGCGACAATGCCTGCCTGCCTGCCTGCGAGAATGCCTGCCTGCCTGACTGCCTGCCTGCCTGCGAGAATGCCTGCCTGCCTGCCTGCCTGCCTGCCTGCCTGCCTGCCTGCCTGTCTGCGAGAATGCCTGCCTGCCTGCCTGCCTACCTGTCTGCCTGCTTGCCTGCCTGCGAGAATGCCTGCCTGCCTGCCTGCCTGCCTGCGAGAATGCCTGCCTGCCTGCCTGCCTGCCTGCCTGTATGCCTGCGAGAATGCCTGCCTACCTGCCTGCCTGCCTGCCTGCCTGCCTGCCTGCCTGCCTGCCTGCCTGCGAGAATGCCAGCCTGCCTGCCTGCCTGCCTGCGACAATGCCTGCCTGCCTGCCTGCCTGCCTGCCTGCCTGCCTACCTGCCTGCCTGCCTACCTGCCTGCCTGCCTACCTGCCTACCTACCTGCCTGCTACCTGCCTGCTACCTCCCTGCTACCTGCCTGCTACCTGCCTGCTACCTGCCTTCTACCTAACTGCGAGAATGCCTGCCTGCCTGCATTCCTGCTAGAATGCCTGCCTGCCTGAGTGCCTCCCTGCCTGCTTGCCTTCCTGCCTGTCTTCCTGCGAGAATGCCTGCCTGCGAGAATGCCTGCTGCCTGCCTGCCTGCCTGCCTGCCTGCCTGCGAGAATGCTTGCCTGCCTACCTGCCTGCCTACCTGCCTGCCTACCTGCCTGCCTACCTGCCTGCCTGCCTACCTGCCTGCCTGCCTACCTGCCTGCCTGCCTACTTGCCTGCCTGCCTACCTGCCTGCCTGCCTACCTGCCTACCTACCTGCCTGCTACCTGCCTGCTACCTGCCTGCTACCTGCCTGCTACCTGCCTGCTACATGCCTGCGAGAATGCCTGCCTGCCTGCATTCCTGCTAGAATGCCTGCCTGCCTGAGTGCCTCCCTGCCTGCCTGCCTGCCTGCCTGCCTGCCTGTCTTCCTGCGAGAATGCCTGCCGGCCTGCCTGCCTGCCAGTCTGCGAGAATGCCTGCGTGCCTGCCTGCCTGCCTGCCTGCCTGCGACAATGCCTGCCTGCCTGCCAGCCTGCCTGCGACAATGCCTGCCTGCCTTCTGCCTGCCTGCCTGCCTGCCTGCGACAATGCCTGCCTGCCTGCCTGCCTGCGACAATGCCTGCCTGCCTGCCTGCCTGCCTGCGACAAAGCCTGCCTTCCTGCCTGCCTGCCTACCTGCCTCCCTCCCTACCTGCCTGCCTGCCTACCTGCCTACCTACCTGCCTGCTACCTGCCTGCTACCTGCCTGCTACCTGCCTGCGAGAATGCCTGCCTGCCTGCATTCCTGCTAGAATGCCTGCCTGCGAGAATGCCTGCCTGCCTGCCTGCCTGCCAGTCTGCGAGAATGCCTGCATGCCTGCCTGCCTGCCTGCCTGCGACAATGCCTGCCCGCCTGCCTGCCTGCCTGCCTGCCTGTCTTCCTGCGAGAATGCCTGCCTGCGAGAATGCCTGCCTGCCTGCCTGCCTGCCAGTCTGCGAGAATGCCTGCATGCCTGCCTGCCTGCCTGCCTGCGACAATGCCTGCCTGCCTGCCTGCCTGCCTGCCTGCCTGCGACAATGCCTGCCTGCCTGCCTGCCTGCCTGCCTGCCTGCCTGCGACAATGCCTGCCTGCCTGCCTGCCTGCCTGCCTGCGAGAATGCCTGCCTGCCTTACTGCCTGCCTGCCTGCCTTCGACAATGCCTGCCTGCCTGCCTGCCTGCGACAATGCCTGCCTGCCTGCCTGCCTGCCTGCCTGCCTGCGACAATGCCTGCCTGCCTGCCAGCCTGTCTGCCTGCCTGCCTGCCTGCCTGCGACATAGCCTGCCTTCCTGCCTGCCTGCCTGCCTGCCTGCCTGCCTGCGAGAATGCCTACCTGCCTGTCTTCCTGCGAGAATGCCTGCCTGCAAGAATGCCTGCCTGCCTGCCTGCCTGCCAGTCTGCGAGAATGCCTGCGTGCCTGCCTGCCTGCCTGCCTGCCTGCGACAATGCCTTCCTGCCTGCCTGCCTGCGACAATGCCTGCCTGCCTGCCTGCCTGCCTGCGACAATGCCTGCCTGACTGACTGCCTGCCTGCCTGCCTGCCTGCGACATAGCCTGCCTTCCTGCCTGCCTGCCTGCCTGCCTGCGACAATGCCTGCCTGCCTGCCTGCCTGCCTGCGACAATGGCTGCCTGCCTGCCTGCCTGCCTGCCTGCGACAATGCCTGCCTGCCTGCCTTGGAGAATGCCTGCCTGCCTGCCTGCCTGCCTGCCTGCCTGCCTGCGAGAATGCCTGCCTGCCTGCCTGCCTGCCTGCCTGCCTGCGAGAATGCCTGCCTGCCTGCCTGCCTGCCTGCCTGCCTGCCTGCCTGCCTGCGACAATGCCTGCCTGCCTGCCTGCCTGCCTGCCAGCCTGCCTGCCTGCGACAATGCCTGCCTGCCTGCCTGCCTGCCTGCCTGCCTGCCTGCCTGCGACAATGCCTGCCTGCCTGCCTGCCTGCCTGCCTGCCTGCGAGAATGCTTGCCTGCCTACCTGCCTGCCTACCTGCCTGCCTACCTGCCTGCCTACCTGCCTGCCTGCCTACCTGCCTGCCTGCCTACCTGCCTGCCTGCCTACCTGCCTACCTACCTGCCTGCTACCTGCTTGCTACCTGCCTGCTACCTGCCTGCTACCTGCCTGCTACCTGCCTGCTACCTGCCTGCTACCTGCCTGCGAGAATGCCTGCCTGCCTGCATTCCTGCTAGAATGCCTGCCTGCCTGCCTGCCTCCCTGCCTGCCTGCCTGCCTGCCTACCTGTCTTCCTGCGAGAATGCCTGCCTGCGAGAATGCCTGCCTGCCTGCGAGCCTGTGAGCCTGCCTGCCTGCTTCGCTGCCTGCCTGTTTTTGAGCGTGCTGGCCTTCGAGCCTGCCTGCCAGTGAGCCTGCCTTCCTGTGAGCCTGCCTGCCTGTGAGCCTGCCGACATGCCTGTCTGCTATCATCCCTCCCTGCCTACCTGCTTGCCTGCCTGCCTGCCTGTGAGCCTGCCGCCTGCGAGCATGCACGCCTGCCTGCCTGGCTGCCTGCGAGAATGCCTGCCTGCCTTACTGCCTGCCTGCCAACCTGCCTGCCTGCCTGCGAGAATGCTTGCCTGCCGGCCTGCCTGCCTGCCTGCCTGCCTGCGACAATGCCTTTCTGCCTGCCTGCCTGCCTGCCAGCCTGCCTGCCTGCGACAATGCCTGCCTGCCTGCCTGCCTGCCTGCCTGCGACAATGCCTGCCTGCCTGCCTTCCTGCCTGCCTGCCTGCCTGCCTGCGAGAATGCTTGCCTGCCTACCTGCCTGCCTACCTGCCTGCCTACCTGCCTGCCTACCTGCCTGCCTGCCAACCTGCCTGCCTGCCTACCTGCCTGCCTGCCTACCTGCCTGCCTGCCTACCTGCCTACCTACCTGCCTGCTACCTGCCTGCTACCTGCCTGCTACCTGCCTGCTACCTGCCTGCTACCTGCCTGTGAGAATGCCTGCCTGCCTGCATTCCTGCTAGAATGCCTGCCTGCCTGCCTGCCTCCCTGCCTGCCTGCCTGCCTGCCTACCTGTCTTCCTGCGAGAATGCCTGCCTGCGAGAATGCCTGCCTGCCTGCCTGCCTGCCAGTCTGCGAGAATGCCTGCGTGCCTGCCTGCCTGCCTGCCTGCCTGCGACAATGCCTGCCTGCCTGCCTGCCTGCCTGCCTGTCTGCCTGCCTGCCTGCGACAATGCTTGCCTGCCTGCCTGCCTGCCTGCCTGCCTGCGAAAATGCCTGCCTGCCTGCCTGCCTGCGACAATGCCTGCCTGCATGCCTGCCTGCCTGCCTACCTGCCTGCCTGCCTACCTGCCTGCCTGCCTACCTGCCTACCTACCGGCCTGCTACCTGCCTGCTACCTGCCTGCTACCTGCCTGCTACCTGCCTGCTACCTGCCTGCGAGAATGCCTGCCCGCCTGCATTCCTGCTAGAATGCCTGCCTGCCTGCCTGCCTGCCTCCCTGCCTGCCTGCCTGCCTGCCTGCCTGTCTTCCTGCGAGAATGCCTGCTTGCGAGAATGCCTGCTTGCCTGCCTGCCTGCCAGTCTGCGAGAATGCCTGCGTGCCTGCGTGCCTGCCTGCTTGCCTGCCTGCGACAATGCCTGCCTGCCTGCCTGCCTGCGACAATGCCTGCCTGCCTGCCTGCCTGCCTGCCTGCCTGCCTGCGACAATGCCTGCCTGCCTGACTGCCTGCCTGCGACAATGCCTCCCTGCCTGCCTGCCTGCCTGCCTGCCTGCGAGAATGCTTGCCTGCCTACCTGCCTGCCTACCTGCCTGCCTACCTGCCTGCCTACCTGCCTGCCAGCCTACCTGCCTGCCTGCCTACCTGCCTGCCTGCCTACCTGCCTGCCTGCCTACCTGCCTACCTACCTGCCTGCTACCTGCCTGCTACCTGCCTGCTACCTGCCTGCTACCTGCCTGCGAGAATGCCTGCCTGCCTGCATTCATGCTAGAATGCCTGCCTGCCTGAGTGCCTCCCCGCCTGACTGCCTGCCTGCCTGCCTGTCTTCCTGCGAGAATGCCTGCCTGCGAGAATGCCTGCCTGCCTGCCTGCCTGCCAGTCTGCGAGAATGCCTGCATGCCTGCCTGCCTGCCTGCCTGCCTGCCTGCGACAATGCCTGCCTGCCTGCCTGCCTGCCTGCCTGCCTGCGACAATGCCTGCCTGCCTGCCTGCGACAATGCCTGCCTGCCTGCCTGCCTGCGACAATGCCTGCCTGCCTGCCTGCCTGCCTGCCTGCGACAAAGCCTGCCTTCCTGCCTGCCTGCCTACATGCCTGCCTGCCTACCTGCCTGCCTGCCTGGGAGAATGCCTGCCTGCCTGCCTGCCTGCCTGCCTGCCTGCCTGCGAGAATGCCGGCCTGGCTGCCTGCCTGCCTGCCTGCCTGCCTGCCTCCCTGCGAGAATGCCTGCCTGCCTGCCTGCGACAATGCCTGCGACAATGCCTGTGACAATGCCTGCCTGCCTGCCTGCGACAATGCCTGCGACAATGCCTGCCTGCCTGCCTGCGACAATGCCTGCGACAATGCCTGCCTGCCTGCCTGCGACAATGCCTGTGACAATGCCTGCCTGCCTGCCTGCGACAATGCCTGCCTACGAGAATGCCTGCCTGCGTGCCTGGGAGATTGCCTGCCTGCGAGAATGCCTGCCTGCCTGCCTGCCTGCCTACCTGCCTGCCTACCTGCCTGCGAGAATTCCTGCCTGCCTACCTGCCTGCGAGAATACCTACCTGCCTGCCTTCCTGCGAGAATGCCTGCCTACCTGCGAGAATGCCTGCTGCCTGCCTGCCTGCCTGCGAGAATGCTTGCCTGCCTACCTGCCAGCCTACCTGCCTGCCTACCTGCCTGCCTACCTGCCTGCCTACTTGCCTGCCTGCCTACCTGCCTGCCTGCTTACCTGCCTGCCTGCCTACCTGCCTGCCTGCCTACCTGCCTACTTACCTGCCTGCTACGTGCCTGCTACCTGCCTGCTACATGCCTGCTACCTGCCAGCTACCTGCCTGCTACCTGCCGGCTACCTGCCTGCTACCTGCCTGCGAGAATGCCTGCCTGCCTGCATTCCTGCTAGAATGCCTGCCTGCCTCCCTGCCTGCCTGCCTGCCTGCCTGCCTGCCTGCCTGTCTTACTGCGAGAATGCCTGCCTGCGAGAATGCCTGCCTGCCTGCCTGCCTGCCAGTCTGCGAGAATGCCTGCGTGCCTGCCTGCCTGCCTGCCTGCCTGCCTGCCTGCGACAATGCCTGCCTGCCTGCCTGCCTGCCTGCCTGCGACAATGCCTGCCTGCCTGCCTGCCTGCCTGCATGCCTGCGACACTGCCTGCCTGCCTGCCTGCCTGCGACAATGCCTGCCTGCCTGCCTGCCTGCCTGCGACAAAGCCTGCCTTCCTGCCTGCCTGCCTACCTGCCTGCCTGCCTACCTGCCTGCCTGCCTGCCTGCTACCTGCCTGCTACCTGCCTGTTACCTGCCTGCTACCTGCCTGCTACCTGCCTGCTACCTGCCTGCTACCTGCCTGCGAGAATGCCTGCCTGCCTGTCTTCCTGCGAGAATGCCTGCCTGCGAGAATGCCTGCCTGCCTGCCTGCCTGCCAGTCTGCGAGAATGCCTGCGTGCCTGCCTGCCTGCCTGCCTGCCTGCGACAATGCCTGCTTGCCTGCCTGCCTGCCTGCGACAATGCCTGCCTGCCTGCCTGCCTGCCTGCCTGCCTGCCTGCCTGCGACAATGCCTGCCTGCCTGCCTGCCTGGCACAATGCCTGCCTGCCTGCCTGCCTGCCTGACTGCCTGCCTGCCTGCTTGCCTGCGACAAAACCTGCCTTCCTGCCTGCCTGCCTGCCTGCCTGCCTGCCTGCGACAATGCCTGCCTGCCTGCCAGCCTGCCTGCCTGCCTGCCTGCCTGCCTGCTGCCTGCCTGCCTGCGACAATGCCTGCCTGCCTGCCTGGGAGAATGCCTGCCTGCCTGCCTGCCTGCCTGCCTGCCTGCCTGCCTGCCTGCCTGCGAGAATGCCTGCCTGCCTGCCTGCCTGCCTGCCTGCCTGCCTGCCTGCGAGAATGCCTGCCTGCCTGCCTGTCTGCCTGCGAGAATGCCTGCCTGCCTGCCTGCCTGCCTGCGACAATGCCTGCCTGACTGCCTGCCTGCCTGCGACAATGCCTGCCTGCCTGCCTGCCTGCCTGCCTGCCTGCCTGCGACAATGCCTGCCTGCCTGCTTGCCTGCCTGCCTGCCTGCGACAATGCCTGCCTGCCTGCCTGCCTGCCTGCGACAATGCCTGCCTGCCTGCCTGCCTGCCTGCCTGCGAGAATGCTTGCCTGCCTACCTGCCTGCCTACCTGCCTGCCTACCTGCCTGCCTACCTGCCTGCCTGCCTACCTGCCTGCCTGCCTACCTGCCTGCCTGCCTACCTGCCTGCCTGCCTACCTGCCTACCTACCTGCCTGCTACCTGCCTGCTACCTGCCTGCTACCTGCCTGCCTGCCAGTCTGCGAGAATGCCTGCCTGCCTGCATTCCTGCTAGAATGCCTGCCTGCCTGCCTGCCTCCCTGCCTGCCTGCCTGCCTGCCTGCCTGCCTGCCTGCAACAATGCCTGTCTGCCTGTCTGCCTGCCTGCCTGCGCCAATGCCTGCCTGCCTGCCTGCCTGCGACAATGCCTGCGTGCCTGCGTGCCTGCCTGCCTGCCTGCGACAATGCCAGCCTGCCTGCCTGCCTGCCTGCCTGCCTGCCTGCCTGCGACAATGCCTGCCTGCCTTCCTGCCTGCCTGCCTGCCTGCCTGCCTGCCTGCGAGAATGCCTGCCTGCCTGCCTGCCTGCCTGCCTGCCTGCCTGCCTGCGAGAATGCCTGCCTGCCTGCCTGCCTGCCTGCCTGCCTGCCTGCCTGCCTGCCTGCCTGCCTGCCTGCCTGCGAGAATGCCTGCCTGCCTGCCTGTCTGCCTGTGAGAATGCCTGCCTGCCTGCCTGCCTGCCTGCCTGCCTGCCTGCCTGCCTGCGAGAATGCCTGCCTGCCTGCCTGCGACAATGCCTGCCTGCCTGCCTGCCTGCCTGCCTGCCTACCTGCGAGAATGCCTGCGAGAATGGCTGCCTGCCTGCCTGCCTGCCTGCCTGCGACAATGCCTGCAACAATGCCTGCCTGCCTGCCTGCGACAATGCCTGCGACAATGCCTGCCTGCCTGCCTGCGACAATGCCTGCGACAATGCCTGCCTGCCTGCCTGCGACAATGCCTGCCTGCGAGAATGCCTGCCTGCGTTCCTGGGAGATTGCCTGCCTGCGACAATGCCTGCCTGCCTGCCTACCTGCCTACCTGCCTGCCTACCTGCCTGCGAGAATTCCTGCCTGCCTACCTGCCTGCGAGAATACCTACCTGCCTGCCTTCCTGCGAGAATGCCTGCCTACCTGCGAGAATGCCTGCTGCCTGCCTGCCGGCCTGCCTGCCTGCGAGAATGCTTGCCTGCCTACCTGCCTGCCTACCTGCCTTCCTGCCTTCCTGCCTACCTGCCTGCCTGCTTACCTGCCTGCCTGCCTACCTGCCTGCCTGCCTACCTGCCTACCTACCTGCCTGCAACCTGCCTGCTACCTGCCTGCTACATGCCTGCTACCTGCCTGCTACCTGCCTGCTACCTGCCGGCTACCTGCCTGCTACCTGCCTGCTACCTGCCTGCGAGAATGCCTGCCTGCCTGCATTCCTGCTAGAATGCCTGCCTGCCTGAGTGCCTCCCTGCCTGCCTGCCTGCCTGCCTGCCTGTCTTCCTGCGAGAATGCCTGCCTGCGAGAATGCCTGCCTGCCTGCCTGCCTGCCAATCTGCGAGAATGCCTGCGTGCCTGCCTGCCTGCCTGCGACAATGCCTGCCTGCCTGCCTGCCTGCCTGCCTGCCTGCCTGCCTGCCTGCCTGCCTGCCTGCCTGCGACAATGCCTGCCTGCCTGCCTGCCTGCCTGCCTGCGACAATGCCTGCCTGCCTGCCTGCCTGCCTGCCTGCGACAAAGCCTGCCTTCCTGCCTGCCTGCCTACCTTCCTGCCTCTCTACCTGGCTGCCTGCCTACCTGCCTGCGACAATGCCTGCCTGCCTGCCTGCCTGCGACAAAGCCTGCCTTCCTGCCTGCCTGCCTGCCTGCCTGCGACAATGCCTGCGACAATGCTGCCTGCCTTCCTGCGACAATGCCTGCGACAATGCCTGCGACAATACCTGCCTGCCTGCCTGCGACAATGCCTGCCTACGAGAATGCCTGCCTGCGTGCCTGGCAGATTGCCTGTGCGAGAATGCCGGCCAGCCTGCCTGCCTGCCTGCCTACCTGCCTGCCTACCTGCCTGCGAGAATTCCTGCCTGCCTACCTGCCTGCGAGAATACCTACCTGCCTGCCTTCCTGCGAGAATGCCTGCCTACCTGCGAGAATGCCTGCTGCCTGTCTGCCTGACTGCCTGCTTGTGAGAATGCTTGCCTGCCTACCTGCCTGACTACCTGCCTGCCTACCTGCCTGCCTACCTGCCTGCGTGCCTACCTTCCTGCCTGCCTACCTGCCTGCCTGCCTACCTGCCTACCTACCTGCCTGCTACCTGCCTGCTACCTGCCTGCTACCTGCCTGCTACCTGCCTGCTACCTGCCTGCTACCTGCCTGCGAGAATGCCTGCCTGCCTGCCTGCCTGCCTGCCTGCGAGAATGCCTGCCTGCCTGCCTGCCTGCCTGCGAAAATGCCTGCCTGCCTGCCTGCCTGCCTGCCTAGGACAATGCCTGCCTTCCTGCCTGCCTTCCTGCCTGCCTGCGACAATGCCTGCCTGCCTGCCTGCCTGCCTGCGACAATGCCTGCCTGCCTGCCTGCCTGCCTGCCTGCCTGCCTGCCTGCCTGCCTGCCTGCGACAATGCCTGCCTTCCTGCCTGCCTGCCTGCCTGCCTTCCTGCCTGCCTGCGAGAATGCCTGCGAGAATGCCTGCCTGCCTGCGTGCCTGCCTGCGACAATGCCTGCGACAATGCCTACCTGCCTGCCTGCGACAATGCCTGCCTACGAGAATGCCTGCCTGCGTGCCTGGGAGATTGCCTGTCTGCGAGAATGCCTGCCTGCCTGCCTGCCTGCCTGCCTACCTGCCTGCCTACCTGCCTGCGAGAATTCCTGCCTGCCTACCTGCCTGCGAGAATACCTACCTGCCTGCCTTCCTGCGAGAATGCCTGCCTACCTGCGAGAATGCTTGCTTCCTGCCTGCCTGCCTGCCTGCCTGCCTGCGAGAATGCTTGCCTGCCTACCTGCCTGCCTACCTGCCTGCCTACCTGCCTGCCTACCTGCCTGCCTGCCTACCTGCCTGCCTGCCTACCTGCCTGCCTGCCTACCTGCCTGCCTGCCTACCTGCCTACCTACCTGCCTGATACCTGCCTGCTACCTGCCTGCTAACTGCCTGCTACCTGCCGGCTACCTGCCTGCGAGAATGCCTGCCTGCCTGCATTCCTGCTAGAATGCCTGCCTGCCTGCCTGCCTACCTTCCTGCCTACCTGCCTGCCTACCTGTCTTCCTGCGAGAATGCCTGCCTGCGAGAATGCCTGCCTGCCTGCCTGCCAGTCTGCGAGAATGCCTGCGTGCGTGCCTACCTGCCTGCCTGCCTGCCTGCGACAATGCCTGCCTGCCTGCCTGCCTGCAACAATGCCTGCCTGCCTGCCTGCGACAATGCCTGCCTGCCTGCCTGCCTGCCTGCCTGCCTGCCTTCCTGCCTGCGACAAAGCCTGCCTTCCTGCCTGCCTGCCTACGTGCCTGCCTGCCTACCTGCCTGCCTGCCTACCTGCCTACCTACCTGCCTGCTACCTGCCTGCTACCTGCCTGCTACCTGCCTGCGAGAATGCCTGCCTGCCTGCATTCCTGCTAGAATGCCTGCCTGCCTGAGTGCCTCCCTGCCTGCCTGCCTGCCTGCCTGCCTTCCTGCAAGAATGCCTGCCTGCGAGAATGCCTGCCTGCCTGCCTACCTGCCAGTCTGCGAGAATGCCTGCGTGCCTGCCTGCCTGCCTGCCTGCCTGCGACAATGCCTGCCTGCCTGCCTGCCTGCCTGCCTGCCTGCCTGCCTGCGACAAAGCCGGCCTTCCTGCCTGCCTGCCTACCTGCCTGCCTCTCTACCTGCTGGCCTGCCTACCTGCCTACCTACCTGCCTACTACCTGCCTGCTACCTGCCTGCCTGCCTGCCTGCGAGAACGCCTGCCTGCCTGCCTGCCTGCCTGCCTGCCTGCCTGCCTGCCTGCCTGCCTGCCTGCCTGCCTGCCTGCGAGAATGCCTGCCTGCCTGCCTGTCTGCCTGTGAGAATGCCTGCCTGCCTGCCTGCCTGCCTGCCTGCGAGAATACTTGCCTGCCAGCCTGCGACAATGCCTGCCTGCCTGCCTGCCTGCCTGCCTGCCTGCCTACCTGCGAGAATGCCTGCGAGAATGGCTGCCTGCCTGCCTGCCTGCCTGCCTGCGACAATGCCTGCGACAATGCCTGCCTGCCTGCCTGCGACAATGCCTGCGACAATGCCTGCCTGCCTGCCTGCGACAATGCCTGCCTAAGAGAATGCCTGCCTGCGTGCCTGGGAGATTGCCTGCCTGCGAGAATGCCTGCCTGCCTGCCTGCCTGCCTACCTGCCTGCCTACCTGCCTGCGAGAATTCCTGCCTGCCTACCTGCCTGCGAGAATACCTACCTGCCTGCCTTCCTGCGAGAATGCCTGCCTACCTGCGAGAATGCCTGCTGCCTGCCTGCCGGCCTGTCTGCCTGCGAGAATGCTTGCCTGCCTACCTGCCTGCCTACCTGCCTTCCTGCCTTCCTGCCTACCTGCCTGCCTGCTTACCTGCCTGCCTGCCTACCTGCCTGCCTGCCTACCTGCCTACCTACCTGCCTGCTACCTGCCTGCTACCTGCCTGCCTACCTGCCTGCCTACCTGCCTGCGAGAATTCCTGCCTGCCTACCTGCCTGCGAGAATACCTACCTGCCTGCCTTCCTGCGAGAATGCCTGCCTACCTGCGAGAATGCCTGCTGCCTGTCTGCCTGACTGCCTGCTTGTGAGAATGCTTGCCTGCCTACCTGCCTGACTACCTGCCTGCCTACCTGCCTGCCTACCTGCCTGCGTGCCTACCTTCCTGCCTGCCTACCTGCCTGCCTGCCTACCTGCCTACCTACCTGCCTGCTACCTGCCTGCTACCTGCCTGCTACCTGCCTGCTACCTGCCTGCTACCTGCCTGCTACCTGCCTGCGAGAATGCCTGCCTGCCTGCCTGCCTGCCTGCCTGCGAGAATGCCTGCCTGCCTGCCTGCCTGCCTGCGAAAATGCCTGCCTGCCTGCCTGCCTGCCTGCCTAGGACAATGCCTGCCTTCCTGCCTGCCTTCCTGCCTGCCTGCGACAATGCCTGCCTGCCTGCCTGCCTGCCTGCCTGCGACAATGCCTGCCTGCCTGCCTGCCTGCCTGCCTGCCTGCCTGCCTGCCTGCCTGCGACAATGCCTGCCTTCCTGCCTGCCTGCCTGCCTGCCTTCCTGCCTGCCTGCGAGAATGCCTGCGAGAATGCCTGCCTGCCTGCGTGCCTGCCTGCGACAATGCCTGCGACAATGCCTGCCTGCCTGCCTGCGACAATGCCTGCCTACGAGAATGCCTGCCTGCGTGCCTGGGAGATTGCCTGTCTGCGAGAATGCCTGCCTGCCTGCCTGCCTGCCTACCTGCCTGCCTACCTGCCTGCGAGAATTCCTGCCTGCCTACCTGCCTGCGAGAATACCTACCTGCCTGCCTTCCTGCGAGAATGCCTGCCTACCTGCGAGAATGCTTGCTTCCTGCCTGCCTGCCTGCCTGCCTGCCTGCGAGAATGCTTGCCTGCCTACCTGCCTGCCTACCTGCCTGCCTACCTGCCTGCCTACCTGCCTGCCTGCCTACCTGCCTGCCTGCCTACCTGCCTGCCTGCCTACCTGCCTGCCTGCCTACCTGCCTACCTACCTGCCTGATACCTGCCTGCTACCTGCCTGCTAACTGCCTGCTACCTGCCGGCTACCTGCCTGCGAGAATGCCTGCCTGCCTGCATTCCTGCTAGAATGCCTGCCTGCCTGCCTGCCTACCTTCCTGCCTACCTGCCTGCCTACCTGTCTTCCTGCGAGAATGCCTGCCTGCGAGAATGCCTGCCTGCCTGCCTGCCAGTCTGCGAGAATGCCTGCGTGCGTGCCTACCTGCCTGCCTGCCTGCCTGCGACAATGCCTGCCTGCCTGCCTGCCTGCAACAATGCCTGCCTGCCTGCCTGCGACAATGCCTGCCTGCCTGCCTGCCTGCCTGCCTGCCTGCCTGCCTTCCTGCCTGCGACAAAGCCTGCCTTCCTGCCTGCCTGCCTACGTGCCTGCCTGCCTACCTGCCTGCCTGCCTACCTGCCTACTTACCTGCCTGCTACCTGCCTGCTACCTGCCTGCTACCTGCCTGCGAGAATGCCTGCCTGCCTGCATTCCTGCTAGAATGCCTGCCTGCCTGAGTGCCTCCCTGCCTGCCTGCCTGCCTGCCTGTCTTCCTGCAAGAATGCCTGCCTGCGAGAATGCCTGCCTGCCTGCCTACCTGCCAGTCTGCGAGAATGCCTGCGTGCCTGCCTGCCTGCCTGCCTGCCTGCGACAATGCCTGCCTGCCTGCCTGCCTGCCTGCCTGCCTGCCTGCGACAAAGCCGGCCTTCCTGCCTGCCTGCCTACCTGCCTGCCTCTCTACCTGCTGGCCTGCCTACCTGCCTACCTACCTGCCTACTACCTGCCTGCTACCTGCCTGCCTGCCTGCCTGCGAGAACGCCTGCCTGCCTGCCTGCCTGCCTGCCTGCCTGCCTGCCTGCCTGCCTGCCTGCCTGCCTGCGAGAATGCCTGCCTGCCTGCCTGTCTGCCTGTGAGAATGCCTGCCTGCCTGCCTGCCTGCCTGCCTGCGAGAATACCTGCCTGCCAGCCTGCGACAATGCCTGCCTGCCTGCCTGCCTGCCTGCCTGCCTGCCTGCCTACCTGCGAGAATGCCTGCGAGAATGGCTGCCTGCCTGCCTGCCTGCCTGCCTGCGACAATGCCTGCGACAATGCCTGCCTGCCTGCCTGCGACAATGCCTGCGACAATGCCTGCCTGCCTGCCTGCGACAATGCCTGCCTAAGAGAATGCCTGCCTGCGTGCCTGGGAGATTGCCTGCCTGCGAGAATGCCTGCCTGCCTGCCTGCCTGCCTACCTGCCTGCCTACCTGCCTGCGAGAATTCCTGCCTGCCTACCTGCCTGCGAGAATACCTACCTGCCTGCCTTCCTGCGAGAATGCCTGCCTACCTGCGAGAATGCCTGCTGCCTGCCTGCCGGCCTGTCTGCCTGCGAGAATGCTTGCCTGCCTACCTGCCTGCCTACCTGCCTTCCTGCCTTCCTGCCTACCTGCCTGCCTGCTTACCTGCCTGCCTGCCTACCTGCCTGCCTGCCTACCTGCCTACCTACCTGCCTGCTACCTGCCTGCTACCTGCCTGCTACATGCCTGCTACCTGCCTGCTACCTGCCTGCTACCTGCCGGCTACCTGCCTGCTACCTGCCTGCTACCTGCCTGCGAGAATGCCTGCCTGCCTGCATTCCTGCTAGAATGCCTGCCTGCCTGAGTGCCTCCCTGCCTGCCTGCCTGCCTGCCTGCCTGTCTTCCTGCGAGAATGCCTGCCTGCGAGAATGCCTGCCTGCCTGCCTGTCTGCCAGTCTGCGAGAATGCCTGCGTGCCTGCGTGCCTGCCTCCCTGCCTGCCTGCGACAATGCCTGCCTGCCTGCCTGCCTGCCTGCCTGCGACAATGCCTGCCTGCCTGCCTGCCTGCCTGTCTGCGACAATGCCTGCCTGCCTGCCTGCCTGCGACAATGCCTGCCTGCCTGCCTGCCTGCCTGCCTTCCTGCCTGCGACAAAGCCTGCCTTCCTGCCTGCCTGCCTACGTGCCTGCCTGCCTACCTGCCTGCCTGCCTACCTGCCTACCTACCTGCCTGCTACCTGCCTGCTACCTGCCTGCTACCTGCCTGCTACCTGCCTGCTACCTGCCTGCGAGAATGCCTGCCTGCCTGCATTCCTGCTAGAATGCCTGCCTGCCTGCCTGCCTCCCTGCCTGCCTGTCTGCCTGCCTGCCTGTCTTCCTGCGAGAATGCCTGTCTGCGAGAATGCCTGCCTGCCTGCCTGCCAGTCTGCGAGAATGCCTGCGTGCCTGCCTGCCTGCCTGCCTGCCTGCCTGCCTGCCTGCGACAATGCCTGCCTGCCTGCCTGCCTGCCTGCCTGCCTGCGACAAAGCCTGCCTTCCTGCCTGCCTGCCTGCCTGCCTGCGACAATGCCTGCGACAATGCCTGCCTGCCTTCCTGCGACAATGCCTGCGACAATACCTGCCTGCCTGCCTGCGACAATGCCTGCCTGCGAGAATGCCTGCCTGCGTGCCTGGCAGATTGCCTGCCTGCGAGAATGCCTGCCTGCCTGCCTACCTGCCTGCCTACCTGCCTGCCTACCTGCCTGCCTACCTGCCTGCGAGAATTCCTGCCTGCCTACCTGCCTGCGAGAATACCTACCTGCCTGCCTTCCTGCGAGAATGCCTGCCTACCTGCGAGAATGCCTGCTGCCTGCCTGCCTGCCTGCCTGCTTGTGAGAATGCTTGCCTGCCTACCTGCCTGACTACCTGCCTGCCTACCTGCCTGCCTACCTGCCTGCGTGCCTACCTTCCTGCCTGCCTACCTGCCTGCCTGCCTACCTGCCTGCCTGCCTACCTGCCTACCTACCTGCCTGCTACCTGCCTGCTACCTGCCTGCTACCTGCCTGCTACCTGCCTGCTACCTGCCTGCGAGAATGCCTGCCTGCCTGCCTGCCTGCCTGCCTGCGAGAATGCCTGCCTGCCTGCCTGCCTGCCTGCGAGAATGCCTGCCTGCCTGCCTGCCTGCCTGCGACAATGCCTGCCTTCCTGCCTGCCTTCCTGCCTGCCTGCGACAATGCCTGCCTGCCTGCCTGCCTGCCTGCCTGCGACAATGCCTGCCTGCCTGCCTGCCTGCCTGCCTGCCTGCCTGCCTGCCTGCGACAATGCCTGCCTGCCTGCCTGCCTGCCTGCCTGCCTTCCTGCCTGCCTGCGAGAATGCCTGCGAGAATGCCTGCCTGCCTGCCTGCCTGCCTGCGACAATGCCTGCGACAATGCCTGCCTGCCTGCCTGAGACAATGCCTGCGACAATGCCTGGCTGCCTGCCTGCGACAATGCCTGCGACAATGCCTGCCTGCCTGCCTGCGACAATGCCTGCCTATGAGAATGCCTGCCTGCGTGCCTGGGAGATTGCCTGTCTGCGAGAATGCCTGCCTGCCTGCCTGCCTGCCTACCTGCCTGCCTACCTGCCTGCGAGAATTCCTGCCTGCCTACCTGCCTGTGAGAATACCTACCTGCCTGCCTTCCTGCGAGAATGCCTGCCTACCTGCGAGAATGCCTGCTTCCTGCCTGCCTGCCTGCCTGCCTGTGAGAATGCTTGCCTGCCTACCTGCCTGCCTACCTGCCTGCCTACCTGCCTGCCTGCCTACCTGCCTGCCTGCCTACCTGCCTGCCTGCCTACCTGCCTGCCTGCCTACCTGCCTACCTACCTGCCTGCTACCTGCCTGCTACCTGCCTGCTAACTGCCTGCTACCTGCCGGCTACCTGCCTGCGAGAATGCCTGCCTGCCTGCATTCCTGCTAGAATGCCTGCCTGCCTGCCTGCCTACCTTCCTGCCTGCCTGCCTGCCTACCTGTCTTCCTGCGAGAATGCCTGCCTGCGAGAATGCCTGCCTGCCTGCCTGCCAGTCTGCGAGAATGCCTGCGTGCGTGCCTACCTGCCTGCCTGCCTGCCTGCGACAATGCCTGACTGCCTGCCTGCCTGCCTGCCTGCAACAATGCCTGCCTGCCTGCCTGCGACAATGCCTGCCTGCCTGCCTGCCTGCCTGCCTGCCTTCCTGCCTGCGACAAAGCCTGCCTTCCTGCCTGCCTGCCTACGTGCCTGCCTGCCTACCTGCCTGCCTGCCTACCTGCCTACCTACCTGCCTGCTACCTGCCTGCTACCTGCCTGCTACCTGCCTGCGAGAATGCCTGCCTGCCTGCATTCCTGCTAGAATGCCTGCCTGCCTGAGTGCCTCCCTGCCTGCCTGCCTGCCTGCCTGTCTTCCTGCAAGAATGCCTGCCTGCGAGAATGCCTGCCTGCCTGCCTACCTGCCAGTCTGCGAGAATGCCTGCGTGCCTGCCTGCCTGCCTGCCTGCCTGCGACAATGCCTGCCTGCCTGCCTGCCTGCCTGCCTGCCTGCGACAAAGCCGGCCTTCCTGCCTGCCTGCCTACCTGCCTGCCTCTCTACCTGCCTGCCTGCCTACCTGCCTACCTACCTGCCTGCTACCTGCCTGCTACCTGCCTGCTACCTGCCTGCTACCTGCCTGCTACCTGCCTGCTACCTGCCTGCTACCTGCCTGCGAGAATGCCTGCCTGCCTGCATTCCTGCTAGAATGCCTGCCTGCCTGCCTGCCTCCCTGCCTGCCTGTCTGCCTGCCTGCCTGTCTTCCTGCGAGAATGCCTGCCTGCGAGAATGCCTGCCTGCCTGCCTGCCTGCCAGTCTGCGAGAATGCCTGCGTGCCTGCCTGCCTGCCTGCCTGCCTGCGACAATGCCTGCCTGCCTGCCTGCCTGCCTGCGACAAAGCCTGCCTTCCTGCCTGCCTGCCTACCTGCCTGCCTGCCTACCTGCCTGCCTGCCTACCTGCCTACCTACCTGCCTGCTACCTGCCTGCTACCTGCCTGCTACCTGCCTGCTACCTGCCTGCGAGAATGCCTGCCTGCCTGCATTCCTGCTAGAATGCCTGCCTGCCTGCCTCCCTGCCTGCCTGCCTGCCTGCCTGTCTTCCTGCGAGAATGCCTGCCTGCGAGAATGCCTGCCTGCCTGCCTGCCTGCCAGTCTGTGAGAATGCCTGCCTGCCTGCCTGCGAGAATGCCTGCCTGCCTGCCTGCCTGCGAGAATGCCTGCCTGCCTGCCTGCCTGCCTGCCTGCCTGCCTGCGAGAATGCCTGCCTGCCTGCCTGCCTGCCTGCGAGAATGCCTGCCTGCCTGCCTGCCTGCCTGCGACAATGCCTGCCTGCCTGCCTGCCTGCCTGCCTGCCTGGCTGCCTGCCTGCGACAATGCCTGCCTGCCTGCCTGCCTGCCTGCGAGAATGCCTGCCTGCGAGAATGCCTGCCTGCCTGCCTGCCTGCCTGCCTGCCTGCCTGCCTGCCTGCCTGCCTGCCTGCGAGAATGCCTGCCTGCCTGCCTGCCTGCCTGCCTGCCTGCCTGCCTGCCTGCCTGCCTGCCTGCCTGCGAGAATGCCTGCCTGCCTGCCTGTCTGCCTGTGAGAATGCCTGCCTGCCTGCCTGCCTGCCTGCCTGCGAGAATGCCTGCCTGCCTGCCTGCGACAATGCCTGCCTGCCTGCCTGCCTGCCTGCCTGCCTGCCTGCGACAATGCCTGCGACAATGCCTGCCTGCCTGCCTGCGACAATGCCTGCGACAATGCCTGCCTGCCTGCCTGCGACAATGCCTGCCTACGAGAATGCCTGCCTGCGTGCCTGGGAGATTGCCTGCCTGCGAGAATGCCTGCCTGCCTGCCTGCCTGCCTACCTGCCTGCCTACCTGCCTGCGAGAATTCCTGCCTGCCTACCTGCCTGCGAGAATACCTACCTGCCTGCCTTCCTGCGAGAATGCCTGCCTACCTGCGAGAATGCCTGCTGCCTGCCTGCCGGCCTGTCTGCCTGCGAGAATGCTTGCCTGCCTACCTGCCTGCCTACTTGCCTGCCTACCTGCCTGCCTACCTGCCTGCCTGCCTACCTGCCTGCCTGCCTACCTGCCTGCCTGCCTACCTGCCTGCCTGCCTACCTGCCTACCTGCCTGCCTGCCTACCTGCCTACCTACCTGCCGGCTACCTGCCGGCTACCTGCCTGCTACCTGCCTGCTACCTGCCTGCGAGAATGCCTGCCTGCCTGCATTCCTGCTAGAATGCCTGCCTGCCTGAGTGCCTCCCTGCCCGCCTGCCTGCCTGCCTGCCTGTCTTCCTGCGAGAATGCCTGCCTGCGAGAATGCCTGCCTGCCTGCCTGCCAGTCTGCGAGAATGCCTGCGTGCCTGCGTGCCTGCCTCCCTGCCTGCCTGCGACAATGCCTGCCTGCCTGCCTGCCTGCCTGCATGCGACAATGCCTGCCTGCCTGCCTGCCTGTCTGCGACAATGCCTGCCTGCCTGCCTGCCTGCGACAATGCCTGCCTGCCTGCCTGCCTGCCTGCCTTCCTGCCTGCGACAAAGCCTGCCTTCCTGCCTGCCTGCCTACGTGCCTGCCTGCCTACCTGCCTGCCTGCCTACCTGCCTACCTACCTGCCTGCTACCTGCCTGCTACCTGCCTGCGAGAATGCCTGCCTGCCTGCATTCCTGCTAGAATGCCTGCCTGCCTGAGTGCCTCCCTGCCTGCCTGCCTGCCTGCCTGTCTTCCTGCGAGAATGCCTGCCTGCGAGAATGCCTGCCTGCCTGCCTGCCTGCCAGTCTGCGAGAATGCCTGCGTGCCTGCCTGCCTGCCTGCCTGCGACAATGCCTGCCTGCCTGCCTGCGACAATGCCTGCCTGCCTGCCTGCCTGCCTGCCTGCCTGCCTGCGACAATGCCTGCCTGCCTGCCTGCCTGCCTGCCTGCGACAAAGCCTGCCTTCCTGCCTGCCTGCCTACCTACCTGCCTGCTACCTGCCTGCTACCTGCCTGCTACCTGCCTGCTACCTGCCTGCGAGAATGCCTGCCTGCCTGCATTCCTGCTAGAATGCCTGCCTGCCTGCCTGCCTCCCTGCCTGCCTGTCTGCCTGCCTGCCTGTCTTCCTGCGAGAATGCCTGTCTGCGAGAATGCCTGCCTGCCTGCCTGCCAGTCTGCGAGAATGCCTGCGTGCCTGCCTGCCTGCCTGCCTGCCTGCCTGCGACAAAGCCTGCCTTCCTGCCTGCCTGCCTACCTGCCTGCCTGCTACCTGCCTGCTACCTGCCTGCTACCTGCCTGCTACCTGCCTGCTACCTGCCTGCGAGAATGCCTGCCTGCCTGCATTCCTCCTAGAATGCCTGCCTGCCTGCCTGCCTGTCTTCCTGCGAGAATGCCTGCCTGCGAGAATGCCTGCCTGCCTGCCTGCCTGCCAGTCTGCGAGAATGCCTGCGTGCCTGCGTGCCAGCCTGCCTGCCTGCGACAATGCCTGCCTGCCTGCCTGCCTGCCTGCCTGCGACAATGCCTGCCTGCCTGCCTGCCTGCCTGCCTGCCTGCCTGCCTGCGAGAATGCCTGCCTGCCTGCCTGCCTGCCTGCCTGCCTGCCTGCCTGCGAGAATGCCTGCCTGCCTGCCTGCCTGCCTGGCTGCCTGCGAGAATGCCTGCCTGCCTGCCTGTCTGCCTGTGAGAATGCCTGCCTGCCTGCCTGCCTGCCTGCCTGCCTGCGAGAATGCCTGCCTGCCTGCCTGCGACAATGCCTGCCTGCCTGCCTGCCTGCCTGCCTACCTGCGAGAATGCCTGCGAGAATGGCTGCCTGCCTGCCTGCCTGCCTGCCTGCGACAATGCCTGCGACAATGCCTGCCTGCATGCCTGCGACAATGCCTGCGACAATGCCTGCCTGCCTTCCTGCGACAATGCCTGCCTACGAGAATGCCTGCCTGCGTGCCTGGGAGATTGCCTGCCTGCGAGAATGCCTGCCTGCCTGCCTGCCTGCCTAACTGCCTGCCTACCTGCCTGCGAGAATTCCTGCCTGCCTACCTGCTTGCGAGAATACCTACCTGCCTGCCTTCCTGCGAGAATGCCTGCCTACCTGCGAGAATGCCTGCTGCCTGCCTGCCGGCCTGCCTGCCTGTGAGAATGCTTGCCTGCCTACCTGCCTGCCTACCTGCCTTCCTGCTTTCCTGCCTACCTGCCTGCCTGCTTACCTGCCTGCCTGCCTACCTGCCTGCCTGCCTACCTGCCTGCCTACCTGCCTGCTACCTGCCTGCTACCTGCCTGCTACCTGCCTGCTACCTGCCTGCTACCTGCCGGCTACCTGCCTGCTACCTGCCTGCTACCTGCCTGCTACCTGCCTGCGAGAATGCCTGCCTGCCTGCATTCCTGCTAGAATGCCTGCCTGCCTGAGTGCCTCCCTGCCTGCCTGCCTGCCTGCCTGCCTGTCTTTCTGCGAGAATGCCTGCCTGCGAGAATGTCTGTCTGCCTGCCTGCCTGCCAGTCTGCGAGAATGCCTGCCTGCCTGCCTGCCTGCCAGTCTGCGAGAATGCCTGCGTGCCTGCCTGCCTGCCTGCCTGCCTGCGACAATGCCTGCCTGCCTGCCTGCCTGCCTGCGACAAAGCCTGCCTTCCTGCCTGCCTGCCTACCTGCCTGCCTGCCTACCTGCCTGCCTGCCTACCTGCCTACCTACCTGCCTGCTACCTGCCTGCTACCTGCCTGCTACCTGCCTGCTACCTGCCTGCGAGAATGCCTGCCTGCCTGCATTCCTGCTAGAATGCCTGCCTGCCTGCCTCCCTGCCTGCCTGCCTGCCTGCCTGTCTTCCTGCGAGAATGCCTGCCTGCGAGAATGCCTGCCTGCCTGCCTGCCTGCCAGTCTGTGAGAATGCCTGCCTGCCTGCCTGCGAGAATGCCTGCCTGCCTGCCTGCCTGCGAGAATGCCTGCCTGCCTGCCTGCCTGCCTGCCTGCCTGCCTGCGAGAATGCCTGCCTGCCTGCCTGCCTGCCTGCGAGAATGCCTGCCTGCCTGCCTGCCTGCCTGCGACAATGCCTGCCTGCCTGCCTGCCTGCCTGCCTGCCTGGCTGCCTGCCTGCGACAATGCCTGCCTGCCTGCCTGCCTGCCTGCGAGAATGCCTGCCTGCGAGAATGCCTGCCTGCCTGCCTGCCTGCCTGCCTGCCTGCCTGCCTGCCTGCCTGCCTGCCTGCCTGCCTGCGAGAATGCCTGCCTGCCTGCCTGCCTGCCTGCCTGCCTGCCTGCCTGCCTGCCTGCCTGCCTGCCTGCCTGCGAGAATGCCTGCCTGCCTGCCTGTCTGCCTGTGAGAATGCCTGCCTGCCTGCCTGCCTGCCTGCCTGCGAGAATGCCTGCCTGCCTGCCTGCGACAATGCCTGCCTGCCTGCCTGCCTGCCTGCCTGCCTGCCTGCGACAATGCCTGCGACAATGCCTGCCTGCCTGCCTGCGACAATGCCTGCGACAATGCCTGCCTGCCTGCCTGCGACAATGCCTGCCTACGAGAATGCCTGCCTGCGTGCCTGGGAGATTGCCTGCCTGCGAGAATGCCTGCCTGCCTGCCTGCCTGCCTACCTGCCTGCCTACCTGCCTGCGAGAATTCCTGCCTGCCTACCTGCCTGCGAGAATACCTACCTGCCTGCCTTCCTGCGAGAATGCCTGCCTACCTGCGAGAATGCCTGCTGCCTGCCTGCCTGCCTGTCTGCCTGCGAGAATGCTTGCCTGCCTACCTGCCTGCCTACCTGCCTGCCTACCTGCCTGCCTACCTGCCTGCCTGCCTACCTGCCTGCCTGCCTACCTGCCTGCCTGCCTACCTGCCTGCCTGCCTACCTGCCTACCTGCCTGCCTGCCTACCTGCCTACCTACCTGCCGGCTACCTGCCGGCTACCTGCCTGCTACCTGCCTGCTACCTGCCTGCGAGAATGCCTGCCTGCCTGCATTCCTGCTAGAATGCCTGCCTGCCTGAGTGCCTCCCTGCCCGCCTGCCTGCCTGCCTGCCTGTCTTCCTGCGAGAATGCCTGCCTGCGAGAATGCCTGCCTGCCTGCCTGCCAGTCTGCGAGAATGCCTGCGTGCCTGCGTGCCTGCCTCCCTGCCTGCCTGCGACAATGCCTGCCTGCCTGCCTGCCTGCCTGCATGCGACAATGCCTGCCTGCCTGCCTGCCTGTCTGCGACAATGCCTGCCTGCCTGCCTGCCTGCGACAATGCCTGCCTGCCTGCCTGCCTGCCTGCCTTCCTGCCTGCGACAAAGCCTGCCTTCCTGCCTGCCTGCCTACGTGCCTGCCTGCCTACCTGCCTGCCTGCCTACCTGCCTACCTACCTGCCTGCTACCTGCCTGCTACCTGCCTGCTACCTGCCTGCGAGAATGCCTGCCTGCCTGCATTCCTGCTAGAATGCCTGCCTGCCTGAGTGCCTCCCTGCCTGCCTGCCTGCCTGCCTGTCTTCCTGCGAGAATGCCTGCCTGCGAGAATGCCTGCCTGCCTGCCTGCCTGCCAGTCTGCGAGAATGCCTGCGTGCCTGCCTGCCTGCCTGCCTGCGACAATGCCTGCCTGCCTGCCTGCGACAATGCCTGCCTGCCTGCCTGCCTGCCTGCCTGCCTGCCTGCGACAATGCCTGCCTGCCTGCCTGCCTGCCTGCGACAAAGCCTGCCTTCCTGCCTGCCTGCCTACCTACCTGCCTGCTACCTGCCTGCTACCTGCCTGCTACCTGCCTGCTACCTGCCTGCGAGAATGCCTGCCTGCCTGCATTCCTGCTAGAATGCCTGCCTGCCTGCCTGCCTCCCTGCCTGCCTGTCTGCCTGCCTGCCTGTCTTCCTGCGAGAATGCCTGTCTGCGAGAATGCCTGCCTGCCTGCCTGCCAGTCTGCGAGAATGCCTGCGTGCCTGCCTGCCTGCCTGCCTGCCTGCCTGCGACAAAGCCTGCCTTCCTGCCTGCCTGCCTACCTGCCTGCCTGCTACCTGCCTGCTACCTGCCTGCTACCTGCCTGCTACCTGCCTGCTACCTGCCTGCGAGAATGCCTGCCTGCCTGCATTCCTCCTAGAATGCCTGCCTGCCTGCCTGCCTGTCTTCCTGCGAGAATGCCTGCCTGCGAGAATGCCTGCCTGCCTGCCTGCCTGCCAGTCTGCGAGAATGCCTGCGTGCCTGCGTGCCAGCCTGCCTGCCTGCGACAATGCCTGCCTGCCTGCCTGCCTGCCTGCCTGCGACAATGCCTGCCTGCCTGCCTGCCTGCCTGCCTGCCTGCCTGCCTGCGAGAATGCCTGCCTGCCTGCCTGCCTGCCTGCCTGCCTGCCTGCCTGCGAGAATGCCTGCCTGCCTGCCTGCCTGCCTGGCTGCCTGCGAGAATGCCTGCCTGCCTGCCTGTCTGCCTGTGAGAATGCCTGCCTGCCTGCCTGCCTGCCTGCCTGCCTGCGAGAATGCCTGCCTGCCTGCCTGCGACAATGCCTGCCTGCCTGCCTGCCTGCCTGCCTACCTGCGAGAATGCCTGCGAGAATGGCTGCCTGCCTGCCTGCCTGCCTGCCTGCGACAATGCCTGCGACAATGCCTGCCTGCATGCCTGCGACAATGCCTGCGACAATGCCTGCCTGCCTTCCTGCGACAATGCCTGCCTACGAGAATGCCTGCCTGCGTGCCTGGGAGATTGCCTGCCTGCGAGAATGCCTGCCTGCCTGCCTGCCTGCCTAACTGCCTGCCTACCTGCCTGCGAGAATTCCTGCCTGCCTACCTGCTTGCGAGAATACCTACCTGCCTGCCTTCCTGCGAGAATGCCTGCCTACCTGCGAGAATGCCTGCTGCCTGCCTGCCGGCCTGCCTGCCTGTGAGAATGCTTGCCTGCCTACCTGCCTGCCTACCTGCCTTCCTGCTTTCCTGCCTACCTGCCTGCCTGCTTACCTGCCTGCCTGCCTACCTGCCTGCCTGCCTACCTGCCTGCCTACCTGCCTGCTACCTGCCTGCTACCTGCCTGCTACCTGCCTGCTACCTGCCTGCTACCTGCCGGCTACCTGCCTGCTACCTGCCTGCTACCTGCCTGCTACCTGCCTGCGAGAATGCCTGCCTGCCTGCATTCCTGCTAGAATGCCTGCCTGCCTGAGTGCCTCCCTGCCTGCCTGCCTGCCTGCCTGCCTGTCTTCCTGCGAGAATGCCTGCCTGCGAGAATGCCTGCCTGCCTGCCTGCCTGCCAGTCTGCGAGAATGCCTGCGTGCCTGCCTGCCTGCCTACCTGCCTGCGACAATGCCTGCCTGCCTGCCTGCCTGCCTGCCTACGACAATGCCTGCCTGCCTGCCTGCCTGCCTGCCTGCCTGCGACAATGCCTGCCTGCCTGCCTGCCTGCGACAATGCCTGCCTGCCTGCCTGCCTGCCTGCCTGCGACAAATCCTGCCTTCCTGCCTGCCTGCCTACCTTCCTGCCTCTCTACCTGCCTGCCTGCCTACCTGCCTACATACCTGCCTGCTACCTGCCTGCTACCTGCCTGCTACCTGCCTGCGATAATGCCTGCCTGCCTGCATTCCTGCTAGAATGCCTGCCTGCCTGCCTGACTCCATGCCTGCCTGCCTGCCTGTCTTCCTGCGAGAATGCCTGCCTGCGAGAATGCCGGCCTGCCTGCCTGCCTACCAGTCTGCGAGAATGCCTGCGTGCCTGCCTGTCTGCCTGCCTGCCTGCCTGCGACAATGCCTGCCTGCCTGCCTGCCTGCCTGCGACAATGCCTTCCTGCCTGCCTGCCTGCCTGCCTGCGACAATGCCTGCCTGCCTGCCTGCCTGCGACAATGTCTGCCTGCCTGCCTGCCTGCCTGCCTGCGACAATGCCTGCCTGCCTGCCTGCCTGCGACAATGTCTGCCTGCCTGCCTGCCTGCCTGCGACAAAGCCTGCCTTCCGGCCTGCCTGCCTGCCTGCCTGCGACAATGCCTGCGACAATGCCTGCCTGCCTTCCTGCGACAATGCCTGCGACAATACCTGCCTGCCTGCCTGCGACAATGCCTGCCTACGAGAATGCCTGCCTGCGTGCCTGGGAGATTGCCTGCCTGCGAGAATGCCTGCCTGCCTGCCTGCCTGCCTGCCTGCCTACCTGCCTGCCTACCTGCCTGCGAGAATTCCTGCCTGCCTACCTGCCTGCGAGAATACCTACCTGCCTGCCTTCCTGCGAGAATGCCTGCCTACCTGCGAGAATGCCTGCTGCCTGCCTGCCTGCCTGCCTGCTTGTGAGAATGCTTGCCTGCCTACCTGCCTGCCTACCTGCCTGCCTACGTGCCTGCCTACCTGCCTGCGTGCCTACCTGCCTGCGTGCCTACCTGCCTGCCTGCCTACCTGCCTGCCTACCTGCCTGCCTACCTACCTGCCTGCTACCTGCCTGCTACCTGCCTGCTACCTGCCTGCTACCTGCCTGCTACCTGCCTGCTACCTGCAAGCTACCTGCCTGCGAGAATGCCTGCCTGCCTGCCTGCCTGCCTGCCTGCGAGAATGCCTACCTGCCTGCCTGCCTGCCTGCGAGAATGCCTGCCTGCCTGCCTGCCTGCCTGCGACAATGCCTGCCTGCCTGCCTGCCTGCCTGCCTGCGACAATGCCTGCCTGCCTGCCTGCCTTCCTGCCTGCCTGCGACAATGCCTGCCTGCCTGCCTGCCTGCCTGCGACAATGCCTGCCTGCCTGCCTGCCTGCCTGCCTGCCTGCCTGCCTGCCTGCGACAATGCCTGCCTGCCTGCCTGCCTGCCTGCCTTCCTGCCTGCCTGCGAGAATGCCTGCGAGAATGCCTGCCTGCCTGCCTGCCTGCCTGCGACAATGCCTGCGACAATGCCTGCCTGCCTGCCTGTGACAATGCCTGCGACAATGCCTGGCTGCCTGCCTGCGACAATGCCTGCGACAATGCCTGCCTGCCTGCCTGCGACAATGCCTGCCTACGAGAATGCCTGCCTGCGTGCCTGGGAGATTGCCTGCCTGCGAGAATGCCTGCCTGCCTGACTGCCTGCCTACCTGCCTGCCTACCTGCCTGCGAGAATTCCTGCCTGCCTACCTGCCTGCGAGAATACCTACCTGCCTGCCTTCCTGCGAGAATGCCTACCTACCTGCGAGAATGCCTGCTGCCTGCCTGCCGGCCTGCCTGCCTGCGAGAATGCTTGCCTGCCTACCTGCCTGCCTACCTGCCTGCCTACCTGCCTGCCTACCTGCCTGCCTGCCTACCTGCCTGCCTGCCTACCTGCCTGCCTGCCTACCTGCCTGCCTGCCTACCTGCCTACCTACCTGCCTGCTACCTGCCTGCTACCTGCCTGCTAACTGCCTGCTACCTGCCGGCTACCTGCCTGCGAGAATGCCTGCCTGCCTGCATTCCTGCTAGAATGCCTGCCTGCCTGCCTGCCTACCTTCCTGCCTGCCGGCCTGCCTACCTCTCTTCCTGCGAGAATGCCTGACTGCGAGAATGCCTGCCTGCCTGCCTGCCTGCCAGTCTGCGAGAATGCCTGCGTGCGTGCCTACCTGCCTGCCTGCCTGCCTGCGACAATGCCTGCCTGCCTGCCTGCCTGCCTGCCTGCCTTCCTGCCTGCGACAAAGCCTGTCTTCCTGCCTGCCTGCCTACGTGCCTGCCTGCCTACCTGCCTGCCTGCCTACCTGCCTACCTACCTGCCTGCTACCTGCCTGCTACCTGCCTGCTACCTGCATGCTACCTGCCTGCGAGAATGCCTGCCTGCCTGCATTCCTGCTAGAATGCCTGCCTGCCTGCGTGCCTCCCTGCCTGCCTGCCTGCCTGCCTGTCTTCCTGCGAGAATGCCTGCCTGCGAGAATGCCTGCCTGCCTGCCTGCCTGCCAGTCTGCGAGAATGCCTGCGTGCCTGCCTGCCTGCCTGCCTACCTGCGACAATGCCTGCCTGCCTGCCTGCCTGCCTGCCTGCGACAATGCCTGCCTGCCTGCCTGCCTGCCTGCCTGCCTGCTTGCCTGCGGCAATGCCTGCCTGCCTGCCTGCCTGCCTGCCTGCGACAAAGCCTGCCTTCCTGCCTGCCTGCCTACCTGCCTGCCTCTCTACCTGCCTGCCTGCCTACCTGCCTACCTACCTGCCTGCTACCTGCCTGCTACCTGCCTGCTACCTGCCTGCTACCTGCCTGCTACCTGCCTGCTACCTGCCTGCGAGAATGCCTGCCTGCCTGCCTGCATTCCTGCTAGAATGCCTGCCTGCCTGCCTGCCTCCCTGCCTGCCTGTCTGCCTGCCTGCCTGTCTTCCTGCGCGAATGCCTGCCTGCGAGAATGCCTGCCTGCCTGCCTGCCTGCCAGTCTGCGAGAATGCCTGCGTGCCTGCCTGCCTGCCTGCCTGCCTGCCTGCGACAATTCCTGCCTGCCTGCCTGCGACAATGCCTGCCTGCCTGCCTGCCTGCCTGCCTGCGACAATGCCTGCCTGCCTGCGACAATGCCTGCCTGCCTGCCTGCCTGCCTGCGACAAAGCCTGCCTTCCTGCCTGCCTGCCTGCCTGCGACAATGCCTGCGACAATGCCTGCCTGCCTTCCTGCGACAATGCCTGCGACAATAACTGCCTGCCTGCCTGCGACAATGACTGCCTATGAGAATGCCTGCCTGCGTGCCTGGGAGATTGCCTGCCTGCGAGAATGACTGCCTGCCTGCCTGCCTGCGACAATGCCTGCGACAATGCCTGCCTGCCTGCGACAATGCCTGCGACAATGCCTGGCTGCCTGCCTGCGACAATGCCTGCGACAATGCCTGCCTGCCTGCCTGCGACAATGCCTGCCTACGAGAATGCCTGCCTGCGTGCCTGGGAGATTGCCTGCCTGCGAGAATGCCTGCCTGCCTGCCTGCCTGCCTACCTGCCTGCCTACCTGCCTGCGAGAATTCCTGTCTGCCTACCTGCCTGCGAGAATACCTACCTGCCTGCCTTCCTGCGAGAATGCCTGCCTACCTGCGAGAATGCCTGCTGCCTGCCTGCCTGCCTGCCTGCGAGAATGCTTGCCTGCCTACCTGCCTGCCTACCTGCCTGCCTACCTGCCTGCCTACCTGCCTGCCTGCCTACCTGCCTGCCTGCCTACCTGCCTGCCTGCCTACCTGCCTGACTGCCTACCTGCCTACCTACCTGCCTGCTACCTGCCTGCTACCTGCCTGCTAACTGCCTGCTACCTGCCGGCTACCTGCCTGCGAGAATGCCTGCCTGCGAGAATGCCTGCCTGCCTGCATTCCTGCTAGAATGCCTGCCTGCCTGCCTGCCTCCCTGCCTGCCTTCCTGCCTGCCTACCTCTCTTCCTTCGAGAATGCCTGCCTGCGAGAATGCCTGCCTGCCTGCCTGCCTGCCAGTCTGCGAGAATGCCTGCGTGCGTGCCTGCCTGCCTGCCTGCCTGCCTGCGACAATGCCTGCCTGCCTGCCTGCCTGCCTGCCTGCCTGCGACAATGCCTGCCTGCCTGCCTGCCTGCGACAATGCCTGCCTGCCTGCCTGCCTGCCTGCCTTCCTGCCTGCGACAAAGCCTGCCTTCCTGCCTGCCTGCCTACCTGCCTGCCTGCCTACCTGCCTGCCTGCCTACCTGCCTACCTACCTGCCTGCTACCTGCCTGCTATCTGCCTGCTACCTGCCTGCTACCTGCCTGCGAGAATGCCTGCCCGCCTGCATTCCTGCTAGAATGCCTGCCTGCCTGCCTCCCTGCCTGCCTGCCTGCCTGCCTGCCTGTCTTCCTGCGAGAATGCCTGCCTGCGAGAATGCCTGCCTGCCTGCCTGCCTGCCAGTCTGCGAGAATGCCTGCGTGCCTGCCTGCCTGCCTGCCTGCGACAATGCCTGCCTGCCTGCCTGCCTGCCTGCGACAATGCCTGCCTGCCTGCCTGCCTGCCTGCGACAATGCCTGCCTGCCTGCCTGCTACAATGCCTGCCTGCCTGCCTTCCTGCCTGCCTGCCTGCCTGCGACAAAGCCTGCCTTCCTGCCTGCCTGCCTGCCTGCCTGCCTGCCTGCGACAATGCCTGCCTGCCTGCCTGCCTGCCTGCCTGCCTGCGACAATGCCTGCCTGCCTGCCTGCCTGCCTGCCTGCCTGCCTGCCTGCGACAATGCCTGCCTGCCTGCCTGGGAGAATGCCTGCCTGCCTGCCTGCCTGCCTGCCTGCCTGCGAGAATGCCTGCCTGCCTGCCTGCGAGAATGCCTGCCTGCCTGACTGCCTGCCTGCCTGCCTGCGACAATGCCTGCCTGCCTGCCTGCCTGCCTGCCTGCCTGCCTGCCTGCCTGCGAGAATGCCTGCCTGCCTGCCTGCCTGCGACAATGCCTGCCTGCCTGCCTGCCTGCCTGCGACAATGCCTGCCTGCCTGCCTCCCTGCCTGCCTGCCTGCCTGCCTGCGACAATGCCTGCCTGCCTGCCTGCCTGCCTGCGACAATGACTGCCTGCCTGCCTGCCTGCCTGCCTGCCTGCGAGAATGCTTGTCTGCCTACCTGCCTGCCTACTTGCCTGCCTACCTGCCTGCCTACCTGCCTGCCTGCCTACCTGCCTGCCTGCCTACCTGCCTGCCTGCCTACCTGCCTGCCTGCCTACCTGCCTACCTACCTGCCTGCTACCTGCCTGCTACCTGCCTGCTAACTGCCTGCTACCTGCCTGCTACCTACCTGCTACCTGCCTGCTACCTGCCTGCTACCTGCCTGCTACCTGCCTGCGAGAATGCCTGCCTGCCTGCATTCCTGCTAGAATGCCTGCCTGCCTGCCTGCCTCCCTGCCTGCCTGCCTGCCTGCCTGCCTGTCTTCCTGCGAGAATGCCTGCCTGTGAGAATGCCTGCCTGCCTGGCAGCCTGCCAGTCTGCGAGAATGCCTGCGTGCCTGCCTGCCTGCCTGCCTGCCTGCCTGCCTGCGACAATGCCTGCCTGCCTGCCTGCCTGCCTGCGACAATGCCTGCCTGCCTGCCTGCCTGCCTGCCTGCCTGCCTGCCTGCCTGTCTTCCTGCGAGAATGCCTGCCTGCGAGAATGCCTGCCTGCCTGCCTGCCTGCCAGTCTGCGAGAATGCCTGCGTGCCTGCCTGCCTGCCTACCTGCCTGCGACAATGCCTGCCTGCCTGCCTGCCTGCCTGCCTACGACAATGCCTGCCTGCCTGCCTGCCTGCCTGCCTGCCTGCGACAATGCCTGCCTGCCTGCCTGCCTGCGACAATGCCTGCCTGCCTGCCTGCCTGCCTGCCTGCGACAAAGCCTGCCTTCCTGCCTGCCTGCCTACCTTCCTGCCTCTCTACCTGCCTGCCTGCCTACCTGCCTACATACCTGCCTGCTACCTGCCTGCTACCTGCCTGCTACCTGCCTGCGAGAATGCCTGCCTGCCTGCATTCCTGCTAGAATGCCTGCCTGCCTGCCTGACTCCATGCCTGCCTGCCTGCCTGTCTTCCTGCGAGAATGCCTGCCTGCGAGAATGCCGGCCTGCCTGCCTGCCTACCAGTCTGCGAGAATGCCTGCGTGCCTGCCTGTCTGCCTGCCTGCCTGCCTGCGACAATGCCTGCCTGCCTGCCTGCCTGCCTGCGACAATGCCTTCCTGCCTGCCTGCCTGCCTGCCTGCGACAATGCCTGCCTGCCTGCCTGCCTGCGACAATGTCTGCCTGCCTGCCTGCCTGCCTGCGACAAAGCCTGCCTTCCGGCCTGCCTGCCTGCCTGCCTGCGACAATGCCTGCGACAATGCCTGCCTGCCTTCCTGCGACAATGCCTGCGACAATACCTGCCTGCCTGCCTGCGACAATGCCTGCCTACGAGAATGCCTGCCTGCGTGCCTGGGAGATTGCCTGCCTGCGAGAATGCCTGCCTGCCTGCCTGCCTGCCTACCTGCCTGCCTACCTGCCTGCGAGAATTCCTGCCTGCCTACCTGCCTGCGAGAATACCTACCTGCCTGCCTTCCTGCGAGAATGCCTGCCTACCTGCGAGAATGCCTGCTGCCTGCCTGCCTGCCTGCCTGCTTGTGAGAATGCTTGCCTGCCTACCTGCCTGCCTACCTGCCTGCCTACGTGCCTGCCTACCTGCCTGCGTGCCTACCTGCCTGCGTGCCTACCTGCCTGCCTGCCTACCTGCCTGCCTACCTGCCTGCCTACCTACCTGCCTGCTACCTGCCTGCTACCTGCCTGCTACCTGCCTGCTACCTGCCTGCTACCTGCCTGCTACCTGCAAGCTACCTGCCTGCGAGAATGCCTGCCTGCCTGCCTGCCTGCCTGCCTGCGAGAATGCCTACCTGCCTGCCTGCCTGCCTGCGAGAATGCCTGCCTGCCTGCCTGCCTGCCTGCGACAATGCCTGCCTGCCTGCCTGCCTGCCTGCCTGCCTGCGACAATGCCTGCCTGCCTGCCTGCCTTCCTGCCTGCCTGCGACAATGCCTGCCTGCCTGCCTGCCTGCCTGCGACAATGCCTGCCTGCCTGCCTGCCTGCCTGCCTGCCTGCCTGCCTGCCTGCCTGCCAGCGACAATGCCTGCCTGCCTGCCTGCCTGCCTGCCTTCCTGCCTGCCTGCGAGAATGCCTGCGAGAATGCCTGCCTGCCTGCCTGCCTGCCTGCGACAATGCCTGCGACAATGCCTGCCTGCCTGCCTGCGACAATGCCTGCGACAATGCCTGGCTGCCTGCCTGCGACAATGCCTGCGACAATGCCTGCCTGCCTGCCTGCGACAATGCCTGCCTACGAGAATGCCTGCCTGCGTGCCTGGGAGATTGCCTGCCTGCGAGAATGCCTGCCTGCCTGACTGCCTGCCTACCTGCCTGCCTACCTGCCTGCGAGAATTCCTGCCTGCCTACCTGCCTGCGAGAATACCTACCTGCCTGCCTTCCTGCGAGAATGCCTACCTACCTGCGAGAATGCCTGCTGCCTGCCTGCCGGCCTGCCTGCCTGCGAGAATGCTTGCCTGCCTACCTGCCTGCCTACCTGCCTGCCTACCTGCCTGCCTGCCTACCTGCCTGCCTGCCTACCTGCCTGCCTGCCTACCTGCCTGCCTGCCTACCTGCCTGCCTGCCTACCTGCCTACCTACCTGCCTGCTACCTGCCTGCTACCTGCCTGCTAACTGCCTGCTACCTGCCGGCTACCTGCCTGCGAGAATGCCTGCCTGCCTGCATTCCTTCTAGAATGCCTGCCTGCCTGCCTGCCTACCTTCCTGCCTGCCGGCCTGCCTACCTGTCTTCCTGCGAGAATGCCTGACTGCGAGAATGCCTGCCTGCCTGCCTGCCTGCCAGTCTGCGAGAATGCCTGCGTGCGTGCCTACCTGCCTGCCTGCCTGCCTGCGACAATGCCTGCCTGCCTGCCTGCCTGCCTGCCTTCCTGCCTGCGACAAAGCCTGTCTTCCTGCCTGCCTGCCTACGTGCCTGCCTGCCTACCTGCCTGCCTGCCTACCTGCCTACCTACCTGCCTGCTACCTGCCTGCTACCTGCCTGCTACCTGCATGCTACCTGCCTGCGAGAATGCCTGCCTGCCTGCATTCCTGCTAGAATGCCTGCCTGCCTGCGTGCCTCCCTGCCTGCCTGCCTGCCTGCCTGTCTTCCTGCGAGAATGCCTGCCTGCGAGAATGCCTGCCTGCCTGCCTGCCTGCCAGTCTGCGAGAATGCCTGCGTGCCTGCCTGCCTGCCTGCCTACCTGCGACAATGCCTGCCTGCCTGCCTGCCTGCCTGCCTGCGACAATGCCTGCCTGCCTGCCTGCCTGCCTGCCTGCCTGCCTGCCTGCGGCAATGCCTGCCTGCCTGCCTGCCTGCCTGCCTGCGACAAAGCCTGCCTTCCTGCCTGCCTGCCTACCTGCCTGCCTCTCTACCTGCCTGCCTGCCTACCTGCCTACCTACCTGCCTGCTACCTGCCTGCTACCTGCCTGCTACCTGCCTGCTACCTGCCTGCTACCTGCCTGCTACCTGCCTGCTACCTGCCTGCTACCTGCCTGCGAGAATGCCTGCCTGCCTGCATTCCTGCTAGAATGCCTGCCTGCCTGCCTCCCTGCCTGCCTGCCTGCCTGCCTGCCTGTCTTCCTGCGAGAATGCCTGCCTGCGAGAATGCCTTCCTGCCTGCCTGCCTGCCTGCCTGCGACAATGCCTGCCTGCCTGCCTGCCTGCGACAATGTCTGCCTGCCTGCCTGCCTGCCTGCGACAAAGCCTGCCTTCCGGCCTGCCTGCCTGCCTGCCTGCGACAATGCCTGCGACAATGCCTGCCTGCCTTCCTGCGACAATGCCTGCGACAATACCTGCCTGCCTGCCTGCGACAATGCCTGCCTACGAGAATGCCTGCCTGCGTGCCTGGGAGATTGCCTGCCTGCGAGAATGCCTGCCTGCCTGCCTGCCTGCCTACCTGCCTGCCTACCTGCCTGCGAGAATTCCTGCCTGCCTACCTGCCTGCGAGAATACCTACCTGCCTGCCTTCCTGCGAGAATGCCTGCCTACCTGCGAGAATGCCTGCTGCCTGCCTGCCTGCCTGCCTGCTTGTGAGAATGCTTACCTGCCTACCTGCCTGCCTACCTGCCTGCCTACGTGCCTGCCTACCTGCCTGCGTGCCTACCTGCCTGCGTGCCTACCTGCCTGCCTGCCTACCTGCCTGCCTACCTGCCTGCCTACCTACCTGCCTGCTACCTGCCTGCTACCTGCCTGCTACCTGCCTGCTACCTGCCTGCTACCTGCCTGCTACCTGCAAGCTACCTGCCTGCGAGAATGCCTGCCTGCCTGCCTGCCTGCCTGCCTGCGAGAATGCCTACCTGCCTGCCTGCCTGCCTGCGAGAATGCCTGCCTGCCTGCCTGCCTGCGACAATGCCTGCCTGCCTGCCTGCCTGCCTGCCTGCGACAATGCCTGCCTGCCTGCCTGCCTTCCTGCCTGCCTGCGACAATGCCTGCCTGCCTGCCTGCCTGCCTGCGACAATGCCTGCCTGCCTGCCTGCCTGCCTGCCTGCCTGCCTGCCTGCCTGCCTGCGACAATGCCTGCCTGCCTGCCTGCCTGCCTGCCTTCCTGCCTGCCTGCGAGAATGCCTGCGAGAATGCCTGCCTGCCTGCCTGCCTGCCTGCGACAATGCCTGCGACAATGCCTGCCTGCCTGCCTGCGACAATGCCTGCGACAATGCCTGGCTGCCTGCCTGCGACAATGCCTGCGACAATGCCTGCCTGCCTGCCTGCGACAATGCCTGCCTACGAGAATGCCTGCCTGCGTGCCTGGGAGATTGCCTGCCTGCGAGAATGCCTGCCTGCCTGACTGCCTGCCTACCTGCCTGCCTACCTGCCTGCGAGAATTCCTGCCTGCCTACCTGCCTGCGAGAATACCTACCTGCCTGCCTTCCTGCGAGAATGCCTACCTACCTGCGAGAATGCCTGCTGCCTGCCTGCCGGCCTGCCTGCCTGCGAGAATGCTTGCCTGCCTACCTGCCTGCCTACCTGCCTGCCTACCTGCCTGCCTGCCTACCTGCCTGCCTGCCTACCTGCCTGCCTGCCTACCTGCCTGCCTGCCTACCTGCCTGCCTGCCTACCTGCCTACCTACCTGCCTGCTACCTGCCTGCTACCTGCCTGCTAACTGCCTGCTACCTGCCGGCTACCTGCCTGCGAGAATGCCTGCCTGCCTGCATTCCTGCTAGAATGCCTGCCTGCCTGCCTGCCTACCTTCCTGCCTGCCGGCCTGCCTACCTGTCTTCCTGCGAGAATGCCTGACTGCGAGAATGCCTGCCTGCCTGCCTGCCTGCCAGTCTGCGAGAATGCCTGCGTGCGTGCCTACCTGCCTGCCTGCCTGCCTGCGACAATGCCTGCCTGCCTGCCTGCCTGCCTGCCTTCCTGCCTGCGACAAAGCCTGTCTTCCTGCCTGCCTGCCTACGTGCCTGCCTGCCTACCTGCCTGCCTGCCTACCTGCCTACCTACCTGCCTGCTACCTGCCTGCTACCTGCCTGCTACCTGCATGCTACCTGCCTGCGAGAATGCCTGCCTGCCTGCATTCTTGCTAGAATGCCTGCCTGCCTGCGTGCCTCCCTGCCTGCCTGCCTGCCTGCCTGTCTTCCTGCGAGAATGCCTGCCTGCGAGAATGCCTGCCTGCCTGCCTGCCTGCCAGTCTGCGAGAATGCCTGCGTGCCTGCCTGCCTGCCTGCCTACCTGCGACAATGCCTGCCTGCCTGCCTGCCTGCCTGCCTGCGACAATGCCTGCCTGCCTGCCTGCCTGCCTGCCTGCGGCAATGCCTGCCTGCCTGCCTGCCTGCCTGCCTGCGACAAAGCCTGCCTTCCTGCCTGCCTACCTGCCTGCCTCTCTACCTGCCTGCCTGCCTACCTGCCTACCTACCTGCCTGCTACCTGCCTGCTACCTGCCTGCTACCTGCCTGCTACCTGCCTGCTACCTGCCTGCTACCTGCCTGCGAGAATGCCTGCCTGCCTGCCTGCATTCCTGCTAGAATGCCTGCCTGCCTGCCTGCCTCCCTGCCTGCCTGTCTGCCTGCCTGCCTGTCTTCCTGCGAGAATGCCTGCCTGCGAGAATGCCTGCCTGCCTGCCTGCCTGCCAGTCTGCGAGAATGCCTGCGTGCCTGCCTGCCTGCCTGCCTGCCTGCCTGCGACAATTCCTGCCTGCCTGCCTGCGACAATGCCTGCCTGCCTGCCTGCCTGCCTGCCTGCGACAATGCCTGCCTGCCTGCGACAATGCCTGCCTGCCTGCCTGCCTGCCTGCGACAAAGCCTGCCTTCCTGCCTGCCTGCCTGCCTGCGACAATGCCTGCGACAATGCCTGCCTGCCTTCCTGCGACAATGCCTGCGACAATAACTGCCTGCCTGCCTGCGACAATGACTGCCTATGAGAATGCCTGCCTGCGTGCCTGGGAGATTGCCTGCCTGCGAGAATGACTGCCTGCCTGCCTGCCTGCGACAATGCCTGCGACAATGCCTGCCTGCCTGCGACAATGCCTGCGACAATGCCTGGCTGCCTGCCTGCGACAATGCCTGCGACAATGCCTGCCTGCCTGCCTGCGACAATGCCTGCCTACGAGAATGCCTGCCTGCGTGCCTGGGAGATTGCCTGCCTGCGAGAATGCCTGCCTGCCTGCCTGCCTGCCTACCTGCCTGCCTACCTGCCTGCGAGAATTCCTGTCTGCCTACCTGCCTGCGAGAATACCTACCTGCCTGCCTTCCTGCGAGAATGCCTGCCTACCTGCGAGAATGCCTGCTGCCTGCCTGCCTGCCTGCCTGCGAGAATGCTTGCCTGCCTACCTGCCTGCCTACCTGCCTGCCTACCTGCCTGCCTACCTGCCTGCCTGCCTACCTGCCTGCCTGCCTACCTGCCTGCCTGCCTACCTGCCTGACTGCCTACCTGCCTACCTACCTGCCTGCTACCTGCCTGCTACCTGCCTGCTAACTGCCTGCTACCTGCCGGCTACCTGCCTGCGAGAATGCCTGCCTGCGAGAATGCCTGCCTGCCTGCATTCCTGCTAGAATGCCTGCCTGCCTGCCTGCCTCCCTGCCTGCCTTCCTGCCTGCCTACCTCTCTTCCTTCGAGAATGCCTGCCTGCGAGAATGCCTGCCTGCCTGCCTGCCTGCCAGTCTGCGAGAATGCCTGCGTGCGTGCCTGCCTGCCTGCCTGCCTGCCTGCGACAATGCCTGCCTGCCTGCCTGCCTGCCTGCCTGCGACAATGCCTGCCTGCCTGCCTGCCTGCGACAATGCCTGCCTGCCTGCCTGCCTGCCTGCCTGCCTTCCTGCCTGCGACAAAGCCTGCCTTCCTGCCTGCCTGCCTACCTGCCTGCCTGCCTACCTGCCTGCCTGCCTACCTGCCTACCTACCTGCCTGCTACCTGCCTGCTATCTGCCTGCTACCTGCCTGCTACCTGCCTGCGAGAATGCCTGCCTGCCTGCATTCCTGCTAGAATGCCTGCCTGCCTGCCTCCCTGCCTGCCTGCCTGCCTGCCTGCCTGTCTTCCTGCGAGAATGCCTGCCTGCGAGAATGCCTGCCTGCCTGCCTGCCTGCCAGTCTGCGAGAATGCCTGCGTGCCTGCCTGCCTGCCTGCCTGCGACAATGCCTGCCTGCCTGCCTGCCTGCCTGCCTGCCTGCGACAATGCCTGCCTGCCTGCCTGCCTGCCTGCGACAATGCCTGCCTGCCTGCCTGCTACAATGCCTGCCTGCCTGCCTTCCTGCCTGCCTGCCTGCCTGCGACAAAGCCTGCCTTCCTGCCTGCCTGCCTGCCTGCCTGCCTGCGACAATGCCTGCCTGCCTGCCTGCCTGCCTGCCTGCGACAATGCCTGCCTGCCTGCCTGCCTGCCTGCCTGCCTGCCTGCGACAATGCCTGCCTGCCTGCCTGGGAGAATGCCTGCCTGCCTGCCTGCCTGCCTGCCTGCCTGCGAGAATGCCTGCCTGCCTGCCTGCGAGAATGCCTGCCTGACTGCCTGCCTGCCTGCCTGCCTGCGACAATGCCTGCCTGCCTGCCTGCCTGCCTGCCTGCCTGCCTGCCTGCCTGCCTGCGAGAATGCCTGCCTGCCTGCCTGCCTGCGACAATGCCTGCCTGCCTGCCTGCCTGCCTGCGACAATGCCTGCCTGCCTGCCTCCCTGCCTGCCTGCCTGCCTGCCTGCGACAATGCCTGCCTGCCTGCCTGCCTGCCTGCGACAATGACTGCCTGCCTGCCAGCCTGCCTGCCTGCGAGAATGCTTGTCTGCCTACCTGCCTGCCTACTTGCCTGCCTACCTGCCTGCCTACCTGCCTGCCTGCCTACCTGCCTGCCTGCCTACCTGCCTGCCTGCCTACCTGCCTGCCTGCCTACCTGCCTACCTACCTGCCTGCTACCTGCCTGCTACCTGCCTGCTAACTGCCTGCTACCTGCCTGCTACCTACCTGCTACCTGCCTGCTACCTGCCTGCTACCTGCCTGCTACCTGCCTGCGAGAATGCCTGCCTGCCTGCATTCCTGCTAGAATGCCTGCCTGCCTGCCTGCCTCCCTGCCTGCCTGCCTGCCTGCCTGCCTGTCTTCCTGCGAGAATGCCTGCCTGTGAGAATGCCTGCCTGCCTGGCAGCCTGCCAGTCTGCGAGAATGCCTGCGTGCCTGCCTGCCTGCCTGCCTGCCTGCCTGCCTGCGACAATGCCTGCCTGCCTGCCTGCCTGCCTGCGACAATGCCTGCCTGCCTGCCTGCCTGCCTGCCTGCCTGCGACAATGCCTGCCTGCCTGCCTGCCTGCGACAATGCCTTCCTGCCTGCCAGCCTGCCTGCCTGCCTGCCTGCCTGCCTGCCTGCGACAAAGCCTGCCTTCCTGCCTGCCTGCCTACCTGCCTGCCTGCCTACCTGCCTGCCTGCCTACCTATCTACCTACCTGCCTGCTACCTGCCTGCTACCTGCCTGCTACCTGCCTGCTACCTGCCTGCTACCTGCCTGCTACCTGCCTGCGAGAATGCCTACCTGCCTGCATTCCTGCTAGAATGCCTGCCTGCCTGCCTGCCTCCCTGCCTGCCTGCCTGCCTGCCTGCCTGTCTTCCTGCGAGAATGCCTGCCTGTGAGAATGCCTGCCTGCCTGCCTGCCTGCCAGTCTGCGAGAATGCCTGCGTGCCTGCCTGCCTGCCTGCCTGCCTGCGACAATGCCTGCCTGCCTGCCTGCCTGCGTGCCTGCGACAATGCCTGCCTGCCTGCCTGCCTGCCTGCCTGCGACAATGCCTGCCTGCCTGCCTGCCTGCGACAATGCCTGCCTGCCTGCCTGCCTGCCTGCCTGCCTGCCTGCCTGCGACAAAGCCTGCCTTCCTGCCTGCCTGCCTACCTGCCTGCCTGCCTACCTGCCTGCCTGCCTACCTACCTACCTACCTGCCTGCTACCTGCCTGCTACCTGCCTGCTACCTGCCTGCTACCTGCCTGCTACCTGCCTGCGAGAATGCCTACCTGCCTGCATTCCTGCTAGAATGCCTGCCTGCCTGCCTGCCTGACTGTCTTCCTGCGAGAATGCCTGCCTGCGAGAATGTCTGCGTGCCTGACTGCCTGCCTGCCTGCCTGCCTGCCTGCGACAATGCCTGCCTGCCTGCCTGCCTGCGACAATGCCTGCCTGCCTGCCTGCCTGCCTGCGACAAAGCCTGCCTTCCTGCCTGCCTGCCTGCCTGCCTGCCTGCCTGGGACAATGCCTGCCTGCCTGCCAGCCTGCCTGCCTGCCTGCCTGCCTGCCTGCGACAATGCCTGCCTGCCTGCCTGCCTGCGACAATGCCTGCCTACCTGCCTGCCTGCCTGCGACAATGCCTGCCGGCCTGCCAGCGGGAATGCCTGCCTGCCTGCCTGCCTGCCTGCCTGCCTGCCTGCCTGCGAGAATGCCTGCCTGCCTGCCTGCCTGCCTGCCTGCCTGCCTGCCTGCCTGCCTGCGAGAATGCCTGCCTGCCTGCCTGCCTGCCTGCCTGCCTGCCTGCCTGCCTGCCTGCCTGCCTGCCTGCCTGCCTGCCTGCGAGAATGCCTGCCTGCCTGCCTGCCTGCCTGCCTGCCTGCCTGCCTGCCTGCCTGCCTGCCTGCGAGAATGCCTGCCTGCCTGCCTGCCTGCCTGCCTGTCTGCCTGCGAGAATGCCTGCCTGCCTGCCTGCCTGCCTGCCTGCCTGCCTGCGAGAATGCCTGCCTGCCTGCCTGCCTGCCTGCGACAATGCCTGCCTGCCTGCCTGCCTGCCTGCGACAATGCCTGCCTTCCTGCCTGCCTGCCTGACTGCCTGCGACAATGCCTGCCTGCCTGCCTGCCTGCGTGCCTGCCTGCCTGCGACAATGCCTGCCTGCCTGCCTGCCTGCCTGCCTGCGACAATGCCTGCCTGCCTGCCTGCCTGCCTGCGACAATGCCTGCCTGCCTGCCTGCCTGCCTGCCTGCGAGAATGCCTGCGAGAATGCCTGCCTGCCTGCCTCCCTGCGACAATGCCTGCGACAATGCCTGCCTGCCTGCCTGCGACAATGCCTGCGACAATGCCTGCCTGCCTGCCTGCGACAATGCCTGCGACAATGCCTGCCTGCCTGCCTGCGACAATGCCTGCCTACGAGAATGCCTGCCTGCGTGCCTGGGAGATTGCCTGCCTGCGAGAATGCCTGCCTGCCTGCCTGCCTGCCTACCTGCCTGCCTACCTCCCTGCGAGAATTCCTGCCTGCCTACCTGCCTGCGAGAATACCTACCTGCCTGCCTTCCTGCGAGAATGCCTGCCTACCTGCGAGAATGCCTGCTGCCTGCCTGACGGCCTGCCTGCCTGCGAGAATGCTTGCCTGCCTACCTGCCTGCCTACCTGCTGCCTACCTGCCTTCCTGCCTACCTGCCTGCCTGCTTACCTGCCTGCCTGCCTACCTGCCTGCCTGCCTACCTGCCTACCTACCTGCCTGCTACCTGCCTGCTACCTGCCTGCTACATGCATGCTACCTGCCTGCTACCTGCCTGCTACCTGCCGACTACCTGCCTGCGAGAATGCCTGCCTGCCTACATTCCTGCTAGAATGCCTGCCTGCCTCCCTGCCTGCCTGCTTGCCTGCCTGCCTGTCTTCCTTCTAGAATGCCTGCCTGCGACAATGCCTGCCTGCCTGACTGCCTGCCTGCGACAATGCCTGCCTGCCTGACTTCCTGCCTGCCTGCCTGCGACAATGCCTGCCTGCCTGCCTGCCTACCTGCGACAATGCCTGCCTGCCTGCCTGCCTGCCTGCGACAAAGCCTGCCTTCCTGCCTGCCTGCCTACCTGCCTGCCTGCCTACATGCCTGCCTGCCTACCTGCCTACCTACCTGCCTGCTACCTGCCTGCTACCTGCCTGCTACCTGCCTGCGAGAATGCCTACCTGCCTGTCTTCCTGCGAGAATGCCTGCCTGCGAGAATGCCTGCCTGCCTGCCTGGCTGCCAGTCTGCGAGAATGCCTGCGTGCCTGCCTGCCTGCCTGCCTGCCTGCCTGCGACAATGCCTGCCTGCCTGCCTGCCTGCCTGCCTGCGACAATGCCTGCCTGCCTGCCTGCCTGCCTGCCTGCGACAATGCCTGCCTGCCTGCCTGCCTGCCACAATGCCTGCCTGCCTGCCTGCCTGCCTGCGACAAAGCCTGCGTTCCTGCCTGCCTGCCTGCCTGCCTGCCTGCCTGCCTGCGACAATGCCTGCCTGCCTGCCAGCCTGCCTGCCTGCCTGCCTGCCTGCCAGCCTTCCTGCGACAATGCCTGCCTGCCTGCCTGCCTGCCTGCGACAATGCCTGCCTGCCTGCTGCCTGCCTGCCTGCGACAATGCCTGCCTACCTGCCTGGGAGAATACCTGCCTGCCTGCCTGCCTGCCTGCCTGCCTGCCTGCCTGCCTGCCTGCCTGCGAGAATGCCTGCCTGCCTGCCTGCCTGCCTGCCTGCGAGAATGCCTGCCTGCCTGCCTGCCTGCCTGCCTGCGACAATGCCTGCCTGACTGCCTGCCTGCCTGCCTGCCTGCCTGCGACAATGCCTGCCTGCCTGCCTGCCTGCCTGCCTGCCTGCCTGCCTGCCTGCCTGCCTGCCTGCCTGCGACAATGCCTGCCTGACTGCCTGCCTGCCTGCGACAATGCCTGCCTGCCTGCCTGCCTGCGACAATGCCTGCCTGCCTGCCTGCCTGCCTGCGACAATGCCTGCCTGCCTGCCTGCCTGCCTGCCTGCGAGAATGCTTGCCTGCCTACCTGCCTGCCTACCTGCCTGCCTACCTGCCTGCCTACCTGCCTGCCTGCCTACCTGCCTGCCTGCCTACCTGCCTGCCTGCCTACCTGCCTGCCTGCCTACCTGCCTACCTACCTGCCTGCTACCTGCCTGCTACCTGCCTGCTACCTGCCTGCTCCCTGCCTGCTCCCTGCCTGCAACCTGCCTGCTACCTGCCTGTGAGAATGCCTGCCTGCCTGCATTCCTGCTAGAATGCCTGCCTGCCTGCCTGCCTCCCTGCCTGCCTGCCTGCCTGCCTGTCTTCCTGCGAGAATGCCTGCCTGCGAGAATGCCTGCCTGCCTGCCTGTCTGCCAGTCTGCGAGAATGCCTGCGTGCCTGCCTGCCTGCCTGCAACAATGCCTGCCTGCCTGCCTGCATGCCTGCGACAATGCCTGCCTGCCTGCCTGCCTGCGACAATGCCTGCCTGCCTGCCTGCCTGCCTGCTTGCCTGCGACAAAGCCTGCCTTCCTGCCTGCCTGCCTACCTGCCTGCCTGCCTACCTGCCTGCCTGCCTACCTGCCTACTTACCTGTCTGCTACCTGCCTGCTACCTGCCTGCTACCTGCCTGCTACCTGCCTGCTACCTGCCTGCGAGAATGCCTGCCTGCCTGCATTCCTGCTAGAATGCCTGCCTGCCTGCCTCCCTGCTTGCCTGCCTGCCTGCCTGCCTGTCTTCCTGCAAGAATGCCTGCCTGCGAGAATGCCTGCCTGCCTGCCTCCCTGGCAGTCTGCGAGAATGCCTGCGTGCCTGCCTGCCTGCCTGCGACAATGCCTGCCTGCCTGCCTGCCTGTCTGCCTGCCTGCCTGCGACAATGCCTGCCTGCCTGCCTGCCTGCCTGCCTGCGACAATGCCTGCCTGCCTGCCTGCCTGCCTGCGACAATGCCTGCCTGCCTGCCTGCCTGCGAGAATGCTTGCCTGCCTACCTGCCTGCCTACCTGCTGCCTACCTGCCTTCCTGCCTACCTGCCTGCCTGCTTACCTGCCTGCCTGCCTACCTGCCTGCCTGCCTACCTGCCTACCTACCTGCCTGCTACCTGCCTGCTACCTGCCTGCTACATGCATGCTACCTGCCTGCTACCTGCCTGCTACCTGCCGGCTACCTGCCTGCGAGAATGCCTGCCTGCCTACATTCCTGCTAGAATGCCTGCCTGCTTCCCTGCCTGCCTGCCTGCCTGCCTGACTGCCTACCTGCCTACCTACCTGCCTGCTACCTGCCTGCTACCTGCCTGCTAACTGCCTGCTACCTGCCGGCTACCTGCCTGCGAGAATGCCTGCCTGCGAGAATGCCTGCCTGCCTGCATTCCTGCTAGAATGCCTGCCTGCCTGCCTGCCTCCCTGCCTGCCTTCCTGCCTGCCTACCTCTCTTCCTTCGAGAATGCCTGCCTGCGAGAATGCCTGCCTGCCTGCCTGCCTGCCAGTCTGCGAGAATGCCTGCGTGCGTGCCTGCCTGCCTGCCTGCCTGCCTGCGACAATGCCTGCCTGCCTGCCTGCCTGCCTGCCTGCGACAATGCCTGCCTGCCTGCCTGCCTGCGACAATGCCTGCCTGCCTGCCTGCCTGCCTGCCTGCCTTCCTGCCTGCGACAAAGCCTGCCTTCCTGCCTGCCTGCCTACCTGCCTGCCTGCCTACCTGCCTGCCTGCCTACCTGCCTACCTACCTGCCTGCTACCTGCCTGCTATCTGCCTGCTACCTGCCTGCTACCTGCCTGCGAGAATGCCTGCCTGCCTGCATTGCTGCTAGAATGCCTGCCTGCCTGCCTCCCTGCCTGCCTGCCTGCCTGCCTGCCTGTCTTCCTGCGAGAATGCCTGCCTGCGAGAATGCCTGCCTGCCTGCCTGCCTGCCAGTCTGCGAGAATGCCTGCGTGCCTGCCTGCCTGCCTGCCTGCGACAATGCCTGCCTGCCTGCCTGCCTGCCTGCCTGCCTGCGACAATGCCTGCCTGCCTGCCTGCCTGCCTGCGACAATGCCTGCCTGCCTGCCTGCTACAATGCCTGCCTGCCTGCCTTCCTGCCTGCCTGCCTGCCTGCGACAAAGCCTGCCTTCCTGCCTGCCTGCCTGCCTGCCTGCCTGCGACAATGCCTGCCTGCCTGCCTGCCTGCCTGCGACAATGCCTGCCTGCCTGCCTGCCTGCCTGCCTGCCTGCCTGCGACAATGCCTGCCTGCCTGCCTGGGAGAATGCCTGCCTGCCTGCCTGCCTGCCTGCCTGCCTGCGAGAATGCCTGCCTGCCTGCCTGCGAGAATGCCTGCCTGCCTGACTGCCTGCCTGCCTGCCTGCGACAATGCCTGCCTGCCTGCCTGCCTGCCTGCCTGCCTGCCTGCCTGCCTGCCTGCGAGAATGCCTGCCTGCCTGCCTGCCTGCGACAATGCCTGCCTGCCTGCCTGCTTGCCTGCGACAATGCCTGCCTGCCTGCCTCCCTGCCTGCCTGCCTGCCTGCCTGCGACAATGCCTGCCTGCCTGCCTGCCTGCCTGCGACAATGACTGCCTGCCTGCCAGCCTGCCTGCCTGCGAGAATGCTTGTCTGCCTACCTGCCTGCCTACTTGCCTGCCTACCTGCCTGCCTACCTGCCTGCCTGCCTACCTGCCTGCCTGCCTACCTGCCTGCCTGCCTACCTGCCTGCCTGCCTACCTGCCTACCTACCTGCCTGCTACCTGCCTGCTACCTGCCTGCTAACTGCCTGCTACCTGCCTGCTACCTACCTGCTACCTGCCTGCTACCTGCCTGCTACCTGCCTGCTACCTGCCTGCGAGAATGCCTGCCTGCCTGCATTCCTGCTAGAATGCCTGCCTGCCTGCCTGCCTCCCTGCCTGCCTGCCTGCCTGCCTGCCTGTCTTCCTGCGAGAATGCCTGCCTGTGAGAATGCCTGCCTGCCTGGCAGCCTGCCAGTCTGCGAGAATGCCTGCGTGCCTGCCTGCCTGCCTGCCTGCCTGCCTGCCTGCGACAATGCCTGCCTGCCTGCCTGCCTGCCTGCGACAATGCCTGCCTGCCTGCCTGCCTGCCTGCCTGCCTGCGACAATGCCTGCCTGCCTGCCTGCCTGCGACAATGCCTTCCTGCCTGCCAGCCTGCCTGCCTGCCTGCCTGCCTGCGACAAAGCCTGCCTTCCTGCCTGCCTGCCTACCTGCCTGCCTGCCTACCTGCCTGCCTGCCTACCTATCTACCTACCTGCCTGCTACCTGCCTGCTACCTGCCTGCTACCTGCCTGCTACCTGCCTGCTACCTGCCTGCTACCTGCCTGCGAGAATGCCTACCTGCCTGCATTCCTGCTAGAATGCCTGCCTGCCTGCCTGCCTCCCTGCCTGCCTGCCTGCCTGCCTGCCTGTCTTCCTGCGAGAATGCCTGCCTGTGAGAATGCCTGCCTGCCTGCCTGCCTGCCAGTCTGCGAGAATGCCTGCGTGCCTGCCTGCCTGCCTGCCTGCCTGCGACAATGCCTGCCTGCCTGCCTGCCTGCGTGCCTGCGACAATGCCTGCCTGCCTGCCTGCCTGCCTGCCTGCGACAATGCCTGCCTGCCTGCCTGCCTGCGACAATGCCTGCCTGCCTGCCTGCCTGCCTGCCTGCCTGCCTGCGACAAAGCCTGCCTTCCTGCCTGCCTGCCTACCTGCCTGCCTGCCTACCTGCCTGCCTGCCTACCTACCTAACTACCTGCCTGCTACCTGCCTGCTACCTGCCTGCTACCTGCCTGCTACCTGCCTGCTACCTGCCTGCGAGAATGCCTACCTGCCTGCATTCCTGCTAGAATGCCTGCCTGCCTGCCTGCCTGCCTGTCTTCCTGCGAGAATGCCTGCCTGCGAGAATGTCTGCGTGCCTGACTGCCTGCCTGCCTGCCTGCCTGCCTGCGACAATGCCTGCCTGCCTGCCTGCCTGCGACAATGCCTGCCTGCCTGCCTGCCTGCCTGCGACAAAGCCTGCCTTCCTGCCTGCCTGCCTGCCTGCCTGCCTGCCTGGGACAATGCCTGCCTGCCTGCCAGCCTGCCTGCCTGCCTGCCTGCCTGCCTGCGACAATGCCTGCCTGCCTGCCTGCCTGCGACAATGCCTGCCTACCTGCCTGCCTGCCTGCGACAATGCCTGCCGGCCTGCCAGCGGGAATGCCTGCCTGCCTGCCTGCCTGCCTGCCTGCCTGCCTGCCTGCGAGAATGCCTGCCTGCCTGCCTGCCTGCCTGCCTGCCTGCCTGCCTGCCTGCCTGCCTGCGAGAATGCCTGCCTGCCTGCCTGCCTGCCTGCCTGCCTGCCTGCCTGCCTGCCTGCCTGCCTGCCTGCCTGCCTGCCTGCGAGAATGCCTGCCTGCCTGCCTGCCTGCCTGCCTGCCTGCCTGCCTGCCTGCCTGCCTGCCTGCCTGCCTGCCTGCGAGAATGCCTGCCTGCCTGCCTGCCTGCCTGCCTGTCTGCCTGCGAGAATGCCTGCCTGCCTGCCTGCCTGCCTGCCTGCCTGCCTGCGAGAATGCCTGCCTGCCTGCCTGCCTGCCTGCGACAATGCCTGCCTGCCTGCCTGCCTGCCTGCGACAATGCCTGCCTTCCTGCCTGCCTGCCTGACTGCCTGCGACAATGCCTGCCTGCCTGCCTGCCTGCGTGCCTGCCTGCCTGCGACAATGCCTGCCTGCCTGCCTGCCTGCCTGCCTGCGACAATGCCTGCCTGCCTGCCTGCCTGCCTGCGACAATGCCTGCCTGCCTGCCTGCCTGCCTGCCTGCGAGAATGCCTGCGAGAATGCCTGCCTGCCTGCCTGCCTGCGACAATGCCTGCGACAATGCCTGCCTGCCTGCCTGCGACAATGCCTGCGACAATGCCTGCCTGCCTGCCTGCGACAATGCCTGCGACAATGCCTGCCTGCCTGCCTGCGACAATGCCTGCCTACGAGAATGCCTGCCTGCGTGCCTGGGAGATTGCCTGCCTGCGAGAATGCCTGCCTGCCTGCCTGCCTGCCTACCTGCCTGCCTACCTCCCTGCGAGAATTCCTGCCTGCCTACCTGCCTGCGAGAATACCTACCTGCCTGCCTTCCTGCGAGAATGCCTGCCTACCTGCGAGAATGCCTGCTGCCTGCCTGACGGCCTGCCTGCCTGCGAGAATGCTTGCCTGCCTACCTGCCTGCCTACCTGCTGCCTACCTGCCTTCCTGCCTACCTGCCTGCCTGCTTACCTGCCTGCCTGCCTACCTGCCTGCCTGCCTACCTGCCTACCTACCTGCCTGCTACCTGCCTGCTACCTGCCTGCTACATGCATGCTACCTGCCTGCTACCTGCCTGCTACCTGCCGGCTACCTGCCTGCGAGAATGCCTGCCTGCCTACATTCCTGCTAGAATGCCTGCCTGCCTCCCTGCCTGCCTGCTTGCCTGCCTGCCTGTCTTCCTTCTAGAATGCCTGCCTGCGACAATGCCTGCCTGCCTGACTGCCTGCCTGCGACAATGCCTGCCTGCCTGACTTCCTGCCTGCCTGCCTGCGACAATGCCTGCCTGCCTGCCTGCCTACCTGCGACAATGCCTGCCTGCCTGCCTGCCTGCCTGCCTGCGACAAAGCCTGCCTTCCTGCCTGCCTGCCTACCTGCCTGCCTGCCTACATGCCTGCCTGCCTACCTGCCTACCTACCTGCCTGCTACCTGCCTGCTACCTGCCTGCTACCTGCCTGCGAGAATGCCTACCTGCCTGTCTTCCTGCGAGAATGCCTGCCTGCGAGAATGCCTGCCTGCCTGCCTGGCTGCCAGTCTGCGAGAATGCCTGCGTGCCTGCCTGCCTGCCTGCCTGCCTGCCTGCGACAATGCCTGCCTGCCTGCCTGCCTGCCTGCCTGCGACAATGCCTGCCTGCCTGCCTGCCTGCCTGCCTGCCTGCAACAATGCCTGCCTGCCTGCCTGCCTGCCACAATGCCTGCCTGCCTGCCTGCCTGCCTGCGACAAAGCCTGCGTTCCTGCCTGCCTGCCTGCCTGCCTGCCTGCCTGCCTGCCTGCCTGCGACAATGCCTGCCTGCCTGCCAGCCTGCCTGCCTGCCTGCCTGCCTGCCAGCCTTCCTGCGACAATGCCTGCCTGCCTGCCTGCCTGCCTGCGACAATGCCTGCCTGCCTGCTGCCTGCCTGCCTGCGACAATGCCTGCCTACCTGCCTGGGAGAATACCTGCCTGCCTGCCTGCCTGCCTGCCTGCCTGCCTGCCTGCCTGCGAGAATGCCTGCCTGCCTGCCTGCCTGCCTGCCTGCGAGAATGCCTGCCTGCCTGCCTGCCTGCCTGCCTGCGACAATGCCTGCCTGACTGCCTGCCTGCCTGCCTGCCTGCCTGCGACAATGCCTGCCTGCCTGCCTGCCTGCCTGCCTGCCTGCCTGCCTGCCTGCCTGCCTGCCTGCCTGCGACAATGCCTGCCTGACTGCCTGCCTGCCTGCGACAATGCCTGCCTGCCTGCCTGCCTGCGACAATGCCTGCCTGCCTGCCTGCCTGCCTGCGACAATGCCTGCCTGCCTGCCTGCCTGCCTGCCTGCGAGAATGCTTGCCTGCCTACCTGCCTGCCTACCTGCCTGCCTACCTGCCTGCCTACCTGCCTGCCTGCCTACCTGCCTGCCTGCCTACCTGCCTGCCTGCCTACCTGCCTGCCTGCCTACCTGCCTACCTACCTGCCTGCTACCTGCCTGCTACCTGCCTGCTACCTGCCTGCTCCCTGCCTGCTCCCTGCCTGCAACCTGCCTGCTACCTGCCTGTGAGAATGCCTGCCTGCCTGCATTCCTGCTAGAATGCCTGCCTGCCTGCCTGCCTCCCTGCCTGCCTGCCTGCCTGCCTGTCTTCCTGCGAGAATGCCTGCCTGCGAGAATGCCTGCCTGCCTGCCTGTCTGCCAGTCTGCGAGAATGCCTGCGTGCCTGCCTGCCTGCCTGCAACAATGCCTGCCTGCCTGCCTGCCTGCCTGCGACAATGCCTGCCTGCCTGCCTGCCTGCGACAATGCCTGCCTGCCTGCCTGCCTGCCTGCTTGCCTGCGACAAAGCCTGCCTTCCTGCCTGCCTGCCTACCTGCCTGCCTGCCTACCTGCCTGCCTGCCTACCTGCCTACTTACCTGTCTGCTACCTGCCTGCTACCTGCCTGCTACCTGCCTGCTACCTGCCTGCTACCTGCCTGCGAGAATGCCTGCCTGCCTGCATTCCTGCTAGAATGCCTGCCTGCCTGCCTCCCTGCTTGCCTGCCTGCCTGCCTGCCTGTCTTCCTGCAAGAATGCCTGCCTGCGAGAATGCCTGCCTGCCTGCCTCCCTGGCAGTCTGCGAGAATGCCTGCGTGCCTGCCTGCCTGCCTGCGACAATGCCTGCCTGCCTGCCTGCCTGTCTGCCTGCCTGCCTGCGACAATGCCTGCCTGCCTGCCTGCCTGCCTGCCTGCGACAATGCCTGCCTGCCTGCCTGCCTGCCTGCGACAATGCCTGCCTGCCTGCCTGCCTGCCTGCGAGAATGCTTGCCTGCCTACCTGCCTGCCTACCTGCTGCCTACCTGCCTTCCTGCCTACCTGCCTGCCTGCTTACCTGCCTGCCTGCCTACCTGCCTGCCTGCCTACCTGCCTACCTACCTGCCTGCTACCTGCCTGCTACCTGCCTGCTACATGCATGCTACCTGCCTGCTACCTGCCTGCTACCTGCCGGCTACCTGCCTGCGAGAATGCCTGCCTGCCTACATTCCTGCTAGAATGCCTGCCTGCTTCCCTGCCTGCCTGCCTGCCTGCCTGCCTGTCTTCCTTCTAGAATGCCTGCCTGCGACAATGCCTGCCTGCCTGACTGCCTGCCTGCGACAATGCCTGCCTGCCTGCCTTCCTGCCTGCCTGCCTGCGACAATGCCTGCCTGCCTGCCTGCCTACCTGCGACAATGCCTGCCTGCCTGCCTGCCTGCCTGCCTGCGACAAAGCCTGCCTTCCTGCCTGCCTGCCTACCTGCCTGCCTGCCTACATGCCTGCCTGCCTACCTGCCTACCTACCTGCCTGCTACCTGCCTGCTACCTGCCTGCTACCTGCCTGCTACCTGCCTGCGAGAATGCCTACCTGCCTGTCTTCCTGCGAGAATGCCTGCCTGCGAGAATGCCTGCCTGCCTGCCTGGCTGCCAGTCTGCGAGAATGCCTGCGTGCCTGCCTGCCTGCCTGCCTGCCTGCCTGCGACAATGCCTGCCTGCCTGCCTGCCTGCCTGCCTGCGACAATGCCTGCCTGCCTGCCTGCCTGCCTGCCTGCGACAATGCCTGCCTGCCTGCCTGCCTGCCACAATGCCTGCCTGCCTGCCTGCCTGCCTGCGACAAAGCCTGCGTTCCTGCCTGCCTGCCTGCCTGCCTGCCTGCCTGCCTGCCTGCCTGCGACAATGCCTGCCTGCTTGCCAGCCTGCCTGCCTGCCTGCCTGCCTGCCAGCCTTCCTGCGACAATGCCTGCCTGCCTGCCTGCCTGCCTGCGACAATGCCTGCCTGCCTGCTGCCTGCCTGCCTGCGACAATGCCTGCCTACCTGCCTGGGAGAATACCTGCCTGCCTGCCTGCCTGCCTGCCTGCCTGCCTGCCTGCCTGCCTGCGAGAATGCCTGCCTGCCTGCCTGCCTGCCTGCCTGCCTGCGAGAATGCCTGCCTGCCTGCCTGCCTGCCTGCCTGCCTGCCTGCCTGTGACAATGCCTGCCTGACTGCCTGCGACAATGCCTGCCTGCCTGCCTGCGACAATGCCTGCCTGCCTGCCTGCCTGCCTGCCTGCCTGCCTGCCTGCCTGCCTGCGACAATGCCTGCCTGACTGCCTGCCTGCCTGCGACAATGCCTGCCTGCCTGCCTGCCTGCGACAATGCCTGCCTGCCTGCCTGCCTGCCTGCCTGCGACAATGCCTGCCTGCCTGCCTGCCTGCCTGCCTGCGAGAATGCTTGCCTGCCTACCTGCCTGCCTACCTGCCTGCCTACCTGCCTGCCTACCTGCCTGCCTGCCTACCTGCCTGCCTGCCTACCTGCCTGCCTGCCTACCTGCCTGCCTGCCTACCTGCCTACCTACCTGCCTGCTACCTGCCTGCTACCTGCCTGCTACCTGCCTGCTCCCTGCCTGCTACCTGCCTGCGAGAATGCCTGCCTGCCTGCATTCCTGCTAGAATGCCTGCCTGCCTGCCTGCCTCCCTGCCTGCCTGCCTGCCTGCCTGCCTGCCTGTCTTCCTGCGAGAATGCCTGCCTGCGAGAATGCCTGCCTGCCTGCCTGTCTGCCAGTCTGCGAGAATGCCTGCGTGCCTGCCTGCCTGCCTGCGACAATGCCTGCCTGCCTGCCTGCCTGCCTGCGACAATGCCTGCCTGCCTGCCTGCCTGCGACAATGCCTGCCTGCCTGCCTGCCTGCCTGCTTGCCTGCGACAAAGCCTGCCTTCCTGCCTGCCTGCCTACCTGCCTGCCTGCCTACCTGCCTACCTACCTGCCTGCTACCTGCCTGCTATCTGCCTGCTACCTGCCTGCTACCTGCCTGCGAGAATGCCTGCCTGCCTGCATTCCTGCTAGAATGCCTGCCTGCCTGCCTCCCTGCCTGCCTGCCTGCCTGCCTGCCTGTCTTCCTGCGAGAATGCCTGCCTGCGAGAATGCCTGCCTGCCTGCCTGCCTGCCAGTCTGCGAGAATGCCTGCGTGCCTGCCTGCCTGCCTGCCTGCGACAATGCCTGCCTGCCTGCCTGCCTGCCTGCCTGCGACAATGCCTGCCTGCCTGCCTGCCTGCCTGCGACAATGCCTGACTGCCTGCCTGCTACAATGCCTGCCTGCCTGCCTTCCTGCCTGCCTGCCTGCCTGCGACAAAGCCTGCCTTCCTGCCTGCCTGCCTGCCTGCCTGCCTGCCTGCCTGCGACAATGCCTGCCTGCCTGCCTGCCTGCCTGCCTGCGACAATGCCTGCCTGCCTGCCTGCCTGACTGCCTGCCTGCCTGCGACAATGCCTGCCTGCCTGCCTGCCTGGGAGAATGCCTGCCTGCCTGCCTGCCTGCCTGCCTGCCTGCGAGAATGCCTGCCTGCCTGCCTGCGAGAATGCCTGCCTGCCTGACTGCCTGCCTGCCTGCCTGCGACAATGCCTGCCTGCCTGCCTGCCTGCCTGCCTGCCTGCCTGCCTGCCTGCGAGAATGCCTGCCTGCCTGCCTGCCTGCGACAATGCCTGCCTGCCTGCCTGCCTCCCTGCCTGCCTGCCTGCCTGCCTGCGACAATGCCTGCCAGCCTGCCTGCCTGCCTGCGACAATGACTGCCTGCCTGCCTGCCTGCCTGCCTGCGAGAATGCTTGTCTGCCTACCTGCCTGCCTACTTGCCTGCCTACCTGCCTGCCTACCTGCCTGCCTGCCTACCTGCCTGCCTGCCTACCTGCCTGCCTGCCTACCTGCCTGCCTGCCTACCTGCCTACCTACCTGCCTGCTACCTGCCTGCTACCTGCCTGCTAACTGCCTGCTACCTGCCTGCTACCTACCTGCTACCTGCCTGCTACCTGCCTGCTACCTGCCTGCTACCTGCCTGCGAGAATGCCTGCCTGCCTGCATTCCTGCTAGAATGCCTGCCTGCCTGCCTGCCTCCCTGCCTGCCTGCCTGCCTGCCTGCCTGTCTTCCTGCGAGAATGCCTGCCTGTGAGAATGCCTGCCTGCCTGGCAGCCTGCCAGTCTGCGAGAATGCCTGCGTGCCTGCCTGACTGCCTGCCTGCCTGCCTGCCTGCGACAATGCCTGCCTGCCTGCCTGCCTGCGACAATGCCTGCCTGCCTGCCTGCCTGCCTGCCTGCCTGCGACAATGCCTGCCTGCCTGCCTGCCTGCGACAATGCCTTCCTGCCTGCCAGCCTGCCTGCCTGCCTGCCTGCGACAAAGCCTGCCTTCCTGCCTGCCTGCCTACCTGCCTGCCTGCCTACCTGCCTGCCTGCCTACCTATCTACCTACCTGCCTGCTACCTGCCTGCTACCTGCCTGCTACCTGCCTGCGAGAATGCCTACCTGCCTGCATTCCTGCTAGAATGCCTGCCTGCCTGCCTGCCTCCCTGCCTGCCTGCCTGCCTGCCTGCCTGTCTTCCTGCGAGAATGCCTGCCTGTGAGAATGCCTGCCTGCCTGCCTGCCTGCCAGTCTACGAGAATGCCTGCGTGCCTGCCTGCCTGCCTGCCTGCCTGCCTGCCTGCGACAATGCCTGCCTGCCTGCCTGCCTGCGTGCCTGCGACAATGCCTGCCTGCCTGCCTGCCTGCCTGCCTGCCTGCCTGCGACAATGCCTGCCTGCCTGCCTGCCTGCGACAATGCCTGCCTGCCTGCCTGCCTGCCTGCCTGCCTGCCTGCCTGCGACAAAGCCTGCCTTCCTGCCTGCCTGCCTACCTGCCTGCCTGCCTACCTGCCTGCCTGCCTACCTGCCTGCCTGCCTACCTACCTACCTACCTGCCTGCTACCTGCCTGCTACCTGCCTGCTACCTGCCTGCTACCTGCCTGCTACCTGCCTGTGAGAATGCCTACCTGCCTGCATTCCTGCTAGAATGCCTGCCTGCCTGCCTGCCTGCCTGTCTTCCTGCGAGAATGCCTGCCTGCGAGAATGTCTGCGTGCCTGACTGCCTGCCTGCCTGCCTGCCTGCCTGCGACAATGCCTGCCTGCCTGCCTGCCTGCGACAATGCCTGCCTGCCTGCCTGCCTGCCTGCGACAAAGCCTGCCTTCCTGCCTGCCTGCCTGCCTGCCTGCCTGCCTGGGACAATGCCTGCCTGCCTGCCAGCCTGCCTGCCTGCCTGCCTGCCTGCCTGCCTGCGACAATGCCTGCCTGCCTGCCTGCCTGCGACAATGCCTGCCTACCTGCCTGCCTGCCTGCGACAATGCCTGCCGGCCTGCCAGCGGGAATGCCTGCCTGCCTGCCTGCCTGCCTGCCTGCCTGCCTGCGAGAATGCCTGCCTGCCTGCCTGCCTGCCTGCCTGCCTGCCTGCCTGCCTGCCTGCGAGAATGCCTGCCTGCCTGCCTGCCTGCCTGCCTGCCTGCCTGCCTGCGAGAATGCCTGCCTGCCTGCCTGCCTGCCTGCCTGCCTGCCTGCCTGCCTGCCTGCGAGAATGCCTGCGAGAATGCCTGCCTGCCTGCCTGCCTGCCTGCGACAATGCCTGCCTGCCTGCCTGCCTGCCTGCGACAATGCCTGCCTGCCTGCCTGCCTGCCTGACTGCCTGCGACAATGCCTGCCTGCCTGCCTGCCTGCGTGCCTGCCTGCCTGCGACAATGCCTGCCTGCCTGCCTGCCTGCCTGCCTGCCTGCCTGCGACAATGCCTGCCTGCCTGCCTGCCTGCCTGCGACAATGCCTGCCTGCCTGCCTGCCTGCCTGCCTGCGAGAATGCCTGCGAGAATGCCTGCCTGCCTGCCTGCCTGCCTGCGACAATGCCTGCGACAATGCCTGCCTGCCTGCCTGCGACAATGCCTGCGACAATGCCTGCCTGCCTGCCTGCGACAATGCCTGCGACAATGCCTGCCTGCCTGCCTGCGACAATGCCTGCCTACGAGAATGCCTGCCTGCGTGCCTGGGAGATTGCCGCCTGCGAGAATGCCTGCCTGCCTGCCTGCCTGCCTACCTGCCTGCCTACCTCCCTGCGAGAATTCCTGCCTGCCTACCTGCCTGCGAGAATACCTACCTGCCTGCCTTCCTGCGAGAATGCCTGCCTACCTGCGAGAATGCCTGCTGCCTGCCTGACGGCCTGCCTGCCTGCGAGAATGCTTGCCTGCCTACCTGCCTGCCTACCTGCTGCCTACCTGCCTTCCTGCCTACCTGCCTGCCTGCTTACCTGCCTGCCTGCCTACCTGCCTGCCTGCCTACCTGCCTACCTACCTGCCTGCTACCTGCCTGCTACCTGCCTGCTACATGCATGCTACCTGCCTGCTACCTGCCTGCTACCTGCCGGCTACCTGCCTGCGAGAATGCCTGCCTGCCTACATTCCTGCTAGAATGCCTGCCTGCCTCCCTGCCTGCCTGCCTGCCTGCCTGCCTGTCTTCCTTCTAGAATGCCTGCCTGCGACAATGCCTGCCTGCCTGACTGCCTGCCTGCGACAATGCCTGCCTGCCTGCCTTCCTGCCTGCCTGCCTGCGACAATGCCTGCCTGCCTGCCTGCCTACCTGCGACAATGCCTGCCTGCCTGCCTGCCTGCCTGCCTGCGACAAAGCCTGCCTTCCTGCCTGCCTGCCTACCTGCCTGCCTGCCTACATGCCTGCCTGCCTACCTGCCTACCTACCTGCCTGCTACCTGCCTGCTACCTGCCTGCTACCTGCCTCCTACCTGCCTGCGAGAATGCCTACCTGCCTGTCTTCCTGCGAGAATGCCTGCCTGCGAGAATGCCTGCCTGCCTGCCTGGCTGCCAGTCTGCGAGAATGCCTGCGTGCCTGCCTGCCTGCCTGCCTGCCTGCCTGCGACAATGCCTGCCTGCCTGCCTGCCTGCCTGCCTGCGACAATGCCTGCCTGCCTGCCTGCCTGCCTGCCTGCGACAATGCCTGCCTGCCTGCCTGCCTGCCACAATGCCTGCCTGCCTGCCTGCCTGCCTGCGACAAAGCCTGCGTTCCTGCCTGCCTGCCTGCCTGCCTGCCTGCCTGCCTGCCTGCCTGCGACAATGCCTGCCTGCCTGCCAGCCTGCCTGCCTGCCTGCCTGCCTGCCAGCCTTCCTGCGACAATGCCTGCCTGCCTGCCTGCCTGCCTGCGACAATGCCTGCCTGCCTGCTGTCTGCCTGCCTGTGACAATGCCTGCCTACCTGCCTGGGAGAATACCTGCCTGCCTGCCTGCCTGCCTGCCTGCCTGCCTGCCTGCCTGCCTGCCTGCGAGAATGCCTGCCTGCCTGCCTGCATGCCTGCCTGCGAGAATGCCTGCCTGCCTGCCTGCCTGCCTGCCTGCGACAATGCCTGCCTGACTGCCTGCCTGCCTGCCTGCCTGCCTGCGACAATGCCTGCCTGCCTGCCTGCCTGCCTGCCTGCCTGCCTGCCTGCCTGCCTGCCTGCCTGCGACAATGCCTGCCTGACTGCCTGCCTGCCTGCGACAATGCCTGCCTGCCTGCCTGCCTGCGACAATGCCTGCCTGCCTGCCTGCCTGCCTGCCTGCGACAATGCCTGCCTGCCTGCCTGCCTGCCTGCCTGCGAGAATGCTTGCCTGCCTACCTGCCTGCCTACCTGCCTGCCTACCTGCCTGCCTACCTGCCTGCCTGCCTACCTGCCTGCCTGCCTACCTGCCTGCCTGCCTACCTGCCTGCCTGCCTACCTGCCTACCTACCTGCCTGCTACCTGCCTGCTACCTGCCTGCTACCTGCCTGCTCCCTGCCTGCTCCCTGCCTGCAACCTGCCTGCTACCTGCCTGCGAGAATGCCTGCCTGCCTGCCTTCCTGCTAGAATGCCTGCCTGCCTGCCTGCCTCCCTGCCTGCCTGCCTGCCTGCCTGCCTGTCTTCCTGCGAGAATGCCTGCCTGCGAGAATGCCTGCCTGCCTGCCTGTCTGCCAGTCTGCGAGAATGCCTGCGTGCCTGCGTGCCTGCCTGCGACAATGCCTGCCTGCCTGCCTGCCTGCCTGCGACAATGCCTGCCTGCCTGCCTGCCTGCGACAATGCCTGCCTGCCTGCCTGCCTGCCTGCTTGCCTGCGACAAAGCCTGCCTTCCTGCCTGCCTGCCTACCTGCCTGCCTGCCTACCTGCCTGCCTGCCTACCTGCCTACTTACCTGTCTGCTACCTGCCTGCTACCTGCCTGCTACCTGCCTGCTACCTGCCTGCTACCTGCCTGCGAGAATGCCTGCCTGCCTGCATTCCTGCTAGAATGCCTGCCTGCCTGCCTCCCTGCTTGCCTGCCTGCCTGCCTGCCTGTCTTCCTGCAAGAATGCCTGCCTGCGAGAATGCCTGCCTGCCTGCCTCCCTGGCAGTCTGCGAGAATGCCTGCGTGCCTGCCTGCCTGCCTGCGACAATGCCTGCCTGCCTGCCTGCCTGTCTGCCTGCCTGCCTGCGACAATGCCTGCCTGCCTGCCTGCCTGCCTGCCTGCGACAATGCCTGCCTGCCTGCCTGCCTGCCTGCGACAATGCCTGCCTGCCTGCCTGCCTGCGAGAATACTTGCCTGCCTACCTGCCTGCCTACCTGCTGCCTACCTGCCTTCCTGCCTACCTGCCTGCCTGCTTACCTGCCTGCCTGCCTACCTGCCTGCCTGCCTACCTGCCTACCTACCTGCCTGCTACCTGCCTGCTACCTGCCTGCTACATGCATGCTACCTGCCTGCTACCTGCCTGCTACCTGCCGGCTACCTGCCTGCGAGAATGCCTGCCTGCCTACATTCCTGCTAGAATGCCTGCCTGCCTCCCTGCCTGCCTGCCTGCCTGCCTGCCTGTCTTCCTTCTAGAATGCCTGCCTGCGACAATGCCTGCCTGCCTGACTGCCTGCCTGCGACAATGCCTGCCTGCCTGCCTTCCTGCCTGCCTGCCTGCGACAATGCCTGCCTGCCTGCCTGCCTACCTGCGACAATGCCTGCCTGCCTGCCTGCCTGCCTGCCTGTGACAAAGCCTGCCTTCCTGCCTGCCTGCCTACCTGCCTGCCTGCCTACATGCCTGCCTGCCTACCTGCCTACCTACCTGCCTGCTACCTGCCTGCTACCTGCCTGCTACCTGCCTGCTACCTGCCTGCGAGAATGCCTACCTGCCTGACTTCCTGCGAGAATGCCTGCCTGCGAGAATGCCTGCCTGCCTGCCTGGCTGCCAGTCTGCGAGAATGCCTGCGTGCCTGCCTGCCTGCCTGCCTGCCTGCGACAATGCCTGCCTGCCTGCCTGCCTGCCTGCCTGCGACAATGCCTGCCTGCCTGCCTGCCTGCCTGCCTGCGACAATGCCTGCCTGCCTGCCTGCCTGCCACAATGCCTGCCTGCCTGCCTGCCTGCGACAAAGCCTGCGTTCCTGCCTGCCTGCCTGCCTGCCTGCCTGCCTGCCTGCGACAATGCCTGCCTGCCTGCCAGCCTGCCTGCCTGCCTGCCTGCCTGCCAGCCTTCCTGCGACAATGCCTGCCTGCCTGCCTGCCTGCCTGCGACAATGCCTGCCTGCCTGCTGCCTGCCTGCCTGCGACAATGCCTGCCTACCTGCCTGGGAGAATACCTGCCTGCCTGCCTGCCTGCCTGCCTGCCTGCCTGCCTGCCTGCCTGCGAGAATGCCTGCCTGCCTGCCTGCCTGCCTGCCTGCCTGCCTGCGAGAATGCCTGCCTGCCTGCCTGCCTGCCTGCCTGCCTGCGACAATGCCTGCCTGACTGCCTGCGACAATGCCTGCCTGACTGCCTGCGACAATGCCTGCCTGCCTGCCTGCCTGCCTGCCTGCCTGCCTGCCTGCCTGCGACAATGCCTGCCTGACTGCCTGCCTCCCTGCGACAATGCCTGCCTGCCTGCCTGCCTGCGACAATGCCTGCCTGCCTGCCTGCCTGCCTGCCTGCCTGCGACAATGCCTGCCTGCCTGCCTGCCTGCCTGCCTGCGAGAATGCTTGCCTGCCTACCTGCCTGCCTACCTGCCTGCCTACCTGCCTGCCTACCTGCCTGCCTGCCTACCTGCCTGCCTGCCTACCTGCCTGCCTGCCTACCTGCCTGCCTGCCTACCTGCCTACCTACCTGCCTGCTACCTGCCTGCTACCTGCCTGCTACCTGCCTGCTCCCTGCCTGCTCCCTGCCTGCAACCTGCCTGCTACCTGCCTGCGAGAATGCCTGCCTGCCTGCATTCCTGCTAGAATGCCTGCCTGCCTGCCTGCCTCCCTGCCTGCCTGCCTGCCTGCCTGCCTGCCTGTCTTCCTGCGAGAATGCCTGCCTGCGAGAATGCCTGCCTGCCTGCCTGTCTGCCAGTCTGCGAGAATGCCTGCGTGCCTGCCTGCCTGCCTGCGACAATGCCTGCCTGCCTGCCTGCCTGCCTGCGACAATGCCTGCCTGCCTGCCTGCCTGCGACAATGCCTGCCTGCCTGCCTGCCTGCCTGCTTGCCTGCGACAAAGCCTGCCTTCCTGCCTGCCTGCCTACCTGCCTGCCTGCCTACCTGCCTGCCTGCCTAGCTGCCTACTTACCTGTCTGCTACCTGCCTGCTACCTGCCTGCTACCTGCCTGCTACCTGCCTGCTACCTGCCTGCGAGAATGCCTGCCTGCCTGCATTCCTGCTAGAATGCCTGCCTGCCTGCCTCCCTGCTTGCCTGCCTGCCTGCCTGCCTGTCTTCCTGCAAGAATGCCTGCCTGCGAGAATGCCTGCCTGCCTGCCTCCCTGGCAGTCTGCGAGAATGCCTGCGTGCCTGCCTGCCTGCCTGCGACAATGCCTGCCTGCCTGCCAGCCTGTCTGCCTGCCTGCCTGCGACAATGCCTGCCTGCCTGCCTGCCTGCCTGCCTGCGACAATGCCTGCCTGCCTGCCTGCCTGCCTGCGACAATGCCTGCCTGCCTGCCTGCCTGCGAGAATGCTTGCCTGCCTACCTGCCTGCCTACCTGCCTGCCTACCTGCTTGCCTACCTGCCTGCCTGCCTACCTGCCTGCCTGCCTACCTGCCTGCCTGCCTACCTGCCTACCTACCTGCCTGCTACCTGCCTGCTACCTGCCTGCTACCTGCCTGCTACCTGCCTGCGAGAATGCCTGCCTGCCTGCATTCCTGCTAGAATGCCTGCCTGCCTGCCTGCCTCCCTGCCTGCCTGCCTGTCTTCCTGCGAGAATTCCTGCCTGCGAGAATGCCTGCCTGCCTGCCTGCCTGCCAGTCTGCGAGAATGCCTGCGTGCCTGCCTGCCTGCCTGCCTGCCTGCCTGCGACAATGCCTGCCTGCCTGCCTGCCTGCCTGTCTGCCTGCCTGCCTGCGAGAATGCCTGCCTGCCTGCCTGCCTGCCTGCCTGCCTGCCTGCCTGCGACAATGCCTGCCTGCCTGCCTGCCTGCGACAATGCCTGCCTGCCTGCCTGCCTGCCTGCCTGCCTGCCTGCCTGCCTGCCTGCCTGCCTGCGACAAAGCCTGCCTTCCTGCCTGCCTGCCAACCTGCCTGCCTGCCTACCTGCCTGCCTGCCTACCTGCCTACCTACCTGCCTGCTACCTGCCTGCTACCTGCCTGCTACCTGCCTGCTACCTGCCTGCTACCTGCCTGCTACCTGCCTGCGAGAATGCCTGCCTGCCTGCATTCCTGCTAGAATGCCTGCCTGCCTGAGTGCCTCCCTGCCTGCCTGCCTGCCTGCCTGCCTGTCTTTCTGCGAGAATGCCTGCCTGCGAGAATGCCTGTCTGCCTGCCTGCCTGCCAGTCTGCGAGAATGCCTGCGTGCCTGCCTGCCTGCCTGCCTGCCTGCCTGCGACAATGCCTGCCTGCCTGCCTGCCTGCCTGCCTGCCTGCCTGCCTGCCTCTCTGCGACAATGCCTGCCTGCCTGCCTGCCTGCCTGCCTGCCTGCCTGCCTGCGACAATGCCTGCCTGCCTGCCTGCCTGCGACAATGCCTGCCTGGCTGCCTGCCTGCCTGCCTTCGACAATGCCTGCCTGACTGCCTGCCTGCGACAATGCCTGCCTGCCTTCCTGCCTGCCTGCCTGCCTACCTGCCTGCCTGCCTGCGACAAAGCCTGCCTTCCTGCCTGCCTGCCTACCTGCCTGCCTGCCTACCTGCCTGCCTGCCTACCTGCCTGCCTGCCTACCTGCCTACCTACCTGCCTGCTACCTGCCTGCTACCTGCCTGCTACCTGCCTGCTACCTGCCTGCTACCTGCCTGCGAGAATGCCTGCCTGCCTGCATTCCTGCTAGAATGCCTGCCTGCCTGAGTGCCTCCCTGCCTGCCTGCCTTCCTGCCTGTCTTCCTGTGAGAATGCCTGCCTGCGAGAATGCCTACTGCCTGCCTGCCTGCCTGCCTGCATGCCTGCGAGAATGCTTGCCTGCCTACCTGCCTGCCTACCTGCCTGCCTACCTGCCTGCCTACCTGCCTGCCTGCCTACCTGCCTGCCTGCCTACCTGCCTGCCTACCTACCTGCCTGCTACCTGCCTGCTACCTGCCGGCTACCTGCCTGCTACCTGCCTGCGAGAATGCCTGCCTGCCTGCATTCCTGCTAGAATGCCTGCCTGCCTGAGTGCCTCCCTGCCTGCCTGCCTGCCTGCCTGCCTGTCTTCCTGCGAGAATGCCTGCCGGCCTGCCTGCCTGCCAGTCTGCGAGAATGCCTGCGTGCCTGCCTGCCTGCCTGCCTGCCTGCGACAATGCCTGCCTGCCTGCCTGCCTGCCTGCGACAATGCCTGCCTGCCTGCGACAATGCCTGCCTGCCTGCCTGCCTGCGACAATGCCTGCCTGCCTGCCTGCCTGCCTGCGACAAAGCCTGCCTTCCTGCCTGCCTACCTGCCTGCCTCCCTACCTGCCTGCCTGCCTACCTGCCTACCTACCTGCCTACTACCTGCCTGCTACCTGCCTGTTACCTGCCTGCTACCTGCCTGCTACCTGCCTGCTACCTGCCTGTGAGAATCCCTGTCTGCCTGCATTCCTGCTAGAATACCTGCCTGCCTGCCTGCCTCCCTGCCTGCCTGCCTGCCTGCCTGCCTGTCTTCCTGCGAGAATGCCTGCCTGCGAGAATGCCTGCCTGCCTGCCTGCCTGCCAGTCTGCGAGAATGCCTGCGTGCCTGCCTGCCTGCCTGCCTGCCTGCCTGTCTGCGACAATGCCTGCCTGCCTGCCTGCCTGCCTGCGACACTGCCTGCCTGCCTGCCTGCCTGCCTGCCTGCCTGCCTGCCTGCGAAAATGCCTGCCTGCCTGCCTGCCTGCCTGCGAAAATGCCTGCCTGCCTGCCTGCCTGCCTGCCTACGACAAAGCCTGCCTTCCTGCCTGCATGCCTGCCTGCCTGCGACAATGCCTGCCGGCCTGCCTGCGACAATGCCTGCGACAATACCTGCCTGCCTGCCTGCGACAATGCCTGCCTACGAGAATGCCTGCCTGCGTGCCTGGGAGATTGCCTGCCTGCGAGAATGCCTGCCTGCCTGCCTACCTACCTACCTGCCTGCCTACCTGCCTGCGAGAATTCCTGCCTGCCTACCTGCCTGCGAGAATACCTACCTACCTGCATTGCTGCGAGAATGCCTGCCTACCTGCGAGAATGCCTGCTGCCTGCCTGCCTGCCTGCCTGCCTGTGAGAATGCTTGCCTGCCTACCTGCCTGCCTACCTGCCTGCCTACCTGCCTGCCTGCCTACCTGCCTCCCTCCCTACCTGCCTGCCTGCCTACCTGCCTGCTACCTGCCTGCTACCTGCCTGTTCCCTGCCTGCTACCTGCCTGCGAGAATGCCTGCCTGCCTGCATTCCTGCTAGAATGCCTGCCTGCCTGAGTGCCTCCCCGCCTGCCTGCCTGCCTGCCTGCCTGTCTTCCTGCGAGAATGCCTGCCTGCGAGAATGCCTGCCTGCCTGCCTGCCTGCCAGTCTGCGAGAATGGCTGCATGCCTGCCTGCCTGCGACAATGCCTGACTGCCTGCCTGCCTGCCTGCCTGCCTGCCTGCGACAATGCCTGCCTGCCTGCCTGCCTGCCTGCCTGCGACAATGCCTGCCTGCCTGCCTGTCTGCGACAATGCCTGCCTGCCTGCCTGCCTGCCTGCGACAAAGCCTGCCTTCCTGCCTGCCTGCCTGCCTGCGACAAAGCCTGCCTTCCTGCCTGCCTGCCTACCTGCCTGCCTGCCTGCCTGCCTGCCTGCCTGCCTGCTTGCCTGCCAGCGAGAATGCCTGCCTGGCTGCCTGCCTGCCTGCCTGCCTGCCTGCGAGAATGCCTGCCTGCCTGCCTGCCTGCCTGCCTGCCTGCCTGCCTGCGACAATGCCTGCCTGCCTGCCTGCGACAATGCCTGCGACAATGCCTGCCTGCCTGCCTGCGACAATGCCTGTGACAATGCCTGCCTGCCTGCCTGCGACAATGCCTGCCTACGAGAATGCCTGCCTGCGTGCCTGGGAGATTGCCTGCCTGCGAGAATGCCTGCCTGCCTGCCTGCCTGCCTACCTGCCTGCCTACCTGCCTGCGAGAATTCCTGCCTGCCTACCTGCCTGCGAGAATACCTACCTGCCTGCCTTCCTGCGAGAATGCCTGCCTACCTGCGAGAATGCCTGCTGCCTGCCTGCCTGCCTGCGAGAATGCTTGCCTGCCTACCTGCCTGCCTACCTGCCTGCCTACCTGCCTGCCTACTTGCCTGCCTGCCTACCTGCCTGCCTGCTTACCTGCCTGCCTGCCTACCTGCCTGCCTGCCTACCTGCCTACTTACCTGCCTGCTACCTGCCGGCTACCTGCCTGCTACATGCCTGCTACCTGCCTGCTACCTGCCTGCTACCTGCCGGCTACCTGCCTGCTACCTGCCTGCGAGAATGCCTGCCTGCCTTCATTCCTGCTAGAATGCCTGCCTGCCTCCCTGCCTGCCTGCCTGCCTGCCTGCCTGTCTGCCTGTCTTCCTGCGAGAATGCCTGCCTGCGAGAATGCCTGCCTGCCTGCCTGCCTGCCAGTCTGCGAGAATGCTTGCGTGCCTGCCTGCCTGCCTGCCTGCCTGCCTGCGACAATGCCTGCCTGCCTGCCTGCCTGCCTGCCTGCGACAATGCCTGCCTGCCTGCCTGCCTGCCTGCATGCCTCCGACACTGCCTGCCTGCCTGCCTGCCTTCGACAATGCCTGCCTGCCTGCCTGCCTGCCTGCCTGCGACAAAGCCTGCCTTCCTGCCTTCCTGCCTACCTGCCTGCCTGCCTACCTGCCTGCCTGCCTACCTGCCTACCTACCTGCCTGCTACCTGCCTGCTACCTGCCTGCTACCTGCCTGTTACCTGCCTGCTACCTGCCTGCGAGAATGCCTGCCTGCCTGTCTTCCTGCGAGAATGCCTGCCTGCGAGAATGCCTGCCTGCCTGCCTGCCTGCCAGTCTGCGAGAATGCCTGCGTGCCTGCCTGCCTGCCTGTCTGCCTGCCTGCGACAATGCCTGCCTGCCTGCCTGCCTGCCTGCCTGCCTGCCTGTCTGCCTGCCTGCCTGCGACAATGCCTGCCTGCCTGCCTGCCTGCCACAATGCCTGCCTGCCTGCCTGCCTGACTGCCTGCCTGCCTGCCTGCCTGCCTGCGACAAAACCTGCCTTCCTGCCTGCCTGCCTGCCTACCTGCCTGCCTGCCTGCCTGCCTGCCTGCCTGCGACAATGCCTGCCTGCCTGCCAGCCTGCCTGCCTGCCTGCCTGCCTGCCTGCCTGCCTGCCTGCCTGCCTGCCTGCCTGCCTGCGAAAATGCCTGCCTGTCTGCCTGCCTGCCTGCCTGCGACTATGCCTGCCTGCCTGCCTGGGAGAATGCCTGCCTGCCTGCCTGCCTGCCTGCCTGCCTGCCTGCCTGCCTGCCTGCCTGCCTGCCTGCGAGAATGCCTGCCTGCCTGCCTGCCTGCCTGCCTGCGAGAATGCCTGCCTGCCTGCCTGCCTGCCTGCCTGCCTGCCTGCCTGCCTGCGAGAATGCCTACCTGCCTGCCTGCCTACCTGCCTGCCTGCCTACCTGCCTGCCTGCCTACCTGCCTGCCTGCTACCTGCCTGCGAGAATGCCTGCCTGCCTGCATTCCTGCTAGAATGCCTGCCTGCCTGAGTGCCTCCCTGCCTGCCTGCCTTCCTGCCTGTCTTCCTGTGAGAATGCCTGCCTGCGAGAATGCCTGCTGCCTGCCTGCCTGCCTGCCTGCATGTCTGCGAGAATGCTTGCCTGCCTACCTGCCTGCCTACCTGCCTGCCTACCTGCCTGCCTACCTGCCTGCCTGCCTACCTGCCTGCCTGCCTACCTGCCTGCCTGCCTACCTGCCTACCTACCTGCCTGCTACCTGCCTGCTACCTGCCTGCTACCTGCCTGCTACCTGCCTGCGAGAATGCCTGCCTGCCTGCATTCCTGCTAGAATGCCTGCCTGCCTGCCTGTCTTCCTGCGAGAATGCCTGCCGGCCTGCCTGCCTGCCAGTCTGCGAGAATGCCTACGTGCCTGCCTGCCTGCCTGCCTGCCTGCGACAATGCCTGCCTGCCTGCGACAATGCCTGCCTGCCTGCCTGCCTGCGACAATGCCTGCCTGCCTGCCTGCCTGCGACAATGCCTGCCTGCCTGCCTGCCTGCCTGCCTGCCTGCCTGCCTGCCTGCCTGCGACAAAGCCTGCTTTCCTAACTGCCTGCCTACCTGCCTGCCTCCCTACCTGCCTGCCTGCCTACCTGCCTACCTACCTGCCTGCTACCTGCCTGCTACCTGCCTGCTACCTGCCTGTTACCTGCCTGCTACCTGCCTGCGAGAATGCCTGCCTGCCTGTCTTCCTGCGAGAATGCCTGCCTGCGAGAATGCCTGCCTGCCTGCCTGCCTGCCAGTCTGCGAGAATGCCTGCGTGCCTGCCTGCCTGCCTGTCTGCCTGCCTGCGACAATGCCTGCCTGCCTACCTGCCTGCCTGCCTGCCTGTCTGCCTGCCTGCCTGCGACAATGCCTGCCTGCCTGCCTGCCTGCCACAATGCCTGCCTGCCTGCCTGCTTGACTGCCTGCCTGCCTGCCTGCCTGCGATAAAACCTGCCTTCCTGCCTGCCTGCCTGCCTGCCTGTCTGCCTGCCTGCCTGCCTGCCTGCCTGCCTGCCTGCCTGCGACAATGCCTGCCTGCCTGCCTGCATGCCTGCGAGAATGCTTGCCTGCCTACCTGCCTGCCTACCTGCCTGCCTACCTGCCTGCCTACCTGCCTGCCTGCCTACCTGCCTGCCTGCCTACCTGCCTGCCTACCTACCTGCCTGCTACCTGCCTGCTACCTGCCTGCTACCTGCCTGCTACCTGCCTGCTACCTGCCTGCGAGAATGCCTGCCTGCCTGCATTCCTGCTAGAATGCCTGCCTGCCTCAGTGCCTCCCTGCCTGCCTGCCTGCCTGCCTGCCTGTCTTCCTGCGAGAATGCCTGCCGGCCTGCCTGCCTGCCAGTCTGCGAGAATGCCTGCGTGCCTGCCTGCCTGCCTGCCTGCCTGCCTGCGACAATGCCTGCCTGCCTGCCTGCCTGCCTGCGACAATGCCTGCCTGCCTGCCTGCCTGCGACAATGCCTGCCTGCCTGCGACAATGCCTGCCTGCCTGCCTGCCTGCGACAATGCCTGCCTGCCTGCCTGCCTGCCTGCCTGCGACAAAGCCTGCCTTCCTGCCTGCCTGCCTACCTGCCTGCCTCCCTACCTGCCTGCCTGCCTACCTGCCTACCTACCTGCCTACTACCTGCCTGCTACCTGCCTGTTACCTGCCTGCTACCTGCCTGCTACCTGCCTGCTACCTGCCTGCTACCTGCCTGTGAGAATGCCTGCCTGCCTGCATTCCTGCTAGAATACCTGCCTGCCTGCCTGCCTCCCTGCCTGCCTGCCTGCCTGCCTGCCTGTCTTCCTGCGAGAATGCCTGCCTGCGAGAATGCCTGCCTGCCTGCCTGCCTGCCAGTCTGCGAGAATGCCTGCGTGCCTGCCTGCCTGCCTGCCTGTCTGCGACAATGCCTGCCTGCCTGCCTGCCTGCCTGCGACAATGCCTGCCTGCCTGCCTGCCTGCCTGCGACAATGCCTGCCTGCCTGCCTGCCTGCCTGCCTGCCTGCGAAAATGCCTGCCTGCCTGCCTGCCTGCCTGCCTGCGACAAAGCCTGCCTTCCTGCCTGCATGCCTGCCTGCCTGCGACAATGCCTGCCGGCCTGCCTGCGACAATGCCTGCGACAATACCTGCCTGCCTGCCTGCGACAATGCCTGCCTACGAGAATGCCTGCCTGCGTGCCTGGGAGATTGCCTGCCTGCGAGAATGCCTGCCTGCCTGCCTACCTACCTACCTGCCTGCCTACCTGCCTGCGAGAATTCCTGCCTGCCTACCTGCCTGCGAGAATACCTACCTACCTGCATTGCTGCGAGAATGCCTGCCTACCTGCGAGAATGCCTGCAGCCTGCCTGCCTGCCTGCCTGCCTGTGAGAATGCTTGCCTGCCTACCTGCCTGCCTACCTGCCTGCCTACCTGCCTGCCTGCCTACCTGCCTCCCTCCCTACCTGCCTGCCTGCCTACCTGCCTGCTACCTGCCTGCTACCTGCCTGCTCCCTGCCTGCTACCTGCCTGCGAGAATGCCTGCCTGCCTGCATTCCTGCTAGAATGCCTGCCTGCCTGAGTGCCTCCCCGCCTGCCTGCCTGCCTGCCTGCCTGTCTTCCCGCGAGAATGCCTGCCTGCGAGAATGCCTGCCTGCCTGCCTGCCTGCCAGTCTGCGAAAATGGCTGCATGCCTGCCTGCCTGCGACAATGCCTGACTGCCTGCCTGCCTGCCTGCGTGCCTGCCTGCCTGCGACAATGCCTGCCTGCCTGCCTGCCTGCCTGCCTGCGACAATGCCTGCCTGCCTGCCTGCCTGCGACAATGCCTGCCTGCCTGCCTGCCTGCCTGCGACAAAGCCTGCCTTCCTGCCTGCCTGCCTGCCTGCGACAAAGCCTGCCTTCCTGCCTGCCTGCCTACCTGCCTGCCTGCCTACCTGCCTGCCTGCCTGCCTGCCTGCCTGCCTGCTTGCCTGCCAGCGAGAATGCCTGCCTGGCTGCCTGCCTGCCTGCCTGCCTGCCTGCGAGAATGCCTGCCTGCCTGCCTGCCTGCCTGCCTGCCTGCCTGCCTGCCTGCCTGCCTGCGACAATGCCTGCCTGCCTGCCTGCGACAATGCCTGCCTGCCTGCCTGCCTGCCTGCCTGCGACAAAGCCTGCCTTCCTGCCTGCCTGCCTACCTGCCTGCCTCCCTACCTGCCTGCCTGCCTACCTGCCTACCTACCTGCCTACTACCTGCCTGCTACCTGCCTGTTACCTGCCTGCTACCTGCCTGCTACCTGCCTGCTACCTGCCTGCTACCTGCCTGTGAGAATGCCTGCCTGCCTGCATTCCTGCTAGAATACCTGCCTGCCTGCCTGCCTCCCTGCCTGCCTGCCTGCCTGCCTGCCTGTCTTCCTGCGAGAATGCCTGCCTGCGAGAATGCCTGCCTGCCTGCCTGCCTGCCAGTCTGCGAGAATGCCTGCGTGCCTGCCTGCCTGCCTGCCTGTCTGCGACAATGCCTGCCTGCCTGCCTGCCTGCCTGCGACAATGCCTGCCTGCCTGCCTGCCTGCCTGCGACAATGCCTGCCTGCCTGCCTGCCTGCCTGCCTGCCTGCGAAAATGCCTGCCTGCCTGCCTGCCTGCCTGCCTGCGACAAAGCCTGCCTTCCTGCCTGCATGCCTGCCTGCCTGCGACAATGCCTGCCGGCCTGCCTGCGACAATGCCTGCGACAATACCTGCCTGCCTGCCTGCGACAATGCCTGCCTACGAGAATGCCTGCCTGCGTGCCTGGGAGATTGCCTGCCTGCGAGAATGCCTGCCTGCCTGCCTACCTACCTACCTGCCTGCCTACCTGCCTGCGAGAATTCCTGCCTGCCTACCTGCCTGCGAGAATACCTACCTACCTGCATTGCTGCGAGAATGCCTGCCTACCTGCGAGAATGCCTGCAGCCTGCCTGCCTGCCTGCCTGCCTGTGAGAATGCTTGCCTGCCTACCTGCCTGCCTACCTGCCTGCCTACCTGCCTGCCTGCCTACCTGCCTCCCTCCCTACCTGCCTGCCTGCCTACCTGCCTGCTACCTGCCTGCTACCTGCCTGCTCCCTGCCTGCTACCTGCCTGCGAGAATGCCTGCCTGCCTGCATTCCTGCTAGAATGCCTGCCTGCCTGAGTGCCTCCCCGCCTGCCTGCCTGCCTGCCTGCCTGTCTTCCCGCGAGAATGCCTGCCTGCGAGAATGCCTGCCTGCCTGCCTGCCTGCCAGTCTGCGAAAATGGCTGCATGCCTGCCTGCCTGCGACAATGCCTGACTGCCTGCCTGCCTGCCTGCGTGCCTGCCTGCCTGCGACAATGCCTGCCTGCCTGCCTGCCTGCCTGCCTGCGACAATGCCTGCCTGCCTGCCTGCCTGCGACAATGCCTGCCTGCCTGCCTGCCTGCCTGCGACAAAGCCTGCCTTCCTGCCTGCCTGCCTGCCTGCGACAAAGCCTGCCTTCCTGCCTGCCTGCCTACCTGCCTGCCTGCCTACCTGCCTGCCTGCCTGCCTGCCTGCCTGCCTGCTTGCCTGCCAGCGAGAATGCCTGCCTGGCTGCCTGCCTGCCTGCCTGCCTGCCTGCGAGAATGCCTGCCTGCCTGCCTGCCTGCCTGCCTGCCTGCCTGCCTGCCTGCCTGCCTGCGACAATGCCTGCCTGCCTGCCTGCGACAATGCCTGCGACAATGCCTGCCTGCCTGCCTGCGACAATGCCTGTGACAATGCCTGCCTGCCTGCCTGCGACAATGCCTGCCTACGAGAATGCCTGCCTGCGTGCCTGGGAGATTGCCTGCCTGCGAGAATGCCTGCCTGCCTGCCTGCCTGCCTACCTGCCTGCCTACCTGCCTGCGAGAATTCCTGCCTGCCTACCTGCCTGCGAGAATACCTACCTGCCTGCCTTCCTGCGAGAATGCCTGCCTACCTGCGAGAATGCCTGCTGCCTGCCTGACGGCCTGCCTGCCTGCGAGAATGCTTGCCTGCCTACCTGCCTGCCTACCAGCCTGCCTACCTGCCTGCCTACTTGCCTGCCTGCCTACCTGCCTGCCTGCTTACCTGCCTGCCTGCCTACCTGCCTGCCTGCCTACCTGCCTACTTACCTGCCTGCTACCTGCCGGCTACCTGCCTGCTACATGCCTGCTACCTGCCTGCTACCTGCCTGCTACCTGCCGGCTACCTGCCTGCTACCTGCCTGCGAGAATGCCTGCCTGCCTTGATTCCTGCTAGAATGCCTGCCTGCCTCCCTGCCTGCCTGCCTGCCTGCCTGTCTGCCTGTCTTCCTGCGAGAATGCCTGCCTTCGAGAATGCCTGCCTGCCTGCCTGCCTGCCAGTCTGCGAGAATGCCTGCGTGCCTGCCTGCCTGCCTGCATGCCTGCCTGCCTGCGACAATGCCTGCCTGCCTGCCTGCCTGCCTGCCTGCGACAATGCCTGCCTGCCTGCCTGCCTGCCTGCATGCCTGCGACACTGCCTGCCTGCCTGCCTGCCTGCGACAATGCCTGCCTGCCTGCCTGCCTGCCTGCCTGCCTGCGACAAAGCCTGCCTTCCTGCCTTCCTGCCTACCTGCCTGCCTGCCTACCTGCCTGCCTGCCTACCTGCCTACCTACCTGCCTGCTACCTGCCTGCTACCTGCCTGTTACCTGCCTGCTACCTGCCTGCGAGAATGCCTGCCTGCCTGTCTTCCTGCGAGAATGCCTGCCTGCGAGAATGCCTGCCTGCCTGCCTGCCTGCCAGTCTGCGAGAATGCCTGCCTGCGAGAATGCCTGCCTGCCTGTCTGCCTGCCTGCGACAATGCCTGCCTGCCTGCCTGCCTGCCTGTCTGCCTGCCTGTCTGCCTGCCTGCCTGCCTGCGACAATGCCTGCCTGCCTGCCTGCCTGCCACAATGCCTGCCTGCCTGCCTGCCTGACTGCCTGCCTGCCTGCCTGCCTGCGACAAAACCTGCCTTCCTGCCTGCCTGCCTGCCTACCTGCCTGCCTGCCTGCCTGCCTGCCTGCGACAATGCCTGCCTGCCTGCCAGCCTGCCTGCCTGCCTGCCTGCCTGCCTGCCTGCCTGCCTGCCTGCCTGCCTGCGACAATGCCTGCCTGTCTGCCTGCCTGCCTGCCTGCGACAATGCCTGCCTGCCTGCCTGGGAGAATGCCTGCCTGCCTGCCTGCCTGCCTGCCTGCCTGCCTGCCTGCGAGAATGCCTGCCTGCCTGCCTGCCTGCCTGCCTGCCTGCCTGCGAGAATGCCTGCCTGCCTGCCTGCCTGCCTGCCTGCGAGAATGCCTGCCTGCCTGCCTGCCTACCTGCCTGCCTGCCTACCTGCCTGCCTGCCTACCTGCCTGCCTGCCTACCTGCCTGCCTGCTACCTGCCTGCGAGAATGCCTGCCTGCCTGCATTCCTGCTAGAATGCCTGCCTGCCTGAGTGCCTCCCTGCCTGCCTGCCTTCCTGCCTGTCTTCCTGTGAGAATGCCTGCCTGCGAGAATGCCTGCTGCCTGCCTGCCTGCCTGCCTGCATGTCTGTGAGAATGCTTGCCTGCCTACCTGCCTGCCTACCTGCCTGCCTACCTGCCTGCCTACCTGCCTGCCTGCCTACCTGCCTGCCTGCCTACCTGCCTGCCTGCCTACCTGCCTATCTACCTGCCTGCTACCTGCCTGCTACCTGCCTGCTACCTGCCTGCTACCTGCCTGCGAGAATGCCTGCCTGCCTGCATTCCTGCTAGAATGGCTGCCTGCCTGAGTGCCTCCCTGCCTGCCTGCCTGCCTGCCTGCCTGTCTTCCTGCGAGAATGCCTGCCGGCCTGCCTGCCTGCCAGTCTGCGAGAATGCCTGCGTGCCTGCCTGCCTGCCTGCCTGCCTGCGACAATGCCTGCCTGCCTGCGACAATGCCTGCCTGCCTGCCTGCCTGCGACAATGCCTGCCTGCCTGCCTGCCTGCGACAATGCCTGCCTGCCTGCCTGCCTGCCTGCCTGCGACAAAGCCTGCTTTCCTAACTGCCTGCCTACCTGCCTGCCTCCCTACCTGCCTGCCTGCCTACCTGCCTACCTACCTGCCTGCTACCTGCCTGCTACCTGCCTGCTACCTGCCTGTTACCTGCCTGCTACCTGCCTGCGAGAATGCCTGCCTGCCTGTCTTCCTGCGAGAACGCCTGCCTGCGAGAATGCCTGCCTGCCTGCCTGCCTGCTAGTCTGCGAGAATGCCTGCGTGCCTGCCTGCCTGCCTGTCTGCCTGCCTGCGACAATGCCTGCCTGCCTACCTGCCTGCCTGCCTGCCTGTCTGCCTGCCTGCCTGCGACAATGCCTGCCTGCCTGCCTGCCTGCCACAATGCCTGCCTGCCTGCCTGCCTGACTGCCTGCCTGCCTGCCTGCCTGTGATAAAACCTGCCTTCCTGCCTGCCTGCCTGCCTGCCTGTCTGCCTGTCTGCCTGCCTGCCTGCCTGCCTGCGACAATGCCTGCCTGCCTGCCAGCCTGCCTGCCTGCCTGCCTGCCTGCATGCCTGCCTGCCTGCCTGCCTGCCTGCGACAATGCCTGCCTGCCTGCCTGCCTGCCTGCCTGCCTGCCTGCCTGCCTGCCTGCGACAATGCCTGCCTGCCTGCCTGGGAGAATGCCTGCCTGCCTGCCTGCCTGCCGGCCTGCCTGCCTGCCTGCCTGCCTGCGAGAATGCCTGCCTGCCTGCCTGCCTGCCTGCCTGCCTGCCTGCCTGCCTGCCTGCGAGAATGCCTGCCTGCCTGCCTGCCTGCCTGCCTGCCTGCGAGAATGCCTGCCTGCCTGCCTGCCTACCTGCCTGCCTGCCTACCTGCCTGCCTGCCTACCTGCCTGCCTGCCTACCTGCCTGCCTGCTACCTGCCTGCGAGAATGCCTGCCTGCCTGCATTCCTGCTAGAATGCCTACCTGCCTGCCTGCCTACCTACCTGCGTGCCTGCCTGCCTACCTGCCTGCCTGCCTACCTGCCTGCCTGCCTACCTGCCTGCCTGCCTACCTGCCTGCCTGCTACCTGCCTGCGAGAATGCCTGCCTGCCTGTCTTCCTGTGAGAATGCCTGCCTGCGAGAATGCCTGCTGCCTGCCTGCCTGCCTGCCTGCATGCCTGCGAGAATGCTTGCCTGCCTACCTGCTTGCCTACCTTCCTGCCTACCTGCCTGCCTACCTGCCTGCCTGCCTACCTGCCTGCCTGCCTACCTGCCTGCCTGCCTACCTGCCTACCTACCTGCCTGCTACCTGCCTGCTACCTGCCTGCTACCTGCCTGCTACCTGCCTGCTACCTGCCTGCGAGAATGCCTGCCTGCCTGCATTCCTGCTAGAATGGCTGCCTGCCTGAGTGCCTCCCTGCCTGCCTGCCTGCCTGCCTGCCTGTCTTCCTGCGAGAATGCCTGCCGACCTGCCTGCCTGCCAGTCTGCGAGAATGCCTGCGTGCCTGCCTGCCTGCGTGCCTGCGTGCCTGCCTGCCTGCCTGCGACAATGCCTGCCTGCCTGCCTGCCTGCCTGCGACAATGCCTGCCTGCCTGCCTGCCTGCCTGCGACAATGCCTGCCTGCCTGCCTGCCTGCGACAATGCCTGCCTGCCTGCCTGCCTGCCTGCCTGCCTGCCTGCCTGCCTGCCTGCGACAAAGCCTGCTTCCCTAACTGCCTGCCTACCTGCCTGCCTCCCTACCTGCCTGCCTGCCTACCTGCCTACCTACCTGCCTACTACCTGCCTGCTACCTGCCTGCTACCTGCCTGCTACCTGCCTGCTACCTGCCTGCTACCTGCCTGCTACCTGCCTGCGAGAATGCCTGCCTACCTGCATTCCTGCTAGAATACCTGCCTGCCTGCCTGCCTCCCTGCCTGCCTGCCTGCCTGCCTGCCTGTCTTCCTGCAAGAATGCCTGCCTGCGAGAATGCCTGCCTGCCTGCCTGCCTGAAAGTCTGCGAGAATGCCTGCGTGCCTGCCTGCCTGCCTGCCTGCCTGCCTGGGACAATGCCTGCCTGCCTGCCTGCCTGCCTGCGACAATGCCTGCCTGCCTTCCTGCCTGCCTGCCTGCCTGCGACAATGCCTGCCTGCCTGCCTGCCTGCGACAATGCCTGCCTGCCTGCCTTCCTGCCTGCCTGCGACAAAGCCTGCCTTCCTGCCTGCCTGCCTGCCTGCCTGCCTGCCTGCCTGCCTGCCTGCCTGCCTGCGACAATGCCTGCCTGCCTGCCTGCCTGCCTGCCTACCTGCCTGCCTACCTGCCTGCGAGAATTCCTGCCTGCCTACCTGCCTGCGAGAATACCTACCTGCCTGCCTTCCTGCGAGAATGCCTGCCTACCAGCGAGAATGCCTCCTGCCTGCCTGCCTGCCTGCCTGCCTGTGAAAATGCTTGCCTGCCTACCTGCCTGCCTGCCTGCCTGCGAGAATGCCTGCCTGCCTGCCTGCCTGCCTGCCTGCCTGCCTGCGAGAATGCCTGCCTGCCTGCCTGCCTACCTGCCTGCCTGCCTACCTGCCTGCCTGCCTACCTGCCTGCCTGCCTACCTGCCTGCCTGCTACCTGCCTGCGAGAATGCCTGCCTGCCTGCATTCCTGCTAGAATGCCTACCTGCCTGCCTGCCTACCTGCCTGCCTGCCTGCCTGCCTACCTGCCTGCCTGCCTACCTGCCTGCCTGCCTACCTGCCTGCCTGCCTACCTGCCTGCCTGCTACCTGCCTGCGAGAATGCCTGCCTGCCTGTCTTCCTGTGAGAATGCCTGCCTGCGAGAATGCCTGCTGCCTGCCTGCCTGCCTGCCTGCATGCCTGCGAGAATGCTTGCCTGCCTACCTGCTTGCCTACCTGCCTGCCTACCTGCCTGCCTACCTGCCTGCCTGCCTACCTGCCTGCCTGCCTACCTGCCTGCCTGCCTACCTGCCTACCTACCTGCCTGCTACCTGCCTGCTACCTGCCTGCTACCTGCCTGCTACCTGCCTGCTACCTGCCTGCGAGAATGCCTGCCTGCCTGCATTCCTGCTAGAATGGCTGCCTGCCTGAGTGCCTCCCTGCCTGCCTGCCTGCCTGCCTGCCTGTCTTCCTGCGAGAATGCCTGCCGGCCTGCCTGCCTGCCAGTCTGCGAGAATGCCTGCGTGCCTGCCTGCCTGCGTGCCTGCGTGCCTGCCTGCCTGCCTGCGACAATGCCTGCCTGCCTGCCTGCCTGCCTGCGACAATGCCTGCCTGCCTGCCTGCCTGCCTGCGACAATGCCTGCCTGCCTGCCTGCCTGCGACAATGCCTGCCTGCCTGCCTGCCTGCCTGCCTGCCTGCCTGCCTGCCTGCCTGCCTGCGACAAAGCCTGCTTCCCTAACTGCCTGCCTACCTGCCTGCCTCCCTACCTGCCTGCCTGCCTACCTGCCTACCTACCTGCCTACTACCTGCCTGCTACCTGCCTGCTACCTGCCTGCTACCTGCCTGCTACCTGCCTGCTACCTGCCTGCTACCTGCCTGCGAGAATGCCTGCCTAACTGCATTCCTGCTAGAATACCTGCCTGCCTGCCTGCCTCCCTGCCTGCCTGCCTGCCTGCCTGCCTGTCTTCCTGCAAGAATGCCTGCCTGCGAGAATGCCTGCCTGCCTGCCTGCCTGCAAGTCTGCGAGAATGCCTGCGTGCCTGCCTGCCTGCCTGCCTGCCTGCCTGGGACAATGCCTGCCTGCCTGCCTGCCTGCCTGCGACAATGCCTGCCTGCCTTCCTGCCTGCCTGTCTGCCTGCCTGCCTGCCTGCGACAATGCCTGCCTGCCTGCCTGCCTGCGACAATGCCTGCCTGCCTGCCTTCCTGCCTGCCTGCGACAAAGCCTGCCTTCCTGCCTGCCTGCCTGCCTGCCTGCCTGCCTGCCTGCCTGCGACAATGCCTGCCTGCCTGCCTGCCTGCCTGCCTACCTGCCTGCCTACCTGCCTGCGAAATTCCTGCCTGCCTACCTGCCTGCGAGAATACCTACCTGCCTGCCTTCCTGCGAGAATGCCTGCCTACCAGCGAGAATGCCTGCTGCCTGCCTGCCTGCCTGCCTGCCTGTGAAAATGCTTGCCTGCCTACCTGCCTGCCTACCTGCCTGCCTACTTGCCTGCCTACTTGCCTGCCTGCCTACCTGCCTGCCTGCTTACCTGCCTGCCTGCCTACCTGCCTGCCTGCCTACCTGCCTACTTACCTGCCTGCTACCTGCCTGCTACCTGCCTGCTACATGCCTGCTACCTGCCTGCTACCTGCCTGCTACCTGCCTGCTACCTGCCGGCTACCTGCCTGCTACCTGCCTGCGAGAATGCCTGCCTGCCTGCATTCCTGCTAGAATGCCTGCCTGCCTCCCTGCCTGCCTGCCTGCCTGCCTGCCTGTCTGCCTGTCTTCCTGGGAGAATGCCTGCCTGCGAGAATGCCTGCCTGCCTGCCTGCCTGCCAGTCTGCGAGAATGCTTGCGTGCCTGCCTGCCTGCCTGCCTGCGACAATGCCTGCCTGCCTGCCTGCCTGCCTGCCTGCGACAATGCCTGCCTGCCTGCCTGCCTGCATGCCTGCGACACTGCCTGCCTGCCTGCCTGCCTGCCTGCGACAATGCCTGCCTGCCTGCCTGCCTGCCTGCCTGCCTGCCTGCGACAAAGCCTGCCTTCCTGCCTGCCTGCCTACCTGCCTGCCTGCCTACCTGCCTGCCTGCCTACCTGCCTACCTACCTGCCTGCTACCTGCCTGCTACCTGCCTGCTACCTGCCTGTTACCTGCCTGCTACCTGCCTGTGAGAATGCCTGCCTGCCTGTCTAGCTGCGAGAATGCCTGCCTGCGAGAATGCCTGCCTGCCTGCCTGCCTGTCTGCGAGAATGCCTGCGTGCCTGCCTGCCTGCCTGCCTGCCTGCCTGCGACAATGCCTGCCTGCCTGCCTGCCTGCCTGCCTGCCTGCGACAATGCCTGCCTGCCTGCCTGCCTGCGACAATGCCTGCCTGCCTGCCTGCCTGCCTGCCTGCCTGCCTGCCTGCCTGCCTGCGACAAAGCCTGCTTCCCTAACTGCCTGCCTACCTGCCTGCCTCCCTACCTGCCTGCCTGCCTACCTGCCTACCTACCTGCCTACTACCTGCCTGCTACCTGCCTGCTACCTGCCTGCTACCTGCCTGCTACCTGCCTGCTACCTGCCTGCTACCTGCCTGCGAGAATGCCTGCCTACCTGCATTCCTGCTAGAATACCTGCCTGCCTGCCTGCCTCCCTGCCTGCCTGCCTGCCTGCCTGCCTGTCTTCCTGCAAGAATGCCTGCCTGCGAGAATGCCTGCCTGCCTGCCTGCCTGAAAGTCTGCGAGAATGCCTGCGTGCCTGCCTGCCTGCCTGCCTGCCTGCCTGGGACAATGCCTGCCTGCCTGCCTGCCTGCCTGCGACAATGCCTGCCTGCCTTCCTGCCTGCCTGCCTGCCTGCGACAATGCCTGCCTGCCTGCCTGCCTGCGACAATGCCTGCCTGCCTGCCTTCCTGCCTGCCTGCGACAAAGCCTGCCTTCCTGCCTGCCTGCCTGCCTGCCTGCCTGCCTGCCTGCCTGCCTGCCTGCCTGCCTGCGACAATGCCTGCCTGCCTGCCTGCCTGCCTGCCTACCTGCCTGCCTACCTGCCTGCGAGAATTCCTGCCTGCCTACCTGCCTGCGAGAATACCTACCTGCCTGCCTTCCTGCGAGAATGCCTGCCTACCAGCGAGAATGCCTCCTGCCTGCCTGCCTGCCTGCCTGCCTGTGAAAATGCTTGCCTGCCTACCTGCCTGCCTGCCTGCCTGCGAGAATGCCTGCCTGCCTGCCTGCCTGCCTGCCTGCCTGCCTGCGAGAATGCCTGCCTGCCTGCCTGCCTACCTGCCTGCCTGCCTACCTGCCTGCCTGCCTACCTGCCTGCCTGCCTACCTGCCTGCCTGCTACCTGCCTGCGAGAATGCCTGCCTGCCTGCATTCCTGCTAGAATGCCTACCTGCCTGCCTGCCTACCTGCCTGCCTGCCTGCCTGCCTACCTGCCTGCCTGCCTACCTGCCTGCCTGCCTACCTGCCTGCCTGCCTACCTGCCTGCCTGCTACCTGCCTGCGAGAATGCCTGCCTGCCTGTCTTCCTGTGAGAATGCCTGCCTGCGAGAATGCCTGCTGCCTGCCTGCCTGCCTGCCTGCATGCCTGCGAGAATGCTTGCCTGCCTACCTGCTTGCCTACCTGCCTGCCTACCTGCCTGCCTACCTGCCTGCCTGCCTACCTGCCTGCCTGCCTACCTGCCTGCCTGCCTACCTGCCTACCTACCTGCCTGCTACCTGCCTGCTACCTGCCTGCTACCTGCCTGCTACCTGCCTGCTACCTGCCTGCGAGAATGCCTGCCTGCCTGCATTCCTGCTAGAATGGCTGCCTGCCTGAGTGCCTCCCTGCCTGCCTGCCTGCCTGCCTGCCTGTCTTCCTGCGAGAATGCCTGCCGGCCTGCCTGCCTGCCAGTCTGCGAGAATGCCTGCGTGCCTGCCTGCCTGCGTGCCTGCGTGCCTGCCTGCCTGCCTGCGACAATGCCTGCCTGCCTGCCTGCCTGCCTGCGACAATGCCTGCCTGCCTGCCTGCCTGCCTGCGACAATGCCTGCCTGCCTGCCTGCCTGCGACAATGCCTGCCTGCCTGCCTGCCTGCCTGCCTGCCTGCCTGCCTGCCTGCCTGCCTGCCTGCGACAAAGCCTGCTTCCCTAACTGCCTGCCTACCTGCCTGCCTCCCTACCTGCCTGCCTGCCTACCTGCCTACCTACCTGCCTACTACCTGCCTGCTACCTGCCTGCTACCTGCCTGCTACCTGCCTGCTACCTGCCTGCTACCTGCCTGCTACCTGCCTGCGAGAATGCCTGCCTAACTGCATTCCTGCTAGAATACCTGCCTGCCTGCCTGCCTCCCTGCCTGCCTGCCTGCCTGCCTGCCTGTCTTCCTGCAAGAATGCCTGCCTGCGAGAATGCCTGCCTGCCTGCCTGCCTGCAAGTCTGCGAGAATGCCTGCGTGCCTGCCTGCCTGCTTGCCTGCCTGCCTGGGACAATGCCTGCCTGCCTGCCTGCCTGCCTGCGACAATGCCTGCCTGCCTTCCTGCCTGCCTGTCTGCCTGCCTGCCTGCCTGCGACAATGCCTGCCTGCCTGCCTGCCTGCGACAATGCCTGCCTGCCTGCCTTCCTGCCTGCCTGCGACAAAGCCTGCCTTCCTGCCTGCCTGCCTGCCTGCCTGCCTGCCTGCCTGCCTGCGACAATGCCTGCCTGCCTGCCTGCCTGCCTGCCTACCTGCCTGCCTACCTGCCTGCGAAATTCCTGCCTGCCTACCTGCCTGCGAGAATACCTACCTGCCTGCCTTCCTGCGAGAATGCCTGCCTACCAGCGAGAATGCCTGCTGCCTGCCTGCCTGCCTGCCTGCCTGTGAAAATGCTTGCCTGCCTACCTGCCTGCCTACCTGCCTGCCTACTTGCCTGCCTACTTGCCTGCCTGCCTACCTGCCTGCCTGCTTACCTGCCTGCCTGCCTACCTGCCTGCCTGCCTACCTGCCTACTTACCTGCCTGCTACCTGCCTGCTACCTGCCTGCTACATGCCTGCTACCTGCCTGCTACCTGCCTGCTACCTGCCTGCTACCTGCCGGCTACCTGCCTGCTACCTGCCTGCGAGAATGCCTGCCTGCCTGCATTCCTGCTAGAATGCCTGCCTGCCTCCCTGCCTGCCTGCCTGCCTGCCTGCCTGTCTGCCTGTCTTCCTGGGAGAATGCCTGCCTGCGAGAATGCCTGCCTGCCTGCCTGCCTGCCAGTCTGCGAGAATGCTTGCGTGCCTGCCTGCCTGCCTGCCTGCGACAATGCCTGCCTGCCTGCCTGCCTGCCTGCCTGCGACAATGCCTGCCTGCCTGCCTGCCTGCATGCCTGCGACACTGCCTGCCTGCCTGCCTGCCTGCCTGCGACAATGCCTGCCTGCCTGCCTGCCTGCCTGCCTGCCTGCCTGCGACAAAGCCTGCCTTCCTGCCTGCCTGCCTACCTGCCTGCCTGCCTACCTGCCTGCCTGCCTACCTGCCTACCTACCTGCCTGCTACCTGCCTGCTACCTGCCTGCTACCTGCCTGTTACCTGCCTGCTACCTGCCTGTGAGAATGCCTGCCTGCCTGTCTAGCTGAGAGAATGCCTGCCTGCGAGAATGCCTGCCTGCCTGCCTGCCTGTCTGCGAGAATGCCTGCGTGCCTGCCTGCCTGCCTGCCTGCCTGCCTGCGACAATGCCTGCCT